>NW_008824051.1:2676392-2700767 GCF_000699105.1 Pygoscelis adeliae
GATACGATTGGCCTTCTGGGCTGCGAGCGCACATTGCTGGCTCACGTCCAGCTTTTCATCCACCAGTACCCCCAAGTCCTTCTAGGCAGGGCTGCTCTCAATCCCTTCATCCCCCAGCCTGTATTGACACTGGGGGTTGCCCCGACCCAGGTGCAGGACCCTGCACTTGGCCTTGTTAAACCTCATGAGGTTCACATGGGCCCACTTCTCCAGCTTGTCCAGGTCCCTCTGGATGGCATCCTGTCCCTCTGGCATGTCGACCACACCACTCAGCTTGGTGTCATCTGCAAACTTGCTGAGGGTGCACTCGATCCCACTGTCTATGTCATTGATGAAGATATTAAACAGTACCGGTCCCACCAGTTCCTTCAGGACCTGCAGATGGACCTCATTGGGTCCCATGGACTCGTGCACCTTAGGGATTGATTAAATTGATGCCGTCAAATTCATTGGCTCCATCTCAATTATATTTTCCAAAAATACATACAGATCAACTATGTTCAAAGATTTAACAATCACCACGTGATGGAGAAATCTGGCATACAGTTTACATGAGTTTTGAAGATTTTACTTATTGAACAAGCAATTCCTTTTAAGCAATCCATTGATTTAAAACTGCTGCCAACCTTTCAGAAGTCCAAAGGATGGCTTGGCAAAACTTTTCCTAGTGTTTTATTTATACTCTTGTAAGCAGTAAGACTTTGCTATTGCTGACATTGCCCATCAGTCCTTCCATTGCAACGCTAGCTCCATCTTCCCCAACTCAAAAAGAGTGCAGGGAGCTAGTTATCAATTTCTTTAGAATTCAAGTTTTCCCATAATAAAATAACTTAATTTGCTTCTTTTTGAGAGAGGATACAATATCCTAGCTGAAATTTTACTTGAAAAGTGTCTTTGGCAGATATCAGCATGAAGAATTCTCTTTTCTTAAGCTTTAAAGGCTGAAAATTATAAGCAATCAAAGAACATTATAAGTGGAAAGTTTTGGGCAACATTTTCTATAGGCACTGTGATCTGGGCTCCTGTAATATTAGCGTGCTAGAAGATGCCTGTTTGAAATACTGCATTTAAATTAATCCTTTCAGTAGCTTTTATACCATGTCTTTTAGTACATTATAAGTTTTACACTGTATCATGTACTAAAACATGATATTAGCTGTTCCATGTTCTGTATTCACTCAGGAGTTACTACTCCATATCCACAATATACTGCACTTACACAGTGGCTCAATTATTTCAATATGTTGCCAGCTTTCAAGGGAAAACGTTCTTCCCTGGACCCGCTACTCAAAAACAGTTGCATGTACAGACAAACAATAACGGCTCCAAGGAGAGATAATCAACTTTAAAGTGAGGTCGATGAACCACTGAATAGATTTACTTGATAATTGCTGCATGAGAGGAACTCTTCTCACCTCAGAGTTTCACATGATTGCACCACATCTTATATCTTTCTCAAATACATTCTGAATTTTCACAAGCTCTGCATTTTAGGACACTGCAACACAAAAGGAGCAGGGAAAGGCTTATTCCAGCATTTGCTGTACAGCCAACAAATATTTTGAATTCAGCTGTCCCTAAGTGAGAAAAGGGTAGAGACCATTAAATAGAAATCAATGGTCGTGCTTCATATATTACTTGATGTTTTACTTTTTCCAGGGCTTTGATTATAAAATGTAGCACAGAATGAGCAGATGTGCACCTCTTGCTTTACGCTATTTTTTTCTGCTTTGCTGCCTTCCCCGTTCCTTGCCCTGTTGTATTGCATCCCACGGGAAAGCAGATGAATTTCTGCAGGGAGATGGTGCAGTCACCATGTTTCTCTCTTGCTGGACAGCAGCGCTGCATGCACACTTCTCGCATTCCAGGAAAGTACTTACAGACAGGAAACAAACTGCACAGTATGAGCTTAAATCCAGACTAAAGTCAGGATTACCTACAACCAATTGACTTTTGATAGTAGCCAAGTGGCATATTCAATACTTAACACTAGGTTGAGTGAAAAGCATAATGGGCAATGGTTCACTCCCCCAAACCATCACAGCTTGCACTCTCCGTAGCAGTCTCAGCAAAAAACTGCATGAGCTAAGGGTGATTCAATTCCTTGTTGCTCCTAAAAAATAGTCCTATAAAAGCAAGAATGAGGTCTCAGAGGCAGGAGCTGGTCATACCACCATTTGTGTTACAGCTCTGCAAAAGGAGTCCAGGATTTAGGAACTTAAGGTGCACCAGAGCTTTTGAAAATTACATTCTGTGCTATGTGATCAGTCATATACTGAGAAGAGCGAATGGCCAATACGAACATTTTACAAACATCCCAAGCAGTGAAATATATCCACCAGCTTCTTGACTACTGTTTTTGAATCTGATGCATGCAGTCACCAGTGATCTGGAAATACAGTAATTTGTTAGAGCTATATACAGAGTTTTATTCAATTGATAAAGAAAGGGGGATATGAGCAAAAGGGAGTGAAAGAATATTCTATTGAAGACAATACTCCAGATGCATCCAGAACAGTCATCCGGGAGACATATAAAACCATGACATACGGAATAGAGTTTTTGTGTTCCTCCCAAAGAAAGTAAAAATACAATAAAACTTATAATTAGTACAAACAGAAACGAAGTTAAATTCACAGTCATATATTGCCAGAGTGATTCTAACAGGCTGAATGAAAAAAGCTTATGTAGGCAGAATTTCAGCTAGCAGAAATATGAGATATTTATCTGAGTTACAAGACAGCAAGAATGACAGAACCACTAAATTCACATGCAGGTTTCTAAAATTAATTTTTGTTCATATAACGAACTGCCAGATTGCCAACATTGACTCTATATACTTTGGAGCCACATACTTCTCTCATATTGCGTTGCTCTTATTCTCTTAAAGACAACAACTATTTTTTTCTTGCTCCAAACATAATATTTTAGTGTTTCTCACTGATCAGGTGAATCTTTGACTAGGGGACCTTCCTGATGGAAACACGGGGGGGGGGAAGGGGGGAGGAGGAGAAGCACAAGATAATTTACATAAGTGCATTGCAATTATTTCTCCTTAATTATGCATGCAGCTGGCTCTATTTTAAGACATGCCATTGCATTACGCACACAAGCACTAAGGGTATCTGTCACTCCATGTGTCAGGCCTTTAACATTCTCACCCACCTGCCTGCGAGTCACTAGCAGCAACCAAAAAGAACCAGTCAGGCTTGTGGCCACCTGCCACTCATCAGCATTGTCAGAATACTGCTGGTGCCTCTTCATATTTCTCTCATGTCAAGCCTTTTTTGCACTGTATTCAAAATAACAGGTCAATGTGCTCTTTACTACTAAGTTACTCCACGAACTTCTCTCTCACTATCAAACCAGGCAGCCTCATTTTTGAAAACACAGTCACACAAATCCAAGCTGTCAGTTAAAAACAAGTTGAATTAGTGCAAAAAATATACCTAGTTGTGTTTGTATTAATTACCACTGGCTTAAAATGAAGCTATGTTAAACTCAGCTTTAATCTCCCCTCAAATGACAGTGCTGTGCTTTCCCCCCCCTGCCCCCCGAGGAAGATTCTATTTTTTGTCCCAGGTGTTTTGTCCAGGTACATATCGAGGAAGTGCTATGTTTGTCCAGGCTTTCAGAGCATGGGGGAACCTTATCTTTGGTAGAAGATACTCACCCGTTGCACCAGTGCTATGTGGAGATGCTGAGGAGAGTCAGGATCTTTCCTCAAACACAAGGCAGCACCTGGAAACCTCTGCCATCCACAGCACAAGGACACGTACCACAGCCGTAAAATACAAGCACAGAAACTCTGAAGCTTACTACTAAGCCCTGGCTCTACTCTCTCCCCAGAACAGAAAAGAAACAAAAACAGAGATAGAAGCTGTCATTCCTACCTGGCAGCCAGCAGGTCACTCCTGCACTATCACATCTGCTCACATCTCTCTTTACACAGATGCCTGCATTGTTCACTCCCCTCTGCCCAACTCCTGCAACTTCTTTGGGACAAAATACCTCACAAGGACATTGCTCTCCTGGCCTCAGTACTGAAGAGTAGTCATGATGACCCAACAAGAAACTGCGGAGAATGGTTAATAGTCTACTAAGAGTTAGATACACCTAATATAATTTAAATAACGGGCTGTTTCCTAATCTGATACCCTATAAACCGTTTAGCTAGAAGCCAGGGTCTTTTCACATGGAACTCCTATGTATGGACTTTTTTTTTGGCATTTGCAGTGCTATCCATTCCCATTTTGCTAGAAATATCCTGTGTCTGGGAAATGAGCTTGCGTGACAGTCTAACACATTTTAACAGCAAGGCAGCATCACTGCCTTCTTGTCTCTTCTTTTTACTCTTCTTCTCCTCACCTGCCTCTCCCCAAAAAGAAAAGAAATTGTAACACAGCTGGCAAAACGAGAGTCAGACCTCACCAGAGCTAAGTATCTATCTTATAGTGATTGAAAAATGGCCCCTAACAGAGTTCATTTACTTGGTGGGACTAGTTTTCAAAGCACTGTGAAATCCCATTATAGTGCGTAGAAAAAGGTCACTGGGCTTCCATTAACTGTCCTTTCTTATCACTGAAGCTTATTTTAATTTCAAATATCATTGTTATTTGTGTTTCATTTAAACTATGGTGTGTGAAGCTATGAACTCAACTTTTACTTTGTGCTAAAACTGACAAACAGTCAATGTTGAAAACGATAAAACACAATAGGTCCTTAGACTGCACTAAATTATTAATATAGGCTCCAACCATGTGGTAGGCATTATGTAGGACATTAAAACCAGCATTTTATTTGGTAACACGTAAATTATTCCACCTAGTTTTGAATTTTTCCTTGCGATGCTGCTGTGAAAAGTGTTCTGCCTGCCTTCGGTATCGTATTCTACAGAGAAACATGGTGAAGAGACCGATGATGCATCCATCCAGTAAAAAAATAGTTTTGATCACACAATAAATTGTTAAAACCATGCATGTATCACATAGGTCAATAATTGCTATGGCATTCACCATTGAAAGTCATTCATTGACATAAAAAAAAATCTAAGGGGTTGCAGAAAAACAATACAGAGACTCATCAAACACCTTGTTCTAACAGCTATTTTTGAAGCAAAGGATATAGGCTATTAGAGTTCAGTAGATTATGAAACCACACAAAATCCACTCATTCATGGAGATAAGATTTATCGAATAGCTAGGACACATTCCCCCTGTTCTTTTAAGGTATTTCATAATGACACTGACAGATGAAAGGCTTGGATGCCTGGCTCCTTAGCCCATAACACTGCCAATACTCCAAAATTTATCAAAATGACAATTCAAAGCTATTTGCCCCTAGTTATTATAGAAGGGTCAGTTGGATTTTACTCATCTTAAATGATTGATGAAAGACACTGGAAAGACAGTCACCATTGCCTTCCAGGTATGCAATGCATTGCTCCGAGCCAAAATGCTAGACACACCTCAGGATGCAAAACACACTTTATAAAAATTATTGACAAAACATGGGCCTTAGGGAAGCATAATTTTTTTTTTTGCTAATAACAATAAACATTTTCTATGCACGTGTATCTGAAAGGATGTTTGAGGAGGAAACAGAAGAGGGGTTGGTCACAGATGAAGGTTAGATTAGAGCTGGAGAAGCGTTCAATGCTAAGGTCTTGCAAACAATTCAGACTGTCAAAACAAAATGGTGAATATCTTGCCAGATTCATTTTTCTCCAAAGGTCTGGACTGGAAACTTATTTATAAAAAGGACACCGTTTGAAAAGATTTTGGCTGTATGTAATATAGAAGGTAACATTTGAAACCACTGGAATTCTCTCTTTTATACCCTTTGTACAATGTCAAAAAGGGCAAAGGAGAAATGACTCCTTTTCCTGAGATTTTTCCTATTTTGTTAATAGAGTTAAGGCCCAAGTATAATGCGGGCAGTTATACGATCAATTATACCACCACAGAAGAACGCAACCCAGCTCAAAAGAGCAACATAGCAAAGCAGTGTTTGCACTTCCACAGCTTGACTTGCTGATGCCCCAGTCTGATCCTGGGAGGCAAAGGTCTGCAACAGAGCTGGAAGCCGTCTGTGTTTGCATTCCCAGCAACGCTAACAGCACGTAGCTGAAAAGAAACAGCAGTTTTTTTATGGCCTCTGTTTGTTTTGGGTTTTTTTAATATACAGACAAGGGTAAATTTCACGAGGAAATTAGCTATCTTCATCAATTTCTTGAAGCTAATCCAAATACAGGACACTTCTCGTCTCCAAGAGGCTTTGTCACTTACACTCTTAGCAGATGCCTATTCAAAAAACCACAAACTATTTTACAAACAGCAGAAAGCCCTGAGGTCACTTTTACCTACTTTCCTGCAATGCATAATCTTCAAAATTAATTTCATTTTTTCATGATAATTTTGTGATCTCTTTTGATGCTGAAAATGTTATTTTTCTTTTCTTTCCTGGGAGGAACTGCATTTTTAATCAGGCTTCCCAGAAAGAGCTTTTGCTGATCTTGATGTGAAAAGAAATCTCCAAAAAAATATACCCAGGAAACGTTACTTCAGAATGACAGAGTTTATTTGACAGCACAGAAGATGAAATGGCTTAGGTCCTTAAATTATCTCTTCTCTACAGACCACAGAAGAGTGTTCAGAAAGCTGAACACTGAAATACAGTTATGTCTAGAGACTGTTTGGCTTCTACCGCACATCACAGGAACATCTGGAGAGATGCAATTAGAGCACAAACAGCTGCAATGCCCCCACTTGCTAATCTGAATTGTTTCATTGTCACCTTGTGCTCCCTCACTGACTGCCGCATCTACCGAGTGACCTGCATTTTATAGCTCAATTCTCAACTCTGTTGTATTATCATACAAATATTAAACAGCAGTAGGTTCACTGGTCCGTTAACAGAGTGGGCAGGTGTCAATGGGCTGACCTGCTGTCTCTGTGAGTGAAACAAATACTAGTCCCGTGTAACAACCAGATACCCAAGCCGTGCCCTAAAGCAGTTAGAGAACTCATGCATGACTCGGGATTCGATGATCTCGTGGAAAATCTGTCACTCTCCTAATGAAAGACACTGCTTTATTCTGCTGATGTGCGTGGTGAGCAATCACGTATGCAGAGTACCATAAATCTGAGCACAATATTCCAACCAGAGATGCTCAGATCGCTGGCATTCACAAAAAGACAGAATAATACAGTTAAGAACATGTATCACAGGGTAACACAGCACAGCTCAAGCTGCCCTAAAAAAGCCTGGCCAAATCCTGTTTGATGATGTCTGCAGTCACAGATCACAGGATGACAAAATGGTTGAGGTTGGAAGGGACTTCTGCACCTGTTTAGGAATCGCGAAGGCAAAAGTTTTTGGTGTGCCAAGAAACTGACCTGCAGCTCCTAAGACAAACTGTAACGGTATAGATGTTTGCGCTTCACATACCTCATCCAGGCAGAGAGGAAAGCCATGACCTTCAGGTACCGCTCAGCTGGCGTTTTATTACAGACACACAGTTCCAATAGGGGCACAAGAGCTTTAAGTGACCTGGGGAAGCTCACTTGCCAGAGCATAGGCCTACGGCGGCACCACTGGCAATGCCACCCACCGTCACCCATCACCAAGCACTGGCCTGGCAGATGCACCAGGTTGCGACTCACTGCTGGTTTTAACTGGGGTAGTGGTATGCACTTATCACCACTAACAGGTAAATTACATCACACCCCAAAAAGAGGGGGGGAAAAGAACAAAGTAAACTACGTGAAGTGTTCTAAGATTAAAGAAAACAGGAGGTCAGAGTTTCGTATCTTCCCTGAAGTATCAGATATGTTCCCCAATGACACAGATTACAGCACAACCTACGCAGCGTAACACCTTAGGAGAAAGCCAAATTCGCTTCTATTCCCTACCACTTCAGCAAGATTGCAAGGTTCATTGATGTCATTATTTTACTGAAAAATTAGGATCGTGAAAGACTATGGAACTGCTACAAACCTTCACTTTCCACCACTCTCAACTCTAGCAATTTGTCATTTTCTTGGGTGTCAGTCTTACTTGTTTTGACCTCATCAACAGCTGTGATTAAACACTTTTAAAAACTGCATTTCAAGGAAAATCGTTAACAGGTGAAAACTCAGTTGTTTAATATATTAGTAAGTATCTCCTGTTATTGAATAGCACAGGAATAAGCATGAATACTGGTGAAAAATGGAGTCCCTCACTATCGAGACATCAGTTTACAAAAAAACAGTAACTCTTCGTTTTATGGATGATCATGGCTGATTGTGAAACACTGAAACTGTCCTTATCTCTCTCCACTTTAAAGCGTAAAGCTGCCTGCCTCATTTTCCATTTAGCCAGCAAAAAAGCTGACAAGCCAGTAGTTTATCACCTTGCTGTGGAACCTCCCTTTGGTTTGTCACAGGTTTAGTGCTACTCAGAGGAACTGCAGCAGGTTGCTTTTACGGAGTGCCTCTGAGAGAAGAGTTACTTGTTCAGAAATGCAATATAAAAAAATAGGACTTGGGAAGGAACCTGTGGAGGAAGTCGCATCAAGGCAGATCTGCGTAGGACCAAGTCATGACATTGTCAGTCACAGCGAGGTGCAACTTCCACCACAACTAGCCTCGTTAGAGGAAGAGGCCGTTTTGGGAAAGGATTCCCGTTTGCTGTAGTACAGAATCATAACACAGCATTTAGCTTGCTCAGGTAGAAAAAAAAGGCTTTAACAGAGGCTTCTGTTAAAAACAGACAAACAAATGGGTTTGCCTGGAAAATAAAACCCAACTGGTCTCTGCATGTAAGGCAGGTGAGATTCAGATTACTAGAACTGAACTTCTTGCCTCTTTGCAGTTCTAGCTCCAGCTTTGGCTCTGATCCAGAAGGCCTTTTACCTGCAACTTTTTACAGAGGTGATTTTCAAAACTGAGCCTTCATGAAACTGTAGCTCCAAAAGTCAAGCACCCTCCCTGTCCTTGGGCATGCACTGAAAAGAACAGCTGAAACTCCCTGTGTGTAACCCCAGCAATCCGTACCAACAATAGATGCTACAGAGAGGCAAGAGATACCTGCGTTTTACCAGAGAAAACAGAACTGCTTCCAGACCTTGCAGGAGTCTGTCCTCAAGAGACACAATGATCGTTCCAAGATTTTTTGCGATGAGGGTGGTGAAATACTGGCACAGGTTGCCCAGAGCAGTGGTGGATGCCCCATCCCTGGAAACATTCAAGGTCAGGCTGGACGGGGCTCTGAGCAACCTGATCTAGTTGAAGATGTCCCTGCCCACGGCAGGGGGGTTGGACTAGATGACCTTTAAAGGTCCCTTCCAACCCAAACTATTCTGTGATTCTATGATAATGGAAGTGTCCATGAGGATCTGGAGACAGGCTTTAGCGAAGCAGTGACCAGGGTTGGGAGGTCAGTGATGAGGCTCTAGACAGAGAACCATGTTCTCAAAGCTACCTTGAAAGCTAGGCTTTCGTGGCTAGGGACATGCCTGGAGCAGCTCAAAAATCACCATATAAAGCTTTTCTTCTTAGAGCATCAGCATGAAAATCCTGAGGCAGAATACAAGTTTATACTGTCTTAAGATGGCTCACAGTGCACCCATGAGAAAGAAGTCTTGGTCTTGCCATGAAATCAAAACTATGAATAAAACAGATGTTTCCCAGGATGTTACCCCAAAGGAACAATCATTGGACCAATTTAGAGACTAGGAAAAAAATTTTTTTGAATTATTCTAGTTTGAACTAAGAAGGAGATTAAAAGGCACTTCCATGTTAGTTGTAAACTAGTTTGGATAAGAGTTTTAATTATGTTTTAGGTACTTTGCTTGCTCTTCCGTCTGATAATTCTGTTGATGTGGCTTTAATTTAATCTAGTCTGACCCTCATATTATTTTTCCTTTCCTTAAGTATTTTAATCTGGACCCCAGTCCATCATCCCCAAGTGCTTCTGGGGAAAGGGATGAGAGTGATGATAAAAGACATGATAAGAGACAAGATCATACTTCAGCTCTTTATCTTTGCAGGTGGGTTTTACTATCACAGATACTTTGGAACAGATTTTAGAGGCAGGAGCAAGGCATTTTCTGTCCCTTCTTGAGTAAAAAGTGGTGTTCTCCATTCAGATGGACATCTCAAGTTAGTTGACTTTTTCTTTTCAGAAAGGATATTGCCTCATTTCCCCCCTTCCAATCCTTTTACCCTATTTTAAAAAGTAACTTATTTTCACACTTTTAAGTAACAAAAGTGTATTTGAAATAATGTTAGTATCATATACTGAGAACTTTTTCATGGGGCAGAAAGGGCAAATTTGTTAACCTTTTTAATTTCGAGTCTGGGATACCATGTAAAAGTGCCTTACCATGAAGGCAAGACCACAGTAGCACAGGCAGGGTAGAAAAGGGAAAGGGTGCTTATCCTCAGTTAGGAGACCCACCTGGTCTGTTTGTGCTGTACAGTACCTTGGGGTAAATCAAACATAATTTCATTTTAAGTAAAGGTAAAAAACTTGAAACTAGGTCTTCAGAGATGCAATGCTTAATGAACAGTGGATGTAAAGTTTTTAAGAGGTGACTATCAGAACCTTCCATTTCTTTAGGAATATTCTGATAAGCCTGACAAGTGCTTTCCTCCTGTCACTGGACTCTGAAGAACTGACATTCTTCCCTTTGCTTGCACTAGGATGCTTTTACTCCTTCATTCCCCTTATGGGGCTGATGCTTTCCTTGTTTTCATTCAACTCAAAACCCAGCCATAGGATGCCAAAGGTCTAAGAGTTGGCTACAGCAAGGTGTTTAATGGCTAACACCCATGCTACAGTGGAACAGTTTAAGCCCAAAAGTCCCTTCCACAAAACAATAAGAATTCAAGAAAAAGGGCTCTCAGCATCTCACATGCTCATTTGGCCAGTATAAGGACAGGACAGACAATACTGTTTTGGTCACTAAACTTAGCACCAATGTCTTCGTTTGCTTACCATCTAGACTAAGTGCTGACAAAAAATGCCAGGTTGAAAAGTTCTATTCCTTATCTTCTGACACAAAAAATGAGGTGTGCTGTGTCTCCCTGTGCACTCACAGCAGATGGTCTGATAGCAAAGAGCAGGAAGGGTGGTTGTCACCCAGCCTGGCCATACCTGAGCACAGGAGAATGGAGCAGATGTACAATGGGAAGATACCATTGGCTTCAGTAGGCTTAGGATCGGTCCCTTATGCTTCCCGTCAAACTCCAGTCTGAGGCCTTCAAGAAAACCTGGAAATTATGACTGCATGGAAGAGAAACCCCTGCCTATGCTACAGCCTAAATCTGGGACTTGTCTCCACTCAGTTTGATCATTCTTATGGGATGACAGTCATTGCTTTCTCCACAGGACACTATACTTCACAGCAAAGTAATATACTGCCTTCAGTTACACTAATGCAATCCCCTTTGATTTATTTCTTCTACCATTTCAGTCAACGTCCCAGCTAGTCATCTACTTACCAGCTGCACATCTGCTTGACAGCTTTAGGGATCTTTCTCAAGCAATAAGTCCTGAATGCCTTTCCAGGGTCTTATGCTCCAGCTCTTTGCTGCTTAGAGGATATTGCTCTATTTATTCTCAGCTTCACAGTCCTCTTAATGTTTATCTACCAGCATTGCCATCTTTCAAGACACTGTACTTACAGATAAGGCCTTCTGCATCTGATTACTGGTCCGGTTATTATTTGCTGTTTTGTCCTCTACATTTAGATGTATTTTACATGTTTGCTGGCTTCATTTCCACACAGTATTATCCTTGTCAGAGATAGAGAATAACAGTTGCAGTCATAACAATGATCCTGTAGCCAGCTCCGCTAACATTTTGCTAATTCTGCTCCCTGCTCATACCCCCTTAGTCATGATATTCGGAGTTAATAACAGCTTGCAACTTACAGTGAGCTGGAAAGGAGGAAAGAAGAGCTACACTTTCACTTGGGTTTTTTTATTATTATTTCCAATAAAAATACAGAGCTATTTGTTGTCTTTTAAACTTGATATTTCTACTAGTAATAAAATACACCTTTAAACTTTTTTAACTGTCTAATTGAAAGGGGGCCTAGGTTGTTGGTTTTTTTTAATTATGTTTCCCTTGCATAGGAAAATCTGGCTAGATGAGATCCAAGGAGGATCTCACTGACTTCAGCCTTAACCTTACACCAAGTGCTCAGTGAGATGCTTAAAAGAATTGTATTTTGGTTGTAAAATAAACCCTACATGCTCAGACCCAGCTATGTTCTACTGCAGTCTCATCCTGTTTTTCTCATCAGCCTGCATTTCTTAGAACAAAAAGAAATTTCTAGGTTTCCTTCAGCATCCCTATCACCAGCTTGACAGATAACCCTTAGACAATCCTATCCCTTGGTGTACCAGTGTATTCACTTGTGGGTGAAGTGAGAATTACAGTGCATTTGTCTCACAGCTGTTCAGTCTCCTACCTAGGAAGGGGCTCTATGAATGCATAGCATTACCGCCTGCAGAGGAAACCCAACTGTCCAACTCCTCAAGACTTGATCTAGTGTGTCATTGTCTGTTTTCAAGCCTGAACTGTCTTTCATTACACTAAAGGTCTCCCTTCCCATTAATCTTGTTGAGCAGCTCTCCTCTCCAAGCTCTGCTGCCCACAATTTGTGATTCCTTATTGTTGAGCATCCATCACACGTAAAATCAGTTCTAAGCACCCCATTACTCACATATTTAGAGATGTCAAAGCAAGGCTTCCATGTAGCTCCCACAGCACTTTAGAATTCCCTTCTGCTTTCCCATCAAAAAGGCAAAAAGGACACAAGCAGACAGCATCTTATTTGAACTTACCAGGGAGGTAGGTTTCCTGATACAGAAAGTTATGACGAGGAGCAAGGCAAAAAAGGTAACTATATAGTACAGTTACAGTTAATGATGCATGAACATCACAAGGTTCAGCTGAGCAAGGACCCAGTCCTGGGTCCTTCAGGTGACTTTTTCAGTGCCAATACAATAGAACTTTCCGTGTCGACCCTATATGGAAACTAAGGCGAGTTTCCTTTCTCATATTATAATTTATATTATACCACTGTGCACAGCAGTTCGGGACTTAGAAACTACCAGAGCTTTCTTCTGCTCAACCTGGTCTTTAGTTTGGTTCAGGGACCATTTCCATAAACAGTCATGACATGTACACATACAACTATGTCCCGATGAGATCAGGAAAACTTCTGAAAAAAAATCACTAGTATGGGTTGTCTAAAGAAGTTTCATACATTCAAGAACTTCCATTATTGGGATAAGCCTCACAGGAAGTTGTGGAGCTCATCTCTAAATAGCATCTCTGAAAACTTCAAATTCACACACTTATTATAAAAAGGGAAAAGATGATCGATTGGTCTCCAGGGTCTATCCACTAATGGATTCCTTTTCGCAGCACAGGATTGCTGTAGCCCATTCATTCACTCATTCATTCATTCATCACAACTCTGCAGTTGCGCAAACAGACTCTGTAAACAAAAACTCTTCACCAGCAAACTCCCACCATGCTAGCAATATTAAGTGGCAAGCATACGAACACCCTGCAGAGAAGCAGAGGCAAATAGTTCATTGATACTTCTTTTTCCTCTTACTGGTATAGCTGATACTGCTTTACAACCGATGTAAAAAGATAGGTTACACTGGTAATAAACCTCAACACATTAAGTCTCTATACAGACTGGTTGCTCAAGGCTTAATATCAGCCATAATAATTACCCATAAAATGTTATTGAATCAGATCTTAAAAGTTAATGCTGCTTTGTTTCAGGAGATAAAGGACAGTAGGCTGGCAAGGCAGAGGAGGAAACATTGGGTTTTTGATCAATCTTTGTGTGATTTAAAACCTTAACCGCAAAAGGTACTCGGCACTTCAAATATTATCCAAAATCCTATGAGCTGGCCTAAGCAGAGCCCTGTGGCAAGAGTGATTACTCAGAGGATGTTTTATCTTTGAACTTGATACCACTGCCCAGATGGAGGATGTAACTCTTTTCTTGAGCTCAGGACTGGTGAATGCTGCCCTTTTAAGACACTGTGTCCCACCTCAGATTGTAATGGGCACTTAGTAGGTAAATCACCCCAGTACTGAGGGGCTTTCCTAAGCTGAAACCTCCCACCATCCATCTGAGCCCTTGTTGCTCACAGCATCACCTTCAAAAATAGACATTTGCCTTCACAGTCCTCACGTTAATACAAGAGCTCCGTATCTGCAAAGCAGGTGCCCTGACAGAAGGCATTGGGCAACTGGTTAATGGAGCACGTAAGCTGCCCTAACATTTACAGCTAACAAAGACCGATATCCTCCCTGTCCACAGACACTTTATTCAGCTTTCTGCACTCACAATACCACTAATCCAGCTCTCCCTTTCCCTTTTTGTAGTACAGTATTGCAACAGCCTGAAGCCATTACTCATCTCTACAAAGAGCAAAGAGGAAGAAAGTGACAACATGAAAGCTGGGAAGGAGCAAAGGGGACCAGTGCGTGTCCTCCCCGCCAAAAGCCATAGCGCTTCCCAGTGAGAAAGAGACCTTGGCTCCTGTGTAAAATGAGCCTCGTCTCCTTCCTTCCTTGGTTACTCAGCAAATACTCATCATCATGTGGACACCCCAGTGCCCTGTAAAGTGAGGAGAGATTTTTAAGGTTGACCACAGGCTCTAGTCCTTTAAAAACAAAGGGAAGCAGGCTCTGACTTACCTGCCAACTCTCAAGCCAGCCCTGGCTATATTCACTCTCCGCCTCTGTAATGCACCTGTTTTGCAAAACAACCATTAAATTTGGAAGCTTTATGGAATACAATATTTTTCAAATCTAAAAAGTATGCCAAGGAAATCATGCAGTAGGGTAATAGGAAATCCTCGCAGGGAGACCTATTCTGAATTGCCTACACATAGATAAGGCACAAAATTCCTTTCCTTAAAGATTTTATTAACCTTTTGCTGATGGAAGGAGATTACTGATTGAGAGCTAGATGAGGTCAGTGCAGCAATTATATTTCAAATCCTCTTCAAACAAGGCTCTTGTACAACGTAAGAAAAAAAGTTGTCAAAATGAATTGTTACTTAAACCAAGTCTTTTAGAAGAATAATTAACCTATAATAACTATTCTGGCCTCCTCTCCAGCCCTGAAAAGTAATCCTTTCTCATTAGTTTCAAGTTTAATTAGCATCAATAATGAAATGTCCCTCAGAAGTAACCATTGCATCATGGTCTCTAATACTGACATACGCTGTCCTACAAACAGAAAGGCCACAGGGTGATGTCTGAAGACAGAGAGAGGCTTGGCAGATCACAGATGCTCCCAAAACCAAAAAGCAAACAATATTGTAAAAAGTGATGTGACAAAACCAGATTTATTTGAAAGACAAGTGTCGCAAACACAGCGTGGAGCAGAGAAGACTCGAAGTTGGGTTTGCTAATAACTGCTGCAGTATTTCCAGTGAGTTACCAAGCCTCTCAACTCTAATTTCTTGTTCTTTCTTGGCCTTTTGGCTGAAGGAGAGAGAGATATCACTATTTAGTATATTCTGTATGAGAAAATTGTATTCAGCACTTGTAGTCTAACATAATCAAATACCGCTTTTTCCATCCCTGGCTTCTATGATCTCTCTGTAAAATAGATATAATAATGCTTAGCATTGTCACCAGGGTGATAAGGCTTAAAGTACTTTGAGAATCTAACATGAAAGGGGCTATAAAAAGCCCAGACATTCTGATGCATCTGAGATAGGCTGTTACTTAACAGGCCAGTAGAAACAGCAGGTGAATGCCAATGTCCAAGTTGTAATTAGAGGTCTGCTGCAACTTGCAGAGCTCTGGAGGATCACCACAGATTTCTAATAGGTGAAGTCACAGATATTCAGCTGCATGTCACAGGCACTACAGCGACTGCATTCAGAAGAACCACGCGAGCTTTCAAAACTGAGCTGGAAAGAAATCTTCAATAACATAAAAGTCCTAGAAAGAGTAGGACATTATGACATATGGAGAAACACTATTTCCAATATGCCTACTGATGCACATTATTCAGTATGTACTTAGTCTAGTATTAACCTCTTCCTAACAGACATCAAGAACTACATAGCACGAGAATCCACACATGGCCACGTCACACTGTACTCCCACCCTCACCACTGCAGTATCCCTGCTTTTTCCCCCTACACTCACCACCAAGTGTCCTCTGCTCTTCACCTTACACAGAACCATCTTCTCTCCCTTTGTTCAGCTTGTAACTTGGAGATAGAGTCATGGTTTTCTTTCATCACAAGGCTTTGTAAGACATGAGACCAGAGAGAGTTTCTTGTCAGTAAGAAAGTGGGGAGAAGCTTGCAGAAAAAGCCTGCACCTCTTTCTTCACAGTGCACTGCTACAGGGGAAATCCCAGTCCGAAATGGATTCAGCATATGCCCTTGTTTGGGCAGTAAAGGTAGTTCTTCTGCCTTGATGTAAACATTGGACTACCACCGAAAGACTTTTGAGATTTGCAAACCGAACTGAAGAGTTGCTAGAGACAAGTTATAAAGGGGAGGCCCCACGTTTCTAGTACCATCTAGATGAAAGGTTCCTGGCTAGTATCTCCACTTTGCCATCTATAATCCAGGAAGAAACAGGCGGGTCACTGAAGTTTTAAACAATCTCAAATCCCCTATTCTGTGTTAATTTCTGATACCTTAAGTAGGAAACCATAAAGGACAAACCTTCTCCCACTGTCTCCACAATGTTTTCCATTCCTAGGACAACCAGTGCTCGGTTTGCTCAGCAGCCCCCACTAGCAGCCAACACCTGCAGCTCCTCACTGCAAATGGAGATGGTGCCCAGCTGCAGCTGCTAAATGCACCCGGGCCAGCTTGCCACAGGCAGAGGAACCACAGCCTATCCCACTCTCCCTCATGTTTCATGGGGCTACAGGTAACCCTGGCCAAAGCCTCACAAAATATTAAAACTGCAAATCTAAATGTAACTGTTTGGCTTCAAGACAGGTGGTGTTTTAATAGTCAAAGGCAGGGCTCACAATTTTTCAAAAAAAACAGAACCTCAATCTCTTGTAGCATCAAACAAAACTGATGCCATTATTAAGTTTCAGAAGTTTGCTATCACTGAAGTAAAGGAAATAGCAGTCCTATGATTAGCACTGCAGAGATGGGAATAAATCAATATGGTAGGCTGTTTTAGCTTTTCCCTTAGAAATCTAAGAGTTCAGACTGCACCTTATTGTCTTTACTGAGGTTCTTAGAAAGTAAAAGCACTAGTAATCCACAAAAAGTGGCACCTTCCACCAACGGAGTTCAAAAGCAGTCAAAACTACCTTTACTTTGCTAAAGAAGTATCTGCCACGAAGGGAAGTGTTTCGTGTCACATGACATGTCAATGGCAGAGCTGTGTGTACACGACCCCTCTTCTGAGCCCAGTTCCTCACGCGATTCTCTCCTCCTCCCTGCTCACTCTATGCCACAGTCACTGATGATAGACCAAATACTGCAAGATAATTAAGTTGGAAGTCAAAGCAGAACTCGATTCTTGCAGCTACCCTTGCAGCTACATACTGAAGTTCTTTGGCAAAAGGAAAAATGAATGCAAAATATTAACTGATAAACTGTTTTCAAACCACGAGGATTACTTCACAGTCGGTACCTATTTTCCCATGCTCAATTCCATCTTTGAACGATAGTTTACCATTTTCTTTAAAATGCCTGTTGTTAGAAACTTGTCTGAAGTCTGTTTGCAGCTGGCCACCAGCTCTTTCTACTGGATACAGCTAGAACACTTCAACCACACGTCATAGATCCTCCACGACTAACAAGTGAAGATGATTCTCTTTCACTACAACTGACATAGTTTATAGCTTCTGAAATTAGAGATATCTAAGTCCTATCTATCTGTGCTGTCACAGGGAATTTCTGAGTAGTCATGCTAAGCAGGATAGTGACAACCATGAAGCTACTCGGCCGCCTCAGTCATAAATCAAAATACTTATGTAAATTAGACTTTAGTCTCAAAATGTGTTTCTTGCCTAAATATTTAAACACATAAATAACCTCCAGCCATTCCAGCTTGTCATTTTAAGCTTTCTGACATTTATTGTTCACAAGAAAAGAAAGGTCAGACTTATCAAATCTGCATTTATGCTTCCATGACATTTTTCTCCAACCAAATTTTTCTGAATTACAGAAGCAAGACAAATGTGGCACATTTCATAAAGGACCTTTCTCAGCTCAGCACTGTGGTCTCAGCAGCCCCGTTGAGCTCAGAAGTGGCTTCTCAGGAAACAGATGCTGTGGCTCAGTGGATAGAAAGATTTTTGGAAAGCAGGCAACCTGAATTGCTGTTTGCGGTTAGATAAATGACTTGTGCCAAAAAAGTAGATCTCCTAGTCTCAGTACTCTGGTTCTGGGTAGCCCAAGCGGATGCTTTGGTATAAGAATTAAAGGCAGGAAACATCCAGGCACAATGCGGAATTCGCTGCTGCTTGCGAAGAAAATCACAACTTGGACTCCCAAAACACCATCACCCCAAATGAGCTGGCACTGATATATCGAAAAGGTGATACCGTCTTTACTATGATGAGGATCATTTATTTGGGAATTTTGTGAGTAAGTGCTAAATACTGCCAATCTCCCCTCACTTCTTCTACTTCTTTTGGCTAATTCAGAAACATTGTCACAAACAGATTTTATTTCCTATCGTGTAATGTTCATGTGAGATGTGCAGTGAACCAAATGACCAGATTACTTCAGGATACAATTCAATCAGATGCTGCAAAACCGCCTTTGATTTTGAAGAACGTCTCTGCATTTGTATAACAAAGCACTTAAGCCTCCCAGTGCACTTCTTTGCTGTGGGTATTTATTCCCTGTTTTTAAGAATGGGGAAATAAAAGCACAGCAAGTTTAGAGAAAACATCTTTTTAAAATGTGTCATAAATGTTCATTCAAATTTAAAAAATAAACATCATAAACTGATACTTGTGCCCCTTTTGGTGTTTGTTTATGGATATTTTACTGAACACGCTTATGAATAAGAACATTCATAAGAACAATGAGCCTAAAAGTAAACAAAATTTGCAGAAAACAGACCTAGAAATCATGAACACATTGTGCGTAATCCTGACTCCCATCGAAGATCAGCAACACCGCATAACTCTGGTCCAAGCAAAACCACGTGGAATAGTTATCACGGCATGTTTTCTGTGAAACACTCAAAGATTGAGCATCATTTCTATCATCTGCCAAATGGCAACAAATTTGCAAAGCCCTAAATTTTTGTGGTCAGCATGGAAATAGTGAACAAGGCACCATCAGTCAGCAGAGCCATACGCTATGAGTTTTCTTGGTCCTGATGGAGTAGGAAAGTGACTTGGACAGGAACAGGCAGGACAGCCGCAGGACCAAGGATCGTGCTGCCCACGAAGTCAGGCAACTCCATCACTAGGCAATCGGTTTCCTCTTCAAGGGACATTTACAGTTCAAGAACAGGCACTGTGGACTGACTAAATCCACATTTCTGGAGAGCACCAGTGACGAGGTCTAAAGGGAGGTGCTACAGACCTAAAGTATTATGGTAGGAAGGACTGGGAAAGATGCTGCTATGCACACTTAGGATTTGCTGTGATTTAGCAACTGGTAATTAGCACGCAGCACACTGGCACCCATGACAACCCAAGGGCAGAAAAGGAAAACCTCAGTTTGCACTAGTTCATGTCTAGGGTAAACTCAAGTGCCACTCAGGCCCATCCTTAAGCTTTGGACTCGCAAAACTGACCTGATAGCTGAGGCAAAGCGCAAAACCCCAGCAGAAAAGAGCAAAACCCCTTGCACTGCAACGAAAACCTTTCAGAAGCCCTACTGCAATGCTTCAGTCTTATTCACCAGTTTTGCCACTGATTTATCAGAAGAGCGAGATCAGATCTCAGATGTCGCATACAGTCAAGGATGAGAGAAAAACAGAGAGCAACGGGAAAATGACTGACATCTTTTACCAGTCTTCTGCTCAGTATGACACAACTCCAAACTTTGTTCTTTGAAAGCAGAAGAACAAAAACAAAAAATAACAAAAGAAAAATATAACTAAGAGACCTTGATTAAATGCTGGTACCTCTAAAATATGCAGAAAGAATTCTGCGGACTTTACTACAGTCAGATTTCAGCTTGGAGCTCTGATTTTCATTTACAGAATGTCCACTTTCAAAACCGCATTTTCATCTAGTCTGAAGTTCTTTCTAATCTTTAGGCAAAGGGTTCCTCCTGCAAATGAGTTCAGGTGCATGGTAGCAATACCCGAAAGATGTAAAGCCTAATTGCCTCAGCATTATAATAGCATTGGTATGTAGTGAATGCAGACAGTTTCAGGGAGAATACATGTGGCAAGTTAATAAAATTTTAGCTGAAGGCCACACTGCAGGAGTAATACTTCGCCTAGCCAGAGGATGAAAAGTTATGCATTGCTATTTAAAAAAATATAATTGAAATGTTAAATCTATTTCATGAATGAAAGTACACTGACCTTTAGAGGGAGGAATGACTCATTTTCATCCCTGTATGCCCCTTTTTAACATACGCTTCCCACCTTTGCATATGTAAGTAGCAATTAGTTCTCATGGGAAGTTATTTTATGGCCATTTCAGCTTATTAAACTTCCTGAGTAAACTCACAGGAAACCTATTTAGCAATATTTGTGGCTCAGGTGCCCTACAGTGAGTGGACTGGTTACCTGTGACACTAACATGAAAAAAATCCAATGCAGGGTTAGGATGCAAGGGCTCTGGATCACTATGGAGCCTGTGCGAGTGTAGAGCACTCACCTTGGACTAATCCAAACCTGTGCCTACCCACGCCGTATTATCTGTGGGATAGATTTGCCAAGAAGGCCCTCACAAGGCCTCTGCACAACACATGCTACCCTGTCTGATCTTAAAGTCCTGGGAGTAATTCTAGCCCAGCAGCAGAGGATCAGTCATGCAAGGGGCGGTCAGTGCCGATGCTCAGACAGTTCTTTAATCGACAGTCTCAATATAGAGACAATGTAGGATTTTTTCCAAGAACGCTCAATAACCTGTCCAGACAGTATACTGCTACAGAAACCCACTGTTTTTTGACACGAGATAGCAAATCCTGTAAGACCAGAACTAAAACTGGCTAGGACTCTTCTGACAGGAAGTTTCGCTAGCTGTTCAGTTTCCCATGGCAATGTACTGGTTTTGATTAAACTCTTTTGGGAAAGGTTTCCTTGGAGGTAGGGCAGAATTTCCAGTCAACACCAAAGACAATGACAGCAAAGTCAACAGCAACCTGGTAGTTGGGAGGCTCGCCTAAAATACGGGAGATCTGCTGCACTGTGATCCTCTCCGAGCCCGCTCCTCCCTTCCTCTGCATTTTTTGTTGTGTTTTTCCACAGAAATGATTGAAATTAATTTGATTTTTGTCCCAGAGAAGCACTGTGCGAAGATGAGGAAGCCGATATTAATTCTGAAAGCATTTCCAAGAGAGGAAAACTCTCCCTTACCCAATTTTGAAAAGGCCAAGCTGACACAGAAATGGTAGATGGGCTGAGGACCACAGCTTCTCTAAATGGAAGCTTTTTCTTGCAGGATGCTCTGTTCCCATGAGGATGAGTGCGTGAGAGAAATCTGGCATTGAGAGTATTTGCAGGAGAGCCCTGTAGAAATTCATGTGAACTTTATGGTTTGTCTGTTAAACAACAGCAGTCCACTAAGTACATCTTTTACTAATTGTTCAGTAACACACTGAGACAAATTGCTTTATGCTTTGTGCAATGTTAAAAAGGGAGAAGGTTCGCTCCAGTTAAGTATCTTTGAGCCAGTATCGGAGACTGTAACAGTTAAAGAGAATAAGCATTATTTACAGGAATGTTGTCACCCTTAAGGTCAATGGGAATTCAGCCCCTTGCAATTTTGTCTCATCCTAAAATATAATTCATTCTCCATTCACACGGAGGATCATTTGGTGAAAATAATTTAGTGAGGTAATTATATTTTTTCCTGGGAAGTACTGCAATCCTGGGCATCTCCAGGAGAGGGGAAAAAAAAAACCTAAGTATGTCAACATAAGTGAAGCAGCTTTACATTGTTGATGGGAGGATTGTGTTGTTTGAAATCCATTTCTAATTAGCTTAAGCAATGAAGGAAAGGCTCAGTTGCCTTAGGAAGGGCTTTAGTTAAGCCCCATACACACTAGCTGCAATGGTGTTAGTAATTGCTGGAATCTGCACACTTATGGGCTTGGTGGATGCTGTTCATGCTGCTATCACTGTGTCAGCACAACCTGCTGCCGGCAGGACTACACGGCACAAATTTAAGCATGGCAGTGACACATGGTGTGCACGTAGGCAGCACCTTTGCAAAGCAGAAAGAATGGATTTTTTATGTTTTTAACAAGCCCATGTTACAAATCTAGTGCAAAGCCATGTAACAGTATAACTACACTAAGGTGTCATTGCTAAAAAAGCAGATACAATTTTATAGTGACACAACTTATACATGTTAGCAACCTTGGTGTAGAGTTAAAGAAGGGACTAGGATTTTTACAGGAGATTATGAACAGCTGCTAGGAGAAGTTATTACTGTGATATAGGTAAATGAGGTCCATATTCCTCCCTTCTGCTGCTCCTACTCCTGCATCCCCAATGATTGACTTTGCACGACTGCTGCAGTAAGAACAGCAGAACCTTGTCTCCAACACGATTTTACAGGGGCATAGCTAACTACTACTAATCTATCTGGAAAAACATGCATTTCTTCTCAACAGTGAGATAACAGACAACATCCAGAGCCTGTGGGTTTTACTAACTTTGGTTAAAGCTCCATTTCCATTGTATTCACAAGATCAGACCACCTGTTAGTTCGCATGTACACCCTTCACCCAGGAAAAAAAACCCCACACCTTCATCCTCAAAGAAGACAAATGCATGCCCTCCAGCTCCCTTATGGCTATAAGCACCGGAGTTAAGGTGGCATTAAAAGCTAAGGCTGTATCTTCACTGCCAAAGGGGGAGATCTGTAAAGCAAAATAACTGCTATTCACGATAAATTCCCCAAACAGAAAACAGAGACGGTGGGTTTTGGTGTCTTTAATTTTTATTAATTACTCTTTTTTTTACTGCAATGTAGCAAGGCAAGACCTGCTGGAAAGGCAGGGTGTGTTGGCCTCACCTAGCCACCTTGTGGTAGATAGTACCTCTGCCTTATCCCTGCCAGAATTGACACAGGAAGAGCTAGCCCAGGTATCTCACTTCAGCCGCAAGTGTAAGACTGACTCACACCCAGCCTGTTCTGACAGTCTGCTTTGATTTTCGTTTCAGCCAGCAAGGAATGATGGGTTCAGTTTGTAGTTATTCAAATTGCCGGCCCAGCTTTTCAGCTGAGCATCAAAAATCAGTTGCTCCAACTTTGCAATTCGAAGCCCAGCGCTGACTTGTCTCACCTCTTGGGAATTTACTTAAGTATATTCTGTGGTCCATTAAGTAGGTGGCTGCTCAGGGACACACCATCGACTTCTACACAGCTTCGTAAAAGCTACCTAACTTAACTCACTGTGACAAATCATTTGGCCCTGCAGTCCTCTAGGTGTTAGATTCTTTTAGTGGGAGAGCCTGAATCAGAGCTTGTGTTAAAGGTACAATGTACACACAGAATGGAAATCTTTTTTGATCACTGGCCCAAAGCGGAGATTTGATTTGAGGTAACGGAGCTGCCCCATACCCTGACTGCAAATCACTGCCGTCCAGACCCAAAATTTTAAGCCAGGTTCTCTCTTCACAGAAGTACCAGTGCTACATGACCCTCCTCAGACGCGCAACTTCTTGTCTGACTGTAGCGGATACAGTGCACTTCACTAAGGATCCTCTGTGGTTTTAAAAGGGGTAGAAATTAACTCCGTTCCAGATACATGAAACTCAGAGGAAAACCTGCTTCTTGCAGGTTTGTCTGTCAGCCATTACCTTATATGTTGAAAGAAGAGTAATAATATTGATATCAATACCCGATAGCATTAGTGTACAATTTGCTGGTCAGCCCCAGCTTGGGAAATGTTTCTGCTGCTCCCCGAGGTCTGCCTGCACATAACCTTGGAATCACTTCCAGCACTTTGAGGCAGCTTCCCCTCTTAAGATGATATTTTTAAGTCTCAAAGAACCTGATCTTGCTCTCCTCAGACTAGTGGCACTTAACCTTTGGGTCTCGCTCGCGGCTGTCTGGCACAAACGAACTCCTGGCATTTCATAAAAACCCCTCAGCGCTTTCAGAATAGTCCTCCCGGCCCCACAAAAGCCCCTCGATACGTTTCGCACCGTTAAAGCGAAGCCCTTAAGGACAAGCGGTTAGGAGAAGCCGCGACT
>NW_008824051.1:2702079-2740003 GCF_000699105.1 Pygoscelis adeliae
GGGGCTCTGGGGTCCCGTTCCCCGCCTCTTCTCTCTCTCCTCCGTCTCTCTGTGCAGGCAACGATGGACAGAGCTGTTCGGTTTTCTCCCTTCCTTTCCTTCCCTTCCCTCTCTCTTCCCTTCCTTCCCATCCTTCCTTTTCCTCCCACCCTTCCCTTCTTTCCTTCCCTTCCTTTCCTTCCTGGCTTCCTTCCTTACCTCCTTAACGGCTGATGTCTCCAAAACAGCCCTGGATGTCTTTCCTCTGTAGGGGAAAAAAGAAGAAAAGGTGAGAAGTAGGGGAGGAGAAATCTTAGAGCATAAGTCATTCTAAAAAACTGAACAAAATTCTTCCATTTCGGAATGAAAACGACAGCCTTAAGAAAGGTTCATACAACAATTTCCCCTTTTTTACCTTTAATAAATACAATATAATTACTGTAATTACATTAGTGCTATGCCTTAGGATAGCTAATCATAACACATTCATATTTCTGGAAGTTGCCTATATGAATTAATGACTTATTATTATCTCTTTAGTTTGATACTTAGATCATGTATATTTTTATAATCCAGGTACTTTAACTATATAATCATTAGAGTGCAATTATTCTGTCATGCGGTTATTCTTCTGCTTATATCAAATTAATGTTAATATACAGATATTGTGGAGCAGAACCACAGTGTAATGCCTCCATAATTGTAGTGCCGAAGAGTGTAATTGCAGGCGCGATGCTAGAAAAGGGAACCAAGATCTTTTCTGTACAGAAGAGTTGAGGAAGGAACTTCGGGGCAATCGCTGAAGGATTAGTTAGATAATATACTTCATACCAAAAAAAAGCCGCTTTTGTGCTGTATTCAGCCTCATACAGGTGTGTTAATTCAAAGCCCGTCCAAGACGGCAGCGTTTCCCCAACTGGGCTTTGGACATACCCTCGTTTTCCCCCCGCTCTTCTTATTTCACAGTCCATTAGATTCACTTGCCCGATACATAAACCCTAATAACCTTCACTTCTAAGTTTCAGTAATACTTTGGGGCTCAGTCTTCCTTTTGTTAGAAGAGGAAGACAACTGGAAACATACTGAAATACATACAAGTGTCCCGTAACATAAAATCCAACACAGAAGTATTTCAAATTGATCTGTATACTTCTTTTGAGCTCAGATTCCTTACTGGAGAAAAATGTTAAATGAACGGAATTAATCACGGGCCACCGGTCTTTTCATTCGGCCTCTTCTTTTACTCTAGTCGATAGTCATATTAACGTACGCACTTATGGACTGAGAACTACGTCCTCAAACCTGCCCTCTTCACCACATTATTTTGGACTATCATCTTACTCCGCCTGAGTATCATATGCTAGTGAGTAGAATGACAATTTTTGCAGAAAATGATAAGCTGGGCACAGGAAATGTTCTAAAAATCTCTATAAACAGTTTATTGCGGGCTGTTTTCCTGCTTGTACAGGTCAGATTTCCATCAAAGGAAGCCGCTGCTGTGGGACTTCTACAGTTTTCCGTTCTCAGTATTTTCCTCTGGGATTCAATCAATTCGAGCCTAATGCTGGGCTCGTTGCGGTGATTGGTAAGTCTCCCATTGACCGTAGCTGGGAAGACCCAGGACACAGTTCAGATTTTCAACTCTGGTACTAAGAACAGAGCAATTTAATTGATTCTTTTATGCCCAACATCTTGCTAAGATAGACCATGTCTTCTCAAATTTACTCTTCATCCTGGAAATTATACAAGTGTCTCACTGACCTTCATCTTAACGGGGAAGTCAAAGCTGGCCCCAATGATCGGTCAGGCAGGCATGACCAGAAACTTTGCTCTCTGATCTCTCCTCAGAATGAGATAAAAAACGTGTGGTGTCACACTGCAGCCTTCTCTCACACTCCCCATTCGTATCTGTGGGTGCTATCTCCTGGGGTTGAATCAGTCACTCTACCCCAGGCTCTGCCTTCTCTACTACATTTGCCAAACAAGCTGTTGAGCAGGAGGAGGTTTTGTGATGTGCCTGACCTAGGAAAAAGGGAATTTGTTTCTGGTTGGTGTCACCAGTGTGGGCGCTGTACAGAGCCGAGTGGCTCTGCCACCTGTTTTGGGGATGTTCCCTTGGGGACAATATGGAAAAAGCCCTGAGATGCCTGGGGACAAGACAAAGGGAGGGTGGTCTTTGCCCACGTTTGGGTGGTGATGCAGCCCTGCATTCCTAAAGCACATGTGGCACTCAATGAAATAATCTGTGTGTGCTTGGGGAAAAAAAGGAGGGTTCTGAGACTGTCATGGCAGCTACCAGACTGTTATTTAACAGTCCCGGGGAAATTAGGTAGTGCATCAAAGTATGTAGATGTGTACTTTTCCCACTGTATTACCTTGGTTCATTCCCACGAAACACAAGAAGGTTAGAGCTGAAAACTGAAATGAAGAGGTGTCTTTATTAATAGGCTTTAAATGAAATAGGAACAGCTGTTAATACATCGAAAGAGAAAAAGTGAAAATGGACCCATTAATGAATGAAGAGAGGCAAAGAAATCAATGAGGGATCTCCAGTGGTTGAGTTGCTGGGCTGCCTTTTTATCTCTTTTTTTAAATGGTCTTTAACAAGAAGAGTGGTATGGACGTTTGGGAAGGAATAGAAGCCTGGCCAATACAGCCGCTAATGAAGGCCAGGTAAGAAAACACTTTGTACAACTCTGTGATAGTTTGGGATCAGCAGATCTGGACAATATGCTTTTCAGGTTTTTAATTTAGCTAATGAATTGACTGTGTCACTGGCAATTAATTTTGAAAGGCGCAGGAAAACCAAGGAAGTCTCAAAGGATGAGGGGAAGGGAGGGATTAAATACAGTACTAACCTTTACAATGGAGGAAAAAAGTCACATTGGTAGGTCTACGTTTCAGCGCCAGCAAAAAAGTGAAAGAGAACACGCCAGACAGGGGACTTCAGTGGCAGCATAGCGGTGTGCGAGAGCTGAGGGTGTGACACCCCTGGAAGGCGCATTCTGCTGATAAAAGACTCACAAACTTCAAACATAAAAAAATCTGTGCCAGGAAAACTGTATTACCTGTTGGGGCTCTAATTGCAACTGTGTAGATGTTGGAAAAGACCCAGTAAATTTCACTTACCCACATTCTAGCAAACCTTTGCCAGAACTTCTTGGGAAATATTACGAGGGTAATAGAGCTGAGCAATATCACGCGGCCTCAAAATCAATCAGAAGACTATTGGAAACTGGAGTACCGTGAGTGGAAGATGGGTATATAATAGACTGAGCGAGCATCAGAAATTGCTTTGTTTTAACATTTCTGCTTGTACTTAGCTGAGAATGTAAACAGTGTCAGCTCCTTAGGCAACACTGCCTTGGGAAGGCTTCACCCATAGCCAAATGGGGAGATAGTAATTTGGACAGGCATGTTAGAGTGTCAGCACAGCAACAGGAGAGAAATATTGTTGAGGAACTAAGCCACGCTATCAACAAGGAGATGGTATTTAAGAACAGTGTTTTTCAGCTAGATTTTGGGAAAGAAATAGTGACTACTGAGTATAAGCACTCCTGGTGGTATACGGAACAGAGGGAGATGCCATTTATGTTTTCCCCCTTCCACTGAGCTCCCAATCCACGTCATCAGTTATCTGTACTCTGGGGATATGTTAGATCCAAGGTGCAGTGGCAAGGCCTCAAAGCAAAGTGTCTGTACACAACAAATATTTCAAAGAGAGACCTGAGGATGGGGGCCAGTCCCAGATAAATTTTTCTCTACCTAGACATGTCAGCTTGGCAGGAAGAATACAGGGGGAACTGGCAATGGGCTATGGCGATGGACATTTTGTTTGGGACTGTGTAGGAAGAGAGCAGACTTCATGGAGAAGCAGCCGTAGTCCCTCCACGCAGTGTGGTCTTGCTTCTTAAGCCTGCTGAGCTAAACTGCCTGACAGGTGTGTTAGACCAATGGGATCCAGCTGGCAGCCCAACCTTTACTTCGGTAGATCTTCCCTCACTAGGGTTAGACAGAACAATTGCTGATCAATTTGCATCTGATTTATGAAAGGCATGGATTGATTTCCTTACTCTCTACCTTGCTGCTCAGAGTCCCAGGAAGAGCGAGACTTTGATCCAGAGCTTGTAACGGAGGGGCCAGATCTGAAAGCCCGTAAATCTCCACTGTACTGACTTCCGTGAAGCTACTTTGAATTTACACTAATGAGGCAGAAAGTAGATTCTGGCTCTTGCTCATCACTTTGTAATCACTCTGACTCCCTGAGACAAAGGCAGTGAATCAACAATGCTCATTATTTCGTTTACTGCTTTGCTTAAGCTACCTGCCCTTTCTTTGGCTATTGAGTGTTTCTAAAGTAGCCTTCCATTTGCCAAGATAAAGCGTAATAGCCTCTTTTATTACCCACTTTTTTTCATCTTCCTCATCATGTCAATTAGTGTGTTTGCATTTTAACAGAGATCCTGCCTGAAAGCATTCTGGCTGCTAATGTCACAATTAGTGTTTCTTTCTGTTGGACCAATTATAGGTGATAATGTTACTATTTGACAGTGTTTGTGTTCTAATTAAGAGCCTGATTGCAAATTTGGCGCTCAATTCCAGCCAAGCTGCTTCTTTTTCATTGGGTATCCCCTAGTCACAGCTTTCTACACATCCCTGGAATTACACACGGAAAATAAAAATAGATGAGTCATCACTTGTGTGAAATATTTTCTCACTTTCAACAAGATTCATCTCTCCTCTTTTCTTCTTGAATACTCCAAGCATTTTTTCTTATTTGGTGAGAATCTTTATCAAGGACAGAGCATGCCACAGATAAAAGCAGGATGGAGCTTTTGAATGACAAGTTTAATCCATCACTTAATGCCCGCACTTTCAAGTGTCAACCATGAACCACTGATTGTTAATATCACCCAGCACCAAGGTGCATCAGTACAACAGTTTTGCCCATTAAGATAAACAAACAAATCAAGGCTGAAAATGTGTCAGGCTATAAAATGGGAAAAACCACCCTATAAAGCAGGTTTGGGGACAAAAATGGAGTAAGATGAATTACTGTGTTCATAATAGTGGAAAATGCCATTCTCATTTCCGAAAAAGAGATACCTGGTCTCATCTTACTTTTAGCGCTATGTAAAATAGCATGGGGACATTTGACAGCATTACCTTTCCTGTAATTCTGCTTGCCTCACCTTGCATAAATGCAGGGGTCTGCTTCTAAATCTGCACCAGAGTTTACATCCCTTTGGATGCTGGTGGGCACAAGAGAGGTTATAAAGCATATGGGTAAGAACAGAGCAGGGTGGAAGCTGGTAAGCATCATGTTTGTGCAGCCCATGTTGTGATTTTCATACCGTGTAGGATCAAACGCATCACCGATGAAGTGTGATTTCTTCCCTGATCACCTGAATGAGCAATATACAGGCACAAATATGAACTTGCCTTGCTTCAGTGCCCTCAAGTGAATGGTGCTCACAAGAGGGAAAAGGCCAGTTTTGTGGCATTTGAAGTGATGGCTGAAATTTCAAAAGCAGTCAAGCTAGCTACAACGTTCCTGTTTCACAGATACCAAAGGCCCTTGCAGAGGAACTCTGTATCTGGGAAGCAGTTTCTCCAGGAGGACTCAGTTGACCACATTAATTCAAAAGAGCTATATTGGGAAATCAAAAACATTTCAGCACAGTGTAATGTGCCCAGTGTGAAGCCTGGTCCTATACTGACTGATACAAACCACAGTTCCCAGAAACAAGGCCTCACTGAAAAGCTGTTGGTGTGGCTTGCTTTCACGCTGGCAAGAGCTCTTGCTGCCCAGGTACTCATTAGGCAGCTCCCAGTTGGGTCTTGCCTTCCCCCAAATACACTTGTCTGAATAGACTGCAGAACCAATGAAGTTTTGGACACAGGTCCCCTGTCTCTGAACCTTACAGAGGAAGAGCAACCTGTAGCTCAGCCTATCTGAGTCCCCAGGTCTAGTGCTAATCGCGTTATAGCTTAAAGGATTTTCCCTGTAAATGCTCTGGACTTACAATTCACTTCTTCAGGGTTTTAGGTAAACATATGGTAAACGTACAGACATGCTTATGAAAAGAGTTAGAGGCACAATCACTTTTTACTTTAAGTGCTGATGTATACAAGGAAATAATAAAATATTGTGTACATTTCTCTGCCTCCATTCCCTTACTGCTGTCGTAGGTTCTCAGGCTTTTGAGGTGCTCAGGAATCCTCTTGAGGTCACGGCTTTTCCTCTGAAACACAGAACCTGTCTCCCTTGTGTAGCTATATCCCTTCTCCTTCAGCTAGTCCCCCTCTTAAGGGGGGCATACTGTCTTCCCCTTTCCTGTCCAAACTTCATGTGCCTGAAATTCTTCTGGATTTTGTCCAGGTCTTCGTGCTCGATGGCTTTCAAGGCTCCTACTGACACATGGTCTTTTTGAATCACCTGTCTGGTACTTTTCTACTCTTTGAACACCAGACTCTGTAGACAAGCTACACTAGAATGCATTTCACATAAAACCTAAGCATTTGTGGTTTTGCTGTTTCAGAGCATCAGCCAGACTACCTCCTTAGTACGCAGACATACTCCCCCCAAAATTGCTGTGAATAAAATATTTCAGGTCTGCTTTCTAGCCTTGTGGCTTGGCATGTCAGTGGCTTTTGAAACAATTTCTGAATTCCTTATAGGCAGTAACACTCTTAAATCTCATTCTCTGGAAATGGAACAAGTTCACTGAGGCTCTTCGGATTATCATGTTAGGATCATAGGTCCATCTTATCTTATTGCAAATGGAGTGAAAATGACCTTTTCTGAGAGGTGTGCTGTGACCTTAAATTCAGGCAGGTGTATACATGCGATCATTTTGTTTAAGGTTTGTTGTGTTATCACAGAAGCATGATTTTTCCCATTTCAAAGCAAAAAACAGTCACAGCTATTCACCTTCTGTCTGTGAGGCTAATTTAATGCTGAGTCAAGCATTGCGAGAGAAATAATGAACAGTAAGTGCATATGCAAGAGACTTTAGGCAGTGGACTTCTCAGTCCACTGATAAGCTGATATTTAGGGCTGACAGTAGGATCAGCAAACTGCTTAATGAAGATGAACCCACTGCACTTAGGGGTTGCATTTCCTCATTAATTTCCTAAAGTAATACTTTCCCAAAACTCAATGACTGCGCAAGAGTGGATGGCTGTAAGGTGTCCCTCAGCTGTTGGGGTGGGGGGGGGTGGGGGGGGCAGAGACACCCCCCTAAAGTGTTTAAATATGTTCCTGAAGAGATTTGTGGGGATATTGCCTTTCTGTGTGACAAATCTGCCAAATATCCATTTGCCTTCGCTCTAAACTTTTCAGGCTGGATAAAAAGGACAGTAATACTTAACTGCAGAAGACTTTCTTTCATATCTGAAAAATGTAATGCTGTTGCAGGCACATTTAGAACATGTTTGTGATACTCAGTAGCGATTGCAGTGCCTAACTTTAAATGGGAAAATGTTGGCTGGGGGCCTAATTGTCATACGCGATGAAAAAACGCCTTTCCCATTAGCTTCAGTGAGATTGTTGCTCAGCATCTGTGAGGTGTTACTCTGTGCTCCCAGATGTTGCTGATGTCAGCTTTAGACACGCTGCCAACCACAGGAGGGTATTTTTATTAAAAAAAATGGAATGACCTCATAATAAATATAATATTTCATTTCATTGTAAATCCAGAAAAAAACAAAGTTCTGTATATTGCAGAGTGCAATGGAAACTGTCCTCAAGGGTCCTCTTCACATGCCTGCCAATTTTAATGAAGCAGTTGGTTTCAGATAATATCCAGTGTAGATAATAGGTTGAAGAAACCAGAAATCTGTTGCACCGTTTCTCTTGGTGCAGCATGGCTATGAAATCCCACCATCCTGATCTGATACTGTTTCACAAGTGCTTTGGGATGTATAAAGGAGGAGCCGTGCTATCAGGGTCACAGATCTCCAAGGCAAAGCTAAGGAAGCTCAGCAGCTCTCTTCCTTGAAGCACTGGTGCTGCTGAGGACTGAAGAAAGACCATGCGGTTCTGGAATAATGTATGTAAAAGGTACCCTACCCTCATCCCTAGATTACTAATCCTCTCTTCTTGGCAAGTTTTTTCTGCTTGGATATTTACAAAAATGAAACTCATTGCCTGTGTACCAAGGTCTACTGAAATTTGAGAGGTACTGAGATACGTCTGCCAGCCACTGTTATTAGCCCAAAGCAGCTTTTTGTTAATATCTTGAAGGTCTTGGCTTACAAAAGCCCCTCAAATCGTTTATGGAGACATGCAGACATATTTGTAATTGCTTCTGGTTTTCAAGTAGACACAGACACTAGAAGTTTATAAACTGTGTGCATCCTTCCTCTGCACTAACTCGTAGGAATTCAGTGATCCCTTCTGGTCCTCTGTTCCTATGGCAAACCAAATGATAGGGCATAAAACAAATGCCAAATTTCCAGATCTTTCAGGTAATGGAGAAAAAAACATTTAATCAAGAACAAGCTCTTTTTAAGAAAGTTCTGCAGCCCTGTATGAAGATATTCTTAGCGATTAAAGAGGGTGTTTTGTAAAAGCTGCATAATCAGGCTAGCATGCTGTCTAGAATGCCCCTTTTAGTCATCTTTCTATTCCATGTGAAGCTTTAATACTAACAAGCATAAACAAGCTAGGGTAAACCTTGAATTTACTGTTATTAATAGGTTCCAATCTGCTGCAATATCATCCCATGTCTCTCCAGGCAATTAAAGTTGTTTCTTGCTTTTAAAGAAGCTTTAATGGGTGCAGCCAATGGACCATCTATTATCATGAATGAACTCAATTACTATCTTAGTCACGATCAATATTTGCTTACACCAAGTTAGGAAAAATACTGAAAGCTTATAGAGTGGTTAAATGGCTGCTGATGTTAAGACAGCAGGAAAGCCTGAGAGCATTGAGAAATGTACCCTTAAATAAGTGCAGTTTGTCTTGATATTTCTGAAGTCATCCAGGAAATAAATGCTGATGATCATTTTTTCTGACACTGGTACTGTGAATTTGCATCAAGGAGATAAAGACTTACTAAATCTCTCAGTGGGGGAAGGTTAAAAATTAACTCGCTGTTTCCCCAATATGATGAAGAATGTGTTCTAAGAAGCAACTTCACTACAAAATGCTCTGCAAATAAGCCAAGCAGATGTACATTCATGTTCACACATGTGACTGGCCTAGGTGGAAAAGCCACTACTAGATAATATCTCTGGGCTATTGCCAACCAGCTCTGTAAGACCTTAGCGGAGGAATACTGTGTTCCAACAGGGTGACTTTGCTTCCCCTGCAAAGGCAGCAGGCTGGGGCCAGAAGAATTGATAGTCTCACAACAGGCTAAAGAGCAAGTTTCATCAGAACCACATCAATAACAGCCCAACAGAGTTGCCTGCATCATCCCCATATGATGATTTAATCATTCCAGAGGAGAGCTATTTGGTGATTCAAATGTTGGAGGGAGAGTCCGGAGTTTCTGAACTCCATATTACGTTTTCTCTGATTGAGTCACTTAACATTTCTACTTCAGTTTCCAGTTTTAAAAACTGGCTTCATACTCTGGGAATTGAAAGGTAGCTAGGAAGAAAGAGGTTGAAAGAGTAGGAGAAGCTAACAAAAGAGTGTTAGGATAGTTGGTTTCCTTGTTCATTTGTCTTGTCTTTTTTTTTTTTTTTTTTTAAGGTAAGGCTACCTCCAGGGCAGTCAGAATGTTATTTTGCCCTGGAAGATCCTCAGTAGCAGAGCCTGAAAACCTCCACCTCTTCACGGTTTTACTGGCTGTCCTAGATGATTAAGGTTGTCTTTGCTTTAGCACAGCCATGGAAGGCTGACCTATATTTCAAAACAGGCTAGGAGACAATTAATTTCTTCGGGCCCTTTTTGGACGATGTCCCAGAGTATCCATAGAGCCTGCCAAGCAAGCCATCAGCAAAGGATTACAGATATCTGATGGAGAGGTTTGTTGATGGTCTATTCCCTACATCGCGATAGAAACATTCTGGCCAGGTGAAAGGAAGACAAGAGCTTCCAATTAATCATTTACACTTCACAAATGAATTGTTAAGTAACAATAGGTCAGTCATTTAATCTTACTGAATCTTAATTGTCTGTCTTGAAAATAAGCTGAGATCACTCTCATATACATGGTACATAGTTGAGAGACTGTTGCAAGTACTAATTTGTATCATACTTTGCAAAGATGTGAGAGGTCATGTGAGACTAATATTGGGAGTGACACTGGGCCTGGTTCTCAGTTACGCTGAGTCCACTGAGGCAGCATGAAAGGGTATCAGCAAGGATGGAGCTTTGATTTTTCCTCCATGAATTTGTCAGGTGGCTTTTTGAATGCAGGTAACACTTTGTCCAGATTGCTTTCTGTGTACCAAAAGGCTTAACTGGATTCAAAGGGTGATGAAACAAATTAATGCCAGAAAAATGCATCAAGGTCTATTAAAAAGAAAGTTGTGGCTTCCCCCCAAAACCTTAGACATCAGCTTTGGGGGCAAGTAAATATGATCACAGTAGACTGTTCTGCAGGCCTTCTGAGACTTATTGGCAGCCCTGAGGATCAAGGGCACTAGCCAACCAAAACATCAAAAAGTGGTTTGATTTGTTCAGACCTGAAACAAACAGGCAAACAAAGGAGAATAGTTTTCCAGCATGAAATACTCCCTTATTCCCCTTCTCCATTTCCTCCCATCAATCATTTTCAATCAAATAAAATACCAGGTTGTTTTTAGGTTGGTTTTGTTTGTCTTTCTATTTCAAAAATTAAATGTAAATATTTTAATGAAACATTCCCCTTTGGGAAACAGCAAACAAACAATTTTAGCTTTCACTCAGAAATGTCTGTTGCTAACAAATTTAATATCAACATCAGTTCATAATCAGATTTTGACTGACCTAAATCTGCATTTTTCAACAAGTGCAATATTCAAACAGAAAAGTGTCCAACTCTGAACTGGCACAACAGTTAGAGCAGCTGCTCTCCTGTGTACAGCCTCACGAAGAATGAGACCTGTTCTCTCTTTTCCAAACGTTTAGCATAAAGAAGGGATCCAATTCTATGTCATCATTACCTGCACCAAACCTCAGTACAACCAGTGTGAAGAAGTTTATTTTCACAAGTCAGTGCAGACTCTGGCCGTGCAGAATGCTCGCACAGCTTATTAGAAGTGCTGGGAAGTTCTTGAACATTTATTAACTACCACATTCAGTATTTGGCTTGACTCTACGAAATGCTTGGATGGACATCCAAGCAAGAAAACAAGAAAATCCTATTGAAACAAGAAATAACTATATTTTAATCACGTGTTGAATTGCACCATTTCAGTGTATCCTTTCCCGATTGCTTTATAATCTTAAAAACAAAACAAAACCAGATGGAAAGCTGCTTCCCTACATAATTATTTCTGTTACTATCCCCAACAAATGATCACACACTTTTCTTACGTATTTGCTTGTTTCAAAGTAATTTAAGCTTCTGTTGCATTCTGCACTTGTCACAAAAGAGCCCATAAAGACACTGCCCTCGGCAGGAAAGATTGTATGCTTTCCTCGGGCCCTAATCCAGAGAGGTGCAGAGCAAGCTCAGCCCCTCCTGAAGTAGAGACAAGGCCCTTGGAGATTAGGACTTCTGAGACTGTTTTACTTCCATTGATTTCAGACTTGCAAGACTTTGTTTCTCATCTTTCTCTAAAGTTATTTTAATTAAAATAAAACAAGTCAGAAAATCCCACATTTCAGCAGAGCAAGGTCCAAAATACCCTTGTCTCTTTGTGTTTGCTTACTAGGTCCTCTTAGGAGTTAGGCCTCCAATTTAAAGGCGTGTTGTATTCATGTAAAGGGAGAATGGAAATTTCCACTCTGCGAATTTTCCCTAGAATATTTCTGTTGGGAACTGCTCTGCATCAAAGAACAAATTTGCCATAGAAGAAAGCATAACTTCCATCTTCCTAATACACGTATCCTTTGACATCCAAGCAAATCACACAGAACTAAAATGCTGCCCATGTGGAAAACCTGTGCTTCTCTCTGAGTGCCAGGTGACTAGGAGTTGTCAGTGCGATACAGTGGTGAAAAGCTAGTCTGATTCTAGTGTGCATCAGGCCAGGCTTTGTCGGTGGAGACAGGGAAATACCATATACAGTGTAAGGCCTCGTTTCAGATACCGTGGTTCCTGTCACCCCCATTCAAATAAGATAAACTGAAACTAAAAGGGGTGCAGAGAAGGGTTTTTAAGATGAGTTCAGGAACAGAAGATCTATCTTACAAAAAGAGATAAAAAGAGCTTGGCTTGTTTGGCCTAGCGAAACGAGACTAGAGACGGGAGATAATGACTCTTTATAGATACATCAAGGAGTAAATATCGGCGAGGGAGAAGAATTATTTAACCTAAAGGACAATGCTGGAACAAGATCAAATGGATATAAATTGGTCATGAATAAATTTAGACTGGAAACTGGGGGAAGGTTTCCAACCATCGGAAGAATGACATTCTGGAATAGCGTTTCAAATAGAGTAGCGATGGGCAAAGAACTTCAATTTAACTTGTGATGTGAGTCCTTGAATAACCAAGTGGGTTTGGAAAAAAAAGACTTCATCAACTATTTGTTGAAGATGTTGCTTACACTATGTATTTACATAAAATTTATTCCATGCTCTGGAGCTTCTACTGATTACCTGCCAGGGATAGGAAGAATCTTTTTCCACTTCATGCATAATTTTGCTTCTCAGGCTTTTTCCCCTTTTTTTCCTTTGCCCTGAAGTATCAGGGATTAGCCACAGAGGAAGAGAGGAAGTAGAGATAGATGCACACGCATTCCTCAAAGTATTAAAGTCTTCCAGGTGGCTTTGATTATGTTATTGTCCACATACCTGGGTTTCCACTGATTGCCAGATCTGATGTCAGTAGGTAATTTCCTCCTAGTTTGGCTTTTTACTGAAGGGCATAGACTTGTCCATCACCTAAGACCACCTGAGAATTTAATCTAACATATCCTAAATATTATTATATCCAAAATATTATTGACAAAGTCAATCTCTTGCTTCCTTTCTGTCATAGATGATGGCTGCAGCTGAAAGGCTTTGATGACAGTCTGAAATTCATGGTAGGGTGTGAAAAGTGTTCTGTATTGGGCAAGGGCTGGTGGAGTAAGGCCAAGCAGCTGTTCCACAGTGCACAGGATGACACACCAGAATGCAGGCCTTCCAGACTTGGATTAACTGTGAGTCTCAACACTTTGAAACACAAAGGGTGATAAAGTGTTGTTGCTGTTGCTACAAGAATGCCTCTTACCCAGCATTCATTTTATGCTCTTTGTCTTATGGCCAAAGAGCAACACGTTATGATGTGTGATGCTGTTTCCTATTCCTTGCATCCAAAACTGAATCAAAATCCTGAGGGGTTTCAGTATGGTAAGACATGGAAAGAGGCAGCATTTTGTCAAGGCAGTAATCATTCTGCATCATCACTAGTCAACCATGCAATTCCCCTCCAAGACCCGCTGTTAAGTACATAGTGTAAAGGAAGCCCACGTCCGCACCTTAGGGTCAGTTTTCCATAGCATTTTCCTTTCATTACCTGCCACCATTTTTATAAGGCAGTCAGTCTCATTCTCGAGCTCAGTACCATCATGCTGAACCTTCTTGCAAGGCAGTTTTAAAAAAAGCTTAGGTAAAACTTAATTCGGCCTTTCCCTCTGAAAAAATCCTAGCCTTTCTACCCATTCTGGATACTATTGCCAGCCTCTCCTTCCCTCTAACCTGACCTGTGTCAGGATCTGACATGAAAGACCATTTCCCTCCTACAACCTGTCTGTGGCTTCCTACAGCTTACTCACTGGTCATTTATCTTCTTGATCTGTTAAATATACAGGGCCAGCTGGCTCCCAAGTCCCTGGTCCATGCTGGGGCAGCATACTCTGTTACAGTATTCCTATAGCCCATGAAGCCCATGTGCTTTGGAGCTGATGTTAGCATTTACAATTAGGAACGCTCTAAATAAATTCTTTACTCTTTATGTATCCCAGAAGAAAGTCCACTTGGTCCTGCAGGTTTTGCTTACACCAGTAGCCCATTGTCTCCAGTGCAGACCCATATCTTACTAAGTAAAGGTTAAAGGATTAAGTCTTTGAATTCTGTCTGTCATGCAAACTCCATCTCTCAACTGCTTTACAGAAACCAGTGGTGTAGTTTCAGAGGTAAATAAGAGCAGGAAGACAGAAGTAAGGGGGAAGGGAGGAGTTTTCAGCTGAGATTTGAAATGAGATGGAAAGCCAGTGAAGCAGACAAATACAGACAAGTCTGTTCCAGATGGCAGGAGGCATAGAGGAGAAGTTTCTCATCCCACCTCTGGCCAGATTGCATGGAGGGACAGAGAACAAGCAGTCATTTGATGAAATTAAAGGGCATTACATGTCGGAAAAAACCAAAAAGAAATGCTTCTCTGCCCAGGATGCAGTCAACTTGTAGAATATGCTACAGAGAAAGTCATAGAGTTAAATACTAAGGCTGGATTTACTAAGGCTGGATTTTTATAAGAGTTTGATCATTGTGTGATTATTAATAACATGCAGAGCAGTGCCAGGTAACTTAAAGGTAATCAAATTTCAAAGCTTCCTAGGATAAGCCATCCCCTACCAGGGTCAGCAAAACATGCTAACCTTGGGATGTAAATGCTAAAACAAAATCCCACAATTAACTGGGAGCATTACAGGGGTGTGTTGCCATCTGCAAAAACCAAATACTGAACCCTGCTGGAGACCAGGCACTTGCTACACTGACCACTGCTTATGCTGTTTCTCTGTGACCTTGGTGCTGTTTGTGCTCGTCAATTATGCTGTTCCCGTTCATCTGGGTATTCAAATCTGAGTATTTCTTCCTTTGTATAGTCAGGGAAAAAGTGAAGTGATGTGCATCCCTATCCGCACTCCTGGAGGATTACTGAAGGTCAAAGCTAGGATAACCAGCATTTACTTCATGCAGGGTTGCTGTTATCTGAGCAGTTCAATTAAGATGAGGCTGAAAGGAAAGCAGCTGGGGCTTTAAAAGCTCTCATCTCTCAACAAGCCCATCTTTGTGCCCCATACATTTTATCTGCTTGCCTCCTGTTCTCAGAGAGCCCTGGGATTCCCCAATATGTATTCAATATATTGGGACCTTCAGTTACTGCCCCCACCCCCCCTCCCCCCTTTCCTCACAGGGACTTTGAGATGTTCCAGGAATTTAGCAGCTTGGAATGAAGAGCAACAATTTCATTTGGAAAAAATAAGCATAATTTTTTAGGAGATAATAGGGAAATCCCTTCTCTTTCTTTTTAACCTGCTACATTCATTAGTTACAAGAACATTGTCTGTTCACATCAACCTTTGTATCCGCATTTGACTACCCACAAGATCTGATGCAAGGCAGTCCTTCCTCATTTCTGCGGAACTCCTGGCTGAACACTCCCAACATGCACGGACAGCGCTGGGCTCAGCATGAACTGTAGCATAACAGCTACACACCAGCTGGTGAGGGGCATTACAGCATTGGTGACTAGCTTTGAATAAAAGCACAGCAGTTAAAGCATTTATTCAGGAAGTGAGGGATCAGGATTCATTAGGAATGTGCCTAGAAAGAAACTTGAGTTTGGGTAGCTGGCACGGATAAAGCACTCCTGTCTCAGCTGAAGCCATCTCCTGTGCAACAAAACCTGCAAAATGAATTTTGCCATAAAAAAGAAAAGAGAGTGAAACATCAGGAAAATCAGTGGAAGAGTGCTGGGTGAGTTGGAAGTCGATGGAGCAAGGAAGCAGGAGCATATGCTGCTGGTGCGGAGTGGGCGGGAGGGCTGAGGGACACAAGTATTCTGCATGCATCCTCCATTACCAGCTGGAAACACAGGTGAGAAACACAAGGGACTTCCTATTGTGTGCTTGTTTCAATTGCTACCTCTTTGCCTCCATAAGTAGCAGGGCTAAAGGCTGCAAATCACATTCTGGCTTACTCTAACTGGGCCAGACTCTAAGGAGTCTCTCTCTTCACTTAAAAAGACAAAACCAATTACCAACAATCTGCTTCTGAGGACAAAAAGACCAGCTTGCTAATGAGCGACTAAGAGGAGCCCATTCCATCTGAAAAGACAATTTCACACCATCTCACTGTTCATTTAAATGTCTCCTTTAATAGCCATCTTTTTGTCTATTAAGAGTCAGAATACAATATTTATTCCTATTGTCCAAAGTGTGGCCCCAAGGATTTTAATGGTAACACTATTTTTATTCCATGTAACGGAAAAGGAGATGCCCTCTAGATGGGATATGAGGAATTACAGTCTGGATCTTATGCTCTACCACGGTCTTCCCATTTGGCTTGGGAGCCATATAACAACATAGAGTGAAGTCCAGAACTTAGATTTTGGAAGAGAGGGAGGGTTTTATCTATTTGCCACTCTAGTTAGGTTCCCTTTACTAATTGGGCCTCCTTGCCCAGAAATGGGACCAAAAATCATCCATGGGAGAAAATTCCCCAATGCAAACTAACAAAACAACCATAAAAAGAGGTCTTGTTTTATGGCATGCTCCATTGGTATTGCAGCATTCTGCCTATGTGGGCATATTTTCTAACACATTATGCAAAAACAAGTCAGGGAAGATGCTGAGGATTGTAATTTTCTAATTTAATTCTGCCGTTTCCAGTAATGGAAAGCCATACTATGGCTATTTATCTTCATAAGTGACAGATGCATTTCATTAAAACTTCCTTAAATAATTTCTCATGGCACTTGAAGAAGGAAAAAAAGGAGTGAGAAGATATCTATTTTGTAAGCACATACGCATTGATGTTTTGAGAGCTGTTAAACACGCAAGTGATCTATGACATTGTATTAAAGAGGTCAAGTAAAAAGACATTTGTCTGGTGTTTTTTTAAAATGTTGATGCCTGTTGAACACATCGTGAAACAATCTGACATTGACTGTTGCTGGATGAAAATAGACTAATAATATCACCGTACAGTGATATAATGACTGCCACTTGGGAGAATCCCAAACCTCAGTGTAATGCTATGACAGGCAGATGCTTCCCCTCCAGATACTGCTGAAATGCTGCTGTGTTAGTAGCAGAAGGGTGCAATAGCCGTAGAGCAAGTGACTCTGCAGAATAATTTGGCCAAGAAGCGAAGAACTTTGTATTCAGTTGAAACTGCATTTAAATAGGCAATGTTCCAGGGCAGGTGAATATTCACCTAATTTTCTTTCTGTGCCAGACAACTGGCAGTGGAGCGATAAAAGCTGTTTTGAAGTTATCTGCATCATATGCTGATGAACTTCTAAAGGGTGGGCATTCTGTGTAAAGTCCTAGCCCAGATCTTGGCATATAGGAGTTGCAAGGAAGCAATGAAAGCATCAGAGAAGGAAGAGTTCCAGGAGGGACCATGTGCCATTTTTCTGTTGTCCTCATATTCCATACAGCTTAGGGAAACTTGAAGGCTTGCAACAGTTCCCATAGGGTCATTAGGTCAAGGAAAATTGCCAATGCATCTAAATCATTCTCCTCACCCATTCAGTAAGCCCGTACAGAAGAAGACGGGATGAAGTGGTTTAGAGGTAGCACTGCCATTATGTGCTCCTCTGTTTCCCATTTAGAGTAACTTTCTAACTTAGGGGGTTGGCAAAAGGGGACAGAGTGGCAAAGAGATCCTTGCCCAAACTCCTGTCTCACAAGCCTATCATCCAATCTAGCAACTGCTGCCCAACAGTGCTGGCAAAAAGGCCAGTGGCTAGGTGAGCTGTTGAGAAAGAATTCACCTCTAGAACAAGGAAGTGCTCTTCCATACATTGGTGCTATGGATGGAGAGGTTTTCATGGTCTGTAGACAATGCTGTTCTTACTCTAGGGTACCCTTGTTAAGGCCCCAGAGCTGTCAAGTGAGCTGGAAGAGTGCCTGCAGTCCCTGTTGCCATCCCCCTGCCACTCCGCCTATTTGGCCTCAGCACCTTTCCCTGGCTCTACATTTGCTCTCAGCTCACTGAGCAAATAAACCCAAGTGAATAAGCTATTCAAGCAATGCTGCCCTCTTTTTTGTTCATGAACCTTGCAATCTCTTCTCACTGTTATTCCAAACTACTCACTGAACATGCTCCACTTGTTATTCTTCCCCAGTGGAGTTTGTTGACAATGAAGTCATAGTGAGTACTAGAGCAGTGTAAATCAGCACGGACTAGACAGGTGGTCTTCTTCCTACATTGACTGAAGAAACGCTAACTCTCTGACTAAAAAATGTCACCTTCTTAATGGAAACATTAGCAAATGAGCCAAAGCTTGCTTCATCCAGTGTGCTTAGAAGATGTGGGTTCCATATAGACTGCTCTTAGTGCTTTTCAGAAGGGCAGATCCACTGGGTTCAAAGCAGCATCTCCCAGGGCTTGGTACAAAAGCCCACGCTTTGGGGCCAGGGTCTGCCTCCTCCTTCCAGCCAACCTGGAACCTGCTATGAATGTCAGGGCACCCACTGCCCAATACCCTTTGTACTTCATCAGGAATCTACCGCTGAAAACTCCAGCTCTAAAGGTATTTTATATCATGGTCATTCCCAAGGTACCTGAACCTGTTTCCCGGTCAGCACTGGGCATCTCAAATACAGGACCTCAATCAGCAGTAGGAGTTCAGCACATAAACTGGGGCCAGCACACATAAGACTTACCCCTCCTCTTCCCCCACTGTTCAAGAAGTCAGTCTTTATTCATACATTATGGCAATGCTGTATGAGAAGGTGAGGCAGAACTCCTGCAGGCCGCTTCCCTTGCTCTGTTTTTTGGTGTTACTACCACTGATGCTTAGTCATGCCAAATTCCTGACAGTTGCCATTGAGTCATGATGACAGGTGGCTCCGGTTGGCCCTGGCTGCAAGTGGATGTGACTACCTATTTGGGCAGAGAGGACTAGTGCAGAGGAAGTCATGCAGAGAGCGACTCAAGGGAGCTAGGCTGGCAACAGGAGCTGATGTTGTCAGCTCGTCAATAAAACCAAGCTTCAGAGGAGGCTGAGCTTTCTTACTCATGCTCTGGTGTTCAGAGCATGACTCAACTCATTCACACCACACGGCACTGGGAGGCCAGCCACATGGAAAGTCTTTCATCTGCAGCATTTCAGCTGGGCCATTCTTGCCACCACCTCTTCCTTTCCCTTTCTCTTGTGTTTCTGTGCAGGTGATTAGTTAGGACTGACGTTCAGTGCTTCTGTGGAATGGCTTAACGGTTACCAAAAAGCAGAAGTCAAGGAGGGAAGAAAAATTTCCCTTGCAGTTAATCACTGGCCACACTGTGAAACTCATCAGACTTTGAGGAAGTAATTGAAGCTATTTGCACTTGTGGAAAATGGGAAAAACAAAAGTACAGGAAATTGCTTGTTGTTTTGCTCTCAGCGCCACAGCTATGATTACTCTCTTGTTGGATGAGATTCCTTTAGAAGAAATGGCTTCCAGCTAAAGGATAAAGAGACTGGTTGGGTTTTGTTTAGTTTGTTTGTTTTGAAAATCCTTTTCATGCTTCCTCTGATCCATAAAGACAATCTCGGTGCACGCAAGAAACACTCCCCTGGAAAATGAGAAGCTGTAAGGCCCAGCTGAAGACACTGCTCTGGCAGCTTCACCTGTTAGATATTTAAAAGCGAGGAGGGTTAACCAGAGCTCTTAGTGGATCTGAGACACGCTAGAGAAAGAACATTTTTGGTCAGAAATTGTTCTTGTATGTAAAAACTGTGCATTTTGTAGCAGAAATTACAGATCTGCACTTTTGCTGAGTGTTTGGAATGGCCAGTAACAAAGACTTCATTAAGGTTTACCATCAGATGAGGCACATGCAGCAAATACAAGTAATAGACAGTCCTGAGCATCAGGCCTCTGACTCTGAATGGACAGACTGGTCCATCCTCCCAGGACAATGGACCCCCAAGGTGGCCCGGGATCCCTCTGAACACACCCGCAGCCCATATTTCCTGGAATGCCCCTTGGAGATCGCTGTAGCAACAGTGTCTCCCAAGACCAAATTCCCTAATAGGCAACAACAAGACTGGAACTGTGCTGCAAATAAGGGCTTTCTGAGAGTTACTTCCATTCAACCCAGGCATGCCAAGAATTTAGCTTGATACCTCTATCTTGATTTCCATATAATTGCTATGAATTGTATCCCTCTTGAGGTACAGGTTCATGTAGCAGTACTTAAAATTGTGACCTGAAGAAACTCAGAGTACTTCACAAAACTCCATGTACATGAAAAGCATCTCCTGCCAGCCCTTCTGTGGTCTCAGCAGAGTATGACAACATTGGAATGAGTGGTAATATACTAGACTGGATCTTCAGGTGACAAAGCAGTGTGGTACCATGGTCTTCAAGCCATTTGTAGTTTAAAATCTACGTCAGTAGGAGTAGCATGCACAAGGAGAGAGTGTCAAAGTTCTATTTCTCTTTTTCCTGCCTATTTTCTTTGCTATTTTATTATCACTGTCGTAGACCCATAGCACTCCCGTCTATCTCAAGGATAAAAAACTCGAGTCAATTTGTAGTACACGATACATTAACTTGTGACTATGTGTATGATACCAGCTGTAATGGTCCCATCCACAATGACAAGTAATTGGGTTAATATTGTTGGATAGTGTTTTTCTTTTTCAAAATGATACATTTAGTTTTTACAGCTGCTGAGTGCAAGGGAAGAACCAGCAAAGAAAATGAAAGATCAATTTTTTTTGTTGTTGCATAATTTTAATAAGATTTAAATTCTTACTTCCACTGGAGTTGGGCCTAGATGAGTGAGGTACTCATACAAATGCTACGGGGATGAGAGCTATGTAGCAACTGAAATATTTAATCAGGTACTGAAATGAACCTTATATGAATGTCCAAGCCATTTTACATTAAAGTGAATGAGAGCACCTCAAAGCAGTGATAGAAGCACAAAAGTGACCACTAGACAGTTTCAAGGCAAGAAAATCAGCCTGATTTTTTTTGTTAAGATATGACAGTATTTTAAAGCTATGTGGGAAATCAATTACATCCCTGTAATAAGGCTGCACTGGGTTCTGGCATTTTCTGATTGTCAGTAGAATTGAGAGTCACATGGATTTGTCAGATTAGCACATGAGAAAATGCAAAGTATAGTGGCAAACATGACATGAAGGTAGGTGTTAAGTCCTGCTTTCATTTGTGCCATGCAGACTCTTGGTAGAAACCACTTTTGGATGTCCACTAGGGTATATGAGATCAGAATTTTATACTGTGACTTGCCTTTTAAGGCATGCCATTGCCTATGATGTTTTAAGGGCATCCATGGGGATGCCCATCATGTTTCCATAATGATATACGTGGAAACAGCTCCTCTGAAATCTGCACCCACTTACATCAGTTAAATGTTTGGCTCCGATTCTGGGTTTTGTTTCTTTCTTCCTTTATCTATTACCTTTCTTTTTAAGATGTTCATTGCATATAATTGATGGAGTTAAGGTTTTTGTTTTCACCTCTGCAGGGTGCATTTTTAAAAGTCGTCTTGTCACTCTCTCATTCACTGCCCTTGCCCTCCCTCTTCCTTCTTACTCTGTTAAATCAGACTCCATTTTTCCTCCAATTGCTCCATACAACCTTGCATTCTGCATATTGACCTTTCATATGCTGCCGTTTGGATCACCAGCTCTAGCCATTACATTAGCAACACACAATTACACCCTCAAGGTAGACTCAAGTGCAGATCCTACCTCTACATAAATACCTTAATGAATGGAAAGATGCTGATGTATGTTTGAAGTATGTTTTCAGCTCACGTACTAGAGAAGAAGGATTCTGCAGAGACTTGAAACCGTGGGTAGTGATGGGAGCATTTTCCAAATGTTTCTATTCCACCAGAGTGCCCTCTGTATGGTGCTGTCCTCTGAAGTGCCCATGCATTATATTTTTTCTAGAGGTTATTGCCAAAGCCGCACCAGTTGCCACAGGGGGGCTGTCACATCTAGTGAGCTCGGAGGGGTGGCTCTTGGTTGGTGTGAGGACATGGCACTTTAAAAAGAAGTGTTCTTGGTGACTTATTTGATCAATTTTGCCTTTGGTATGAACACCATCCTGATATGCTGTAGTTTGGTGATATCTATTGCTGTTTTGGGAGTGTGATGTGACCATTAAAGTACTTATGTCCTCTGTTTTTCTTTTTTTTCTTTTTTCTTTCAGAATTCAACATACATTTTTCTGTGAACAGGCAACATCAGAACTGAAGCAACTCTGGCAGGGCTCATTGAGAGGGCTTTAAACTAGGTTCACTCTGGCCTCCCTCCCAACAAAAGCACAATCTGACAATGAAAGATGTCAAGTCTGACATATGAAAGAATTTGCCCTATGGCTATGTGGGTAATGAACATATAGCTATGTGGGACATGATCTAATGTTTTCCTTGTAGTCTTACAGTTGTGATAAATTGAGCAACATGTGAAATGGTGGTTTTCAACCAGTTCAAGGTATTGTTTGTCCAGATTATCATGAATAAAATTTGCTCACAGTCCTCAGACCACTGAGAATGAACTATCTTTCTCCCTTCTAGGAGGAATTCTGCTGTGAGAGAAGGGATTTGGAGAAAAGGAACAGTGTGAGGCTATCCTGTACCATCTCTGTGTAGAAAGAGATATCAGTCTCCACAGTGTCTCTCAAGTGCCCTGCTGGGCACGTGATACTAACTGTGACATTTGGCCTAGAGCAGAGATTCACCACAGGCTCCAATATCAATTCATGTCTCCATAATTCACCAAAATAACCATCAGATATTATTTTACGTAAAGGCATGCAATATTGCTCTTCTTATATTCTTTACTACATTGATTTTGCAAATGGGACCTCCTCCAATTTACAGAAGTCTTGCTTTAGCTTTGTGCACAAAAAAAATCCTTCTAAAATAGGTAAGTGTAATAAAAATCTGTGTCATGAGTGGTCAGGCCAGTATGCCTGTTTAATTAGCCAGTTCAAAAGAGGTGAGGAAAAGAGACCACTTCTGAAAGATGCCAGAAGGAAAACAACTTGTTACCAGTGAAGCTGCTTCCCTCCAGCATATTCTAGGTTATGCCAGTGTTTGATGTAATTACTTCAGTAAAATCCAAAGTGAAGTGATGGAATGGGTAAGTGTGTGGAAAAAATAAAGGGAATTTAGCCTCCTTTTGCACTCATTACAGCAAGGCTTATTCAAACCTTGTCCCTCATAGAAAAGAGTTTCTTCACTGAGATCTTCCTGAGGAGGGGAGATGGGGGGTCAATTAATGACTGCCTCGGTGGATCTTTGATCAGCCTATGGTCCCGCTGGCAAACACATGCAGCCTCCCAACCGAGGCAGGTCTTCCTCAGAGATAGTGCTGCCTGATAACAAGGATTTCAAGAGAGAGGGAACTTCAAATATGCAATGCCTTTTTGCTGGGCTTGAAAGAATTAACCGCAGCAAAACCTAGGCATGCTCACAACATGGGCTCTGTCAGGATAAACATGACTCTCAAACTCTGCAAGGCTTTTGGAAGTGTGAGAATGTGGCATTTCTTTGTATACCATGTGCAGAAATGAGAGCTGTTGCACAGACATTTGGAAGCTTAGGTCAATATTGATCATCCAAGGATTTAAGTCCAATTAATTCACCTCCTTTTTCCTAATTAATTAGACAAACCTGCTTGCTTTACAAAAAGCTGGGCAACAAGGCAACCTGTAGCTGAGGGTTTCTAAGCAGTTTTATCCCACTGCTACCAGGGTTTGACATTCCTTTTTTTCCTTTGCCTGCAGGATTGCAGTGTGTCATAGTTTAACCCCAGCCGGTAACTAAGCCCCACACAGCCGCTTGCTTGCTCCCCCCGGGTGGGATGGGGGAGAGAATCAGAAGGGCAAAAGTGAGAAAACTCGTGGGTTGAGATAAAGACAGTTTAATAGGGAAAGCAAAAGCCCCACACACAAGCAAAGCAAAACAAGGAATTCATTCACTGCTTCCCATGGGCAGGCAGGTGTTCAGCCATCTCCAGGAAAGCAGGGCTCCATCATGCCTAATGGTTACATGGGAAGACAAATGCCGTCACTCCGAACATCCCCCCCTTCCTTCTTCTTCCCCCAGCTTTACATGCTGAGCATGACGTTATATGGTGTGGGATATCCCTTTGGTCAGTTGGGGTCAGCTGTCCCGGCTGTGTCCCCTCCCAACTTCTTGTGCACCCCCAGCCTGCTCCCTGGTGGGGTGGGGTGAGAAGCAGAGAAGGCCTTGACTCTGTGTCAGCACTGCTCAGCAGTAACAAAAACATCCCTGTGTGATCAACACTGTTTTCAACACAAATCCAAAGCATAGCCCCATTCTAGCTACTGTGAAGAAAATTAACTCTATCCCAGCCAAAACCAGCACACAGTGCCACACTGGTAGCGACACTGCTGCTGGTACAAGATCTCCACAGCTCCCCTTCCTCCAGTCTGTGATGTACTGCTCTAGCGTCATCCTCGTGGCAAACCTTAACAGCCAAGCCACAAATCTGCGATGAAGAGTTTATTTGCAGAAAAATGCAGTGTCATGACATAACCTAGGCTATTAGTGAAGTCTGAATGCATTTGGGACAATCATTTATGACTGGCAAAAAAGAAAAAAAGAAAAGAATGAAGGGAAAATTGCTACTTTTGATTTTGACATTTTCTAATATAAACCCTTTTGTTTCTCATCCCAATGGGATCTTTCAAGGCCAAATTCAGTCACACTTACTTTTCAAAAGTTAAAACAAATGGGTCTCCCTGCAACAAACAACTGAAGCTCAAAACTAAAGCCTCTTGGTCAGGTTTCACTCTGGGTCAACTCTGCCAGATACAATTTCTCCTGCTTTACCCATGCTGTTTCAGAACAGAGAATAAACTGTACAGCTAAACCATTAGAACATGCTTCCACATTTAGCCTGCTCAAGAAGCAGGTGCTGGTGGAAAGTACAGTGTTCACAACCAGCACACGTTCCCACGGACACATAATGCAGAACATAAAAACGTACAATAAAAATATTTGTGCAAAACTTGAAGAATGGGCTGTGAGCTCTCAGCATATAATTCTGTTTTCAGTGGGATAAGCAATTTTTCATATGCTTTGGCAAATTTTAGCCTAATTAAAAGAACACATAGATAACTACTGATAGTATATGTGGATAAATTAGAGCAATAAACTAGTCCATTCTAAACCTATCCAGAAATTTATGAGGACTTTGATGAGGTGCAGATGGGCCCCTTACAGCAAAGATCATAAGGAGTTCGGAGGACTCAGGATTCAAAATTTACACATTCTGTGAAAATTTGCAACTCAGGGCCAGCTTTGTTCAGTTGCAGTAACAGGCATGCAGAGCAGTAGAGAAAACCATCACCACGTGCACGGTGGTCACTGTTACATACTAAATGACTTGTTTAATCCTCTGTGCTCTGCTGTCACATTTTTTATTTCACCTCCTGAAAACTGACCTCTCTTTGTCTGGCTCATACTTCAATATCATCTCCAGAAAAGGGGAATGTCAGCAGAATTACCTTAGTGTTAAGATTCCCCTTAATATCAGCAAAAGCTCTGAGCAAGGGGATCTGCTCATTGACAGCAGCAGGTTTCTGACATTCTGGTCTGACACCACAAGGCAGCCTTGACTGTCCAACACTCAGTCTGTGTCTATGTGGAGAATCATGGCTCTTTGAAGGACACCTTCCTTGCTTTGGAGGACACCTTTGTTGGGGACCTTGGGGATTTTGATTGGATTCCTATCCAAATCCAGACAGACAGACATATGTGAACTATCATGCAATTCTAGTATAAAAAAAAAAATCCCTCTTCACCCTGAATCTCAGCTAAGCTCATTGTCTGGTAGTGAAAGCTTGCTCACCTCACTTCCACGGGTGTCCACTTTCTGTCATCCTTCATGCGCAAGGCCTGGATGTTTTCCTATGATGATATAAAATAGGATGCAGGGCTGTTAAACAAAATGACAAGATGAACTGAAAAGCCCATTCTTCTCTAACTACAAGTTTGCACCTTTCTGACTGACATTCTGGCTCCCCCCCCCACACACACCTTTAAGTGCCCTTTAACATGGAAAAACCCATGTTGCATCTCAAGAGTTGGGCACTGTCTGACATCTTCACATCAGGAAACTCTGGCAGTGACTGCTTACTGCTCCCTGATATTTGGTCCCAGGCCTCCCACACATGGCAAGATACAGGAGGCTCAGTACCTTGGAGGCCAGAATGGTAAGAAATACAGATCCCTGATGAGAATGCAGGAGACGTGAGTCAGACATGAGCAACACCCAGATTACTGTGAACAACACACCATCTGAGCAATATCTGCTTAATGATGGTCAGAGAGTCAGTACAGCTCTCATATTAAAACAGCTAACATCTCCATTTTCCAGGATCCATAGTAATACTGTGCCATTCAATAATTTGCATTCTGGCCTGTAAAAATCACCATTGTTTTGCTGTCTATAGCCTTAAAAATTGGCATACTTCTCAGAAGAAAAGATAATCTTTTCACTTGCAATTTCATCAGTAAAACAATCCTATCTCCTGCTTAACACGTCACTTTTCACTTTGAAATCTCATAGTTATCATCAATGAATAGGCTGTATCTTGCTGAATGTGTAGAAAAATTGAGGCAGCACCTGTGCTTTTCACACTCTGAACATTTGATCAAAACAGAGAGGAGGAGATACACACACAACCTCTGTTCAACCTCTGGAGGACACTGCTTGCTTGCCTGTGCACATTAGAGATGCAGAGGTCTTTGCACAGATTGAATTTAGACATTTACAATACCTGTTCACTTTTCTAGTGGTGCTCATAGATGGCTTTACATGTGGCAGTAAGAGGCACAGAGTCCTTGTTTGTAGTTGTATTGGGTTTGCGTGGCAAGGTTTTGGTAGCCAGGGGGGCTACAGGGGTGGCTTCTGTGAGAAGCTGCTAGAAGCTTCCCCTATGTCCGATAGAGCCAATGCCAGCTGGCTCCAAGATGGACCCACAGCTGGCCAAGGCTGAGCCCATCAGTGATGGTGGTAGCGCCTCTGGGATAACATATTTAAGAAGGGGGAAAAAAAACTGTGCAACAGCAGCCAGAAGCGAGGAGTGAGAATATGTGAGAGAAACAATTCTGCAGACACCAAGGTCAGGGAAGAAGGAGGGGGAGGAGGTGCTCCAGGAGCCGGAGCAGAGATTCCACTGCAGCCCGTGGTGAAAACCATGGTGAGGCAGGCTGTCCCCCTGCAGCCCATGGAGGTCCATGGTGGAGCAGATATCCACCTGCAGCCCGTGGAGGACCCCACGCTGGAGTAGGTGGATGCCCGAAGGAGGCTGTGACCCCATGGGAAGCCTGTGCTGGAGCAGGCTCCTGGCAGGACCTGTGGACCCATGGCGAGAGAAGCCCACGCTGGAGCAGGTTTGCTGGCAGGACTTGTGACCCTGTGGGGAACCTACTCTGGAACGGTCTGTTCCTGAAGGACTGCACCCCATGGAAGGGACCCACGCTGGAGCAGTTCGTGAAGAACTACAGCCCCTGAGAAGGACTCACGTTGGAGAAGTTTGTGGAGAACTGTCTCCCATGGGAGGGACCCCACGCTGGAGCAGGGGAAGAGTGTGAGGAGTCCTCACCCCAGGAGGAAGGATTGACAGAAACGACGTGTGATGAACTGACTGCAACCCCCATTCCCCGTCCCCCTGTGCCACGCGGGGGGGAAAGAGGTAGAGAAAATGGGGAGCGAAGTTGAGCCCAGGAAGAAGGGAGGGGTGGGAGGAGTTGTTTTTAAGATTTGGTTTTATTTCTCATTACCCTACTCTCATCTGATTGGCAATAAATTAAACTAATTTCCCCAAGTCGAGTCTGTTTTGCCCATGACAGTAATTGGTGAGTGATCTCTCCCTGTCCTTATCTCAACCCACGAGCCTTTCATTGTATTTTCTCTCCCCTGTCCAGCTGAGGAGGGGAGTGATGGAGCAGCTTTGGTGGGCACCTGGTGTCCAGCCAGGGTCAAACCACCACAATAGTACATTGAAAGAGTTGCCTTTGCTCTTCCAGTAACTCCATTTGAGATGTGATTAGACTTCACGATATGTCAAAAAGAAACTCTGAAATGAAATTAAATCACCACAGTACCATATGCCACACTCTGCCTAGGCATAGCAAGAGTAACTTAAATTCACTATTGCAGCTACCAGGGTGAATTTGTTTGCTTTTATTGGTATATGACTCAGCTTTAATATTTTTCTAAGACAGTTCTTGATAATTCTATGGACAGATAAGTAACATTAATAACACAGAAGAGTCAGCCAGTTCCTTCCAACCAGCCTAGTAAACCTATTCTGGGTATAAAGGGAGGCAAACCAAGAGTCACAGCATCCAAATTTTCTTCTTTGGAATGGAGTACTCCTAACCTCTCTGCCCTGGACAGATTTTGTCATTAGTGAGAGAAAGCATTATTCAGGGAGTAGCGTACAAAAGCTAAAAGTACTGAGTTCCTATCCTAGGTCGGAATATTGCCTGTGATGATCTTCAGTAGCTCCTCCCACAGCCTCAACTTGTTGGACCACGAAATACAAATATCCCTATTTGTATTTCAAAATGCAGGAAGGCCTTATCAAACTTTCAGTAAAGTACTTGGTGATTCTGGGATGAGAATATAAATGCAGAATTAGATGCTGCTAATTTATACATGTTCCTGCTAATCAGACGTTAGCAGGAATTGCCCCCAACCCCAAAATAATTAGTCTTGAACCAGTGGAAGAAGTTTCCTGAAGCTTCTGGAATGAAAGGGGAAAGAAAGAAAGAAAGAGGAAAGGAGAAGAAAGGATGGATCCGCCCTCAGATATCAGTGGCACAGATGACCTTAATTCTCATGTTTCCTAACCTCACATTTATGTGACATTGCACACCAGCAATATGACTGGCTTCTTGTGAATAGCACCTTTATTTATTGCTGCTGAATTCATTTTTCTTCAAGAAATAAAGCTCTGTTACTGCTGGTATTATTGGTCTGCTTTCTCCATTTTCTTACAGCTTTGAACTAAATCCAGGCACCACTTCTTTCTCGTGAAGTGATACAGAGCACTGTGCTTCGGTTCACAGGACTGCAAAGTGTCATTTGGTCTTTTTTATCTGTAGCCATACAAAACAAAAGGAGCTGACTTTGCCATGACTACTGGGTTTTGTAGATCTCTCAAAACAAGCCATAAATGAAATATCTGTGACATTATATATTTGTGATACCATTTCAAACATGAGCGTTTCCATTTCCGTGGGCTAACCTCTATTCCATCCTCCCACGATTTCACATCAGTCCCTAATGCTATCACTCCCATCCTGAGGGGCTGTGTGCAAGCTCGGTATGTCTATTAGATGGAGTTAATTCCTTTCAAGCTCCTTCTGTGCATGGCTGTGGCTGACAGAGACGGGTGCTGTTTGCAAGTGTCAGTGGAGCATGACCTCGAGTTAATACATTGAATGATGAAAGAAAAAAAGATTCATTCAGCATGTGAACTCTATGCTGAGATTAGCCAGAAGTACTGAGCACATACAAATTGCTGTTTTGACAGCACAGCGCTTGGCGGAGTTTTTAAATATTCCGGCTATTCTAAGCCATCATCCTCAAGGCTGGGGCAACTAAAAAAAGAGGAGAATCAAAATAGCATTTCCAATCCAAATGCCATTGTTTTAGGTAAGAGATTTGGACCTGGATGCTTAGAGCAATGCATGACCTCCTGGCAGCTGCAGCCCTCAGTTTGATGTGAAAGAACTTGCAGTAGCACGCACAGAACTGTTTGCAAAACTCAGAGAAGGGACCACAAGATACGTAGCCTTTCAGTGGTAGATGTCAGTTTAACTCCAGCCTGGCCAGGAGCAATTGGAAGTTACAAGGATCTCCACAGTCTGTCTGGCTGCTTGTGCTAATTGCTCTCATTTCAGTTGCCTGTGGACATAAGTTGGTCTTCCAGATGCCATCTCTACATCTGGTGTTAGCAGAGCAGTTGGGCCACATAGGCCATGGTAGATGACCTCTTCTCTCACCCAAGCAGTTCTGTCCTGAGCTGAGTCTCTGTCTGTCTGGCGGGCACTGCCTGCATTAGCGTTCAGGGCGTTCAACTACTTACCTGTAGCTGGCTAAAACTTTAGAAGGTTGGGAAAAACCCCAGGATAATATCAGTGATATTTTTTGCGATTCCTCCCCAGCTATATAGTTGGTCCTTTCTTAGAATTTAAAAAACAACGGAACTGTTAGCAGAGGGATTGGAAGAAGTACAGTTTCCTTCCCTCCTCTGACTAGTTCTAGCAGTAACTATCACCAGAGGCAGGATTGCGGAGAAGATATCAAATCTCTTTCTATTTGTGCTTCCTATTGTTGACTTTGACAACTACATCCGTTTAGGGTCAGATTCTATGGTACATTGCTGCTTTGAAACGAGCAGACATTTGGGGCAGACAATAAATGCAGAATTTAGAGTATAGTAACTTCAGTACTTTCAGTGCAAAGAATCCTCTGTTCACCTCTCCTCACTGCCTGTCTCCCTCATGCATGGTTCTCTTGCCTTTGTTTCTGACCCTGTGTTCAAAAACCTCTGCATCACCTGTTCCTCTGGTAGTCTTAACTGAATGAGCTGCTTCTCTCTATTTCCATTGTCATCAGTTTTTCGAGTCCTTTAAAACAGCAAGATCCAAAGTGTTCCTGTCTTTTCTTAAAGGTGATCAAACCCTAAGACAATGCTTTCTACATTCTCCTCTTGCGCCTCTTCTACCTCCCCTCTTACAGCTGCCTCAGGGAAAGGGACATACAAAAATCTGCTTGAGAGGCAGAGGACAGTAAACGCCTTCTTTTGTGGAGGCAGCAATATCTATCCTGGGGTTGCTGCAGCCCATTAAACCTAACACACTGAGATCTTCGGGCTTCTTTCTGTTAATAAACTTGGCTTTTTTGTTACTAACCAGCAGCAGTAGCTCTTAAGAAAAAGACAGATTTTGCTGAAGCCTATTGCTTATTTAATAGAGTCACTTCACAAGCAGATACAGTTTAGACTACCAAATTATTGGCAATACTTCTGTGCAATATCTGTTTTTGCCCCAGCAACCCCCATCATGTGCTGACCCAACCCAGAGCTGTTTAGTTTAAAAGACATGGACTGCAGCTCAAGCTGATACAAAAAGTATCCCAGCTGATATTGGTCAGTTTGTCATTCTCTGTCTGCTTTTTCTCTCTATTTGCTTTTTCTCTCTATTTGTTCATCTGCTTTGCCCTCTCACATGGTTTCTCTCTGCTTTTCATGTAGGTCACTTGCAGTGCTAAGGAGTAACCAAGGGGAGAAAGGAGAGGGCATCTGTAGTAACACTTCTGCAGAATTATATACTACGTACTTATATACTACTACTTGCCAACCACTTGCTCTAACAATGTGCTTTCATTCACTTGCTGTTGTGGGCAGAAGCCAATGATGTCATCTGTTTGCAAGGATGTGCGTACACAGAAGACTCATGCTTGCCACTGAAAGGATGGGTTGGTCAAACTGCCAGTGAACAGCAGAGTTGAGTCAGCAGAACAAAATTATAATTAAAAAAACCCCTAAAACGAAAAAAGGACCAGGCTCTCTCCTAGAGAGCTCTGCAAGCGTGCTGGGACCCTCTTAATAGCCTTGCAAATGTTGTGAGTGCTGTGCAGGCAGTTGCCACCAAACGGTGCAAATGGGAGAACCGCAGCAACTCACCATCTTTCCACAGCCTCAGGACTGGAAAATACCTACAGCCTGCCATTCAGACATGGTAAACTAGACTTGCTCTGCCACCTCCTGGCTGTACCAGATACAGAACAGAATTTAATATGCTAAACAGCCTACTTTGTATCTTATTCCCTTTCGGGTCATGGGCCTGATCTAAAGTTCAGAGATGACCAAGCTTCAACCTAGCCCTGGAAAGTATATGCAGAATGAATGGAGACATAGACAATGCCTTTTGGATCATAAATATAAAAGAAAAGTTTTGCTGACCTTACACTGCACTTTTAAAATACATGCATGCATTTTAAAATACAATGAAAACATCATTAGAATTCTTTCTATGCCTGCTTCCCATACAAATGTGTTTTATTAGAGTTTCTCACCTTAAAGGGGAGGGAGATCACTGCCTCTAGAGGTATCTCCAGTGTTGTAGTTGTCAGACTTTGTCCTCCCAAATGTTTAGGATTCTATTCTTCTTTATTGCTCTGTGGAAAGTAAGTCCTGTAAGCATACAAAAAAAGGACTATGTACTTGTTTGTTTTGTAACATGGGACTATAATATGGAAAAAAGCCTCTAGTTAATATTCTTCTTCTTTCCTTCCTAGCTTGCAATGTCTAGCAATATTTCCTACTAATGTTGGTGCAGGGATGGAGATAGATATTGACGTTCATCTCTGTACAGAATTCTGGCTTTACTGCTCCATAAACTGCTCCAAGAGAATAATAATAATATGATGTCATGATTTATAAGCACAATATAGTTTTTTACATTTTTATACAGTTTCAAATAGTATTTGCTTTCACAGTTTCCTTTTATCTGAACTTCTACTCAGTAGAAAGTCATAGAAAATCTCAAGGAGATTGTAAGCGTAAGGACATATAACCTTTGGCAATATGAGTCCAGAAGTAAAGAGGGAATGTGGGTTTTGAGCTCTTGTTACTCCAAGTCTGCCCTTTAATCATCAGTTTACAGCCCCCCATTATTCCACATTCATTAAGGACTCTGATAGTCCACTGAGTGATCGATTTTTCAGAAAATGTAAACCTAGACGAAAGCAACAGTGACTGCATTTTGAAACCCACATTATCTTTGCTCTGCAGCTGAGTAACATCAAATTCACCTGGTAAGAGCACATTCCTTCCTTGGTTTACATGTGTGTGAAGAAATGATGTATTTTTAATGAGATTTATTTTCATGACAGGAATTGCATTGTCAATTTGCATTAAAGATAAGCTAAATGAGCTGTTCAAGAGTAGAACTAGCTTTCTCACATTTGTTTCCTTTAATTAACCCATATAGTATGTTAATTTGGATTAAGTCCTGCCTTATGCTATCTATAAGATCGAAGTCATCCTTCCATAAAATCTTTGATCACCTTATTTTCTTCATGCCTGTTAACCCTTTGAAGACATAGCTCACAGAGAAAAATTAGGAGGGCATTTTGCTTTAATGTTCTACCACAAAAATATAGTAACTTTTTTTTCTATTTTGTCTCAAGTGAAATGGCAATTGTTAAAATTTTCAGCTGGACAGAAATTTATATTTCCAGCTGGGTTTACTTTAAGTACCTAGTAATTTATTAGAATTATCAAGTCATTTCCCATGTTAATCAAAAATAAATGATATTATACAAAACCCTAGTGACCTCCAAATGGAACTGAAACCTTTTAGGTCCCCAGTATAGATCTCTACCACATGTGCTAATAAGTAATTGGTAGCAGTAGATGTCTGTTATCATCCACAGGGATCAGCTGCATGAGGGAAAAACTCAATCAACAAACTTGAGGGATGTAGGATACATACTTCATCACCAGATAGTATAGATACTGGCCAACAAACAAACAAACATGGAGACTCAGGAAAGCCTTGGATTGTTTCAATGCTGGATCAGAAAGAACAGACATGGGGCTGTATAAATGCTGCTTCTCTTTCCTCCCTGCTTATTCTCATTCCTCACAGCTTCTTCCTTCCTGTAGTATCAAGTCCTAGTACAGTCTCCAAATTTTGCCCTTTTAATCTGCTTTACTTGCCTGCTGGTCCTCCTCTCCACTCCTCACCCTGCAGTGCACCGTTCTCCACAGGAGAAGCTACCAGCTATGGGTTGCAGCACGAAGCTGCACACAGGCAGATGAGCTGGCAGGTTGAAGCTGGAGGGCTGGAGGATGCTCACTGCAGATGTTACCAGCCAGGAATTTAGCTGCCAAATTCTAACAAGCTTCTGTTGAGGGTGTCCAAATCAAAATTACTGTGCTGGTTTTGGCTGGGGTAGAGTTAATTTTCTTCACAGTAGATAGTATGGGGCTGTGTTTTAGATTTGTACTAGAAACAGTGTTGATAACACAGGGATGTTTTTATTACTGCTGAGCAGTGCTGACACAGAGTCAAGGCCTTCTCTGCTTCTCACCCCACCCCACCAGGGAGCAGGCTGGGGGTGCACAAGAAGTTGGGAGGGGACACAGCCGGGACAGCTGACCCCAACTGACCAAAGGGATATCCCACACCATATGACGTCATGCTCAGCATATAAAGCTGGGGGAAGAAGAAGGAAGGGGGGGATGTTCGGAGTTATGGCATTTTGTCTTCCCATGTAACCGTTAGGCGTCATGGAGCCCTGCTTTCCTGGAGATGGCTGAACACCTGCCTGCCCATGGGAAGTAGGGAATGAATTCCTTGTTTTGCTTGCGTGCGCGCATGGCTTTTGCTTTACTTATTAAACTGTCTTTATCTCAACCCACGAGTTTTCTCACTTTTACCCTTCTGATTCTTTCCCCCATCCCACCAGGAGGGAGCGAGTGAGCGGCTGTGTGGGGCTTAGTTGCCGGCTGGGGTTAAACCATGACAGTTAGTCAGAGTTTATGATTTGGCCGATACATGTTTTCCTGGAGACAGCAAAAGGGGCTTACTTGATACCAAAAATGTCTTTTTCTATAAAGCCTAGAAGAAATAAGACTTCCAAGTCGAAGTATTGTAAGATTTTTAACCAGGTCAACATATTTGCCATACTCTCATTTTTATACGTGGTTGAAGAATTTTACATAAAATTTTCCGAATTCTGGCTGACATGAGTTGCGGAGAAAGTGTGCCTAGAAAGACAGTGCTATAAAACATTGTAGATACCTCTGCAACGTCTGCCTTTATCACAGTACCATAGAGCCTAATCACATCTCATTGCAGTAATGGAAACGTTCCCCTTACCCTCAGTCCCAGAGCATGAAGCACAGAAGAGGCATCTTGAACCTCTTTCTTGACTCCAACAGTCACACCAGAAAAAAATTAAGGAACAAAGCACAATATACACCTTACTCAAAGGACGTAAAGCCTAGGCCTGGGCACACGCTTGGAACAGGGAGTCTCTATGCTGTTAAACTGCTAGCACAGCCCTAGCACAGGTCTGGTCTGGGTCAGCTAACACCCTTCCAGACAATGCCTGCGCATGGTTTGGGGGTTGACAAAGGCTACAGATCCCAATAGGCAGTCTGGAAGCAGCTACCTTTTTTTGGAGGCTGAGTGAGTTTAACTGTGCCTTGCCAGGAGTTTGCTAGTTTGTTTGCTACCTTGTTTGTTTACTAGTAGTTTGTTTACTGCCTTACCAGTTTGTTTACTAGTAGAGAGAGATTCAAACAGGCTCGTAACTCCAAAAAATGACTGTGATCACCCAGGGAGATGGTGTGACTTTAGCTTACTCCCCACTTACTTCCCCTTCCATTTATCATCAAAGAAATAGGCCAGTGGTACTCAGGTTGTTAAACTTGCCAAGTAAGGCAGTTAAACTACCTATTTGGAACAAGAGTTTTTAAAATTACAGCAAAAGAATAAAGAGGAAGGTCATTTTTATACCCATAGCAAGAGACCAAAAAGATAGCATATCAAGCACATTTTGGCAGGAGATGAAGCCAAGGATCATTACTTGGAGGATTCAATAAATGTCATTAGCATCTGTACTTTTTCCCACTTCGTTCTTATTATGACATCTTGGCAAAGTGCTAAGAACTATTTATAGGGAAAAGGTTATGGATGCTAGCAGATAGGGGCAAATAGGATCACAAGAGCTTGAACTTGACGAACATCATCTGCCAAATTAAAAAAAAAAAAGAGCTTTTGGAGCTCATGAGGAAAGATCAAAAAGAACTAACAGGGCAAAGTAACAACTGCAAAGGTAAGAATGACAGAGGATGTTTTTAAATTGTGTGCAAGAGTCCAAGCATCAGAATGGGAGCAACAGTTAGAAATAGGAGAATTCTAAAATGATCTGAAGCAAAGGGAATGTATAGGCAGAACATCAAGGAACCTTTACAAATAGATAATCCTCACAGAAAAAAAAAGAGACTCATTTATCTAGGGAGAGGAGTGAAGAAAATACTTAAATCAGTACCATCCAGAAATGAATTAAAATCAGGGAGTTCCAGTCCAGAGGGAAACTTTAAAGCTAGATTTTGGAAAGCAAATATGGTTCAGTCTGTCATCCTTTCTCTTTGAATCCACTGACATAGGTGGTGTTGAAGCCTTGTGAACCTGTAAGGAGGAAGACAAACAAACCTATCACTGATGATAATTTAAAGCAGATGAATAAGGGGGAAGAAAAAAGAGAACCACCTCTCTGGCACCGTCAGCCACAAATCAGACAGGCCTACCTCAAGGCTGCAAAACTTGGGAAATGTGACAAGCGCTTAGAAAAATACACCAAAAAATTCTTCTGGCAGATATCGCAGCCCCCTTCAATTAGGAGGTGAGTTTTAAGACCTCCTGCAGAAGCAACAGCATTAGTAAAAGTAAAACAAAAATGTAGTCAAGAAAGATGCTGTTTGAGACTAGAAGTGAAAGCGTATTCCTGTGTTTAGATCATTCAAATAAGCTAGCTGTGTGTGTTAACCTTGTAGGGAGGCAACATGAGCCTGAAGCCAGCTCCAAGAACTAATACTGTGTTGAAATGCAAATCTTGAGGAGCAATTATGCAAAACCTCTTACTAGGCAATTTTGGGGGGGAAACCTTAAAAATAAACTGTAAAGAACAGCTTGACCAGAAATGAGGCAGCAATGTGTGGAATATCAATTGCTATGCCAGGGGAAAGAAATTAAAGGAATGCGCTAAGAATGTCAACTACGACCCTGCTGTGAAACGCTGAAGTTCCCCAAAGCATGAAGTGAGAGTGGCTAGCATTGTAAGCCACCGGCATACACATCCAGCTCTTCCTACAGCTAAAGAGAAGAGCTGGGCATTAGAGACGCATGCTCCAGGCCTGGGAGAGCACCCTTACCTGCAGGAAAGAGGAGGGTCACTTCCAGAGCATGTCTTGGAGGTTCGATCTCTCACAGCTATACAACATACTATCAAAAACAAATGGGGCATTCTGCCTCCCTGATTTTGCATAGGAACAAGGATCAAGCCCTCTCTTCATTCCTTTTTAGCAAGTTATTAAGTCAGGATTAGGTGAAATAGATTGTAGTTCCCAGATACAGGCAGAGGGCTTTTGTGGAGTTCTGCACATGCAGAAAACTCAGAGACCAAACAGTCTTGTAACCTGCTAGCAGTCACCAATCAGTTTTCTGACATTTGTTTGCTTGGGATAAAAGAAGCAAGCAATGCTTCTTTGTTAACACTAAGTCCTCCAGCGATGTGGCTTCTTGTAATGAACAAGCAACCTCAGATTCTCTTCTGCACCTTGATCCACACAGAGGAGAATTACAACCTTTACAACTGCCTAATTTTCACAATATACATGGACCAATTTTTGGTCCTGGAGTAGATTAGTGCACTCAAAGGACTGCTGAAATGTGTGCCATTTGGCCATTATCCCTGAAAAGACACAAACAGAGTCCAGTGAGCCCCTTCCTTCTGCCTATGCTCAATATTCCCAATGTGCTGCCTGTCCCAGGCTTGAGGAAGGATGGTCTGGTAAGCTCCCAGCACCAGTATGAACAGCAGCCAAGACGACAATATCAGCCCAGCTGCTTTCTGGACTGGAAAATCACAAAATCAAGAGAGAAGAGCAACAGCCTTGCCTTTGATCAATTGCTGCTGTCTGTTTTTGAAGATGGTCCCTCCAGACAGGGTGATGTGACAATTCTCTGACAGGCTGCCTGTGAATGCAGCCTATGCTCTGTGTGTATTAGAGAAGCACTATCCAAACTTGTCCTCAGAGTTTCAGCCATGCAGCCTTTCTGCAGTAGTGCACTAGTAAGGAAAGA
>NW_008824051.1:2740014-2752055 GCF_000699105.1 Pygoscelis adeliae
GTTGCTTTCTACTGCATGTTCTGTTGATCTCAGGGAGTAAAGGACCTGCCTCTTCTCCGGCAGCTCAGTTTTGCATTTGGGAAGCAGGGGAAATAGTGTTCCTTTGCAGAACGCTTTGACTGTGATGGGGTTAGGAGACAACCAAAAGGAGACACTGCTGCTGTAGCTAAATAGATGCAAACCTCCTTCCCAGTGCTGGATTGATGCGATGTAAAATATACAGTTGTAAACTCTGTAATCCCACGAACTAGCACAGTATAAGATTAGAGGCACCACCTTAACTCTGCTCCCTTGTGTGTGTGCGCATCACAACACATCTCTGATGACATGATTATATATGGCTTCTAAAATAATATAATATCAGGCAGTTTTGTTCTACAGCCTTATTTATTACTTTTGAGTCTGTTGTCTCTATTTAATCTTTTCCTGCCTGGAAGAACATCACTCCATCAGTGAATCAGCATCTCCAGAGAGGAAACGAAATGGATCCACGTTCGTAATACACAGCAAATCACTGTCTTAACACTCAGTTAATGTTCCACTGTGGATTAAGAATTATTGTCCTAGTATTTCAGCTTAGCCCAGATTTAGTGCCCCAGTGGAAGAATTAAGGAGTAGATGAAACAGTGCATGTAAAGCTAGTTTCCAGAGCAATAGAGGAGCATGTTGCTATCACAGTCACTAAGGCAGGTACGTAAAAATCAAGGAGATGTCACAAAGCAGTTCCCTTTTCACAAAAGCTTGAATAAGGGGAGAAAAATGCATTTGGATACCACAAGAGATTTCAGCAGTATTGCTGGAAAGCAAACAAAGATAAGCTGTTTAAACAAAATGATTTTAATGAGTGCAATTATAGACAGAAACATGACTAGTGCCTCCATGGTCCATGTGTTGTTATGCATCATCTGGTTAGGTACTGCCTGGATTGGCTACAAAAGAGACTTTACAGCAGCTGATGTACATGTCCTAAACCTTTACTCAAAAAAAGATTCCCCTGAGAGGTGATGTCTTCAGTGAGGATCTGAATTTGAGAGGGATTTTCTCTCAGATTCCTACCTCTATCCAAGAAATATTCCTGCAGCTCCATATCTGGCCACTGCTCTCCCTTTCTCTTCTCTGGCTCTGACGTGCTCTTGCAGGTTTGTGATGACTAAGGGTTGTTGAACTGTGTGTGTTCTGATGGGATCTGAACTGTAAAACCCAGGAAGAAATGCCCCCTTGGAGCTTCGTATGATCTTCACTCTTCCTGCAGCTTCAATTATCAGCTGTGCAACCGTGAGCTCACACATATGACTCACCGCTTCTAATCTATTTCCCTCAACTCGGCTTTGCTTTGGCAATATTGCCACCCCCACGTCTCTTGCTGACTGAACACCAAGCAAATTAAATCCTGATCTTTCTCTTTGACTGTCTCCTCTTGTTCTCTTTATTTTTTATAACTAAGGTGCTGCCATGTCCCTTTTCCTTCAGGTAAGTAGTCAGACAGCTCCAGTTGCTCTCTATACTCTTTTGCACATTAGGCTATACCTAAATACCAATGGTTCTTCTTCTGCAATGTTACTAAGACTCAGGACAGATCATGCTCTTGCCCACTTTTACCTTATCTTCTGCCAGATGTTATCTTCCCCCTTTCTGGTCTCTCTTACACTGCAGCCAACCCAAAGCACAGCTTCCAGATCAACCTCATGCCCTGCATAATGATAGTATCATTGGCACTTACTTCTCCCTCCTCATTCTTGATTTCCCACTACAGCATTATTGTCTACATATCTCTGCTTTCCACAGTGCCTTTATCAACCTGCTTATCTGTTTCTGACATTTACTTTGCTGTCCTCCCCTCCATTCTGACAACAGTGCTGACTCTGAGCACCAAGTATGACTTGCTTGTCACTCTATCCTCTTCCTTTCTCTCATGCTGCCATGACATAAGTGACTTTTTTTGACCTGGCAGATCATTGACTCTCCATTTGCCAGTAGAGCTGTCTTTGTCCCAGGAGCCATGCACAATGACACATATTACCCTGTCTTCCTTCAAATCCCTCTTCAAAACCTATTTCCCTTTAAGACAGAGACAGACGTCATAAAACCAGAATAACCAAAATACACAATGCCATTGGACTTGCTGAGGGAACTACAGCCATGCCAGTGCCTTTACAGAAAGTGTAAATAGTTGGATTTGGGGAGAAGAATAGGAATAGACTGCTTTTGCTACTAGCTCAAGTCAATCATACATAATTTCTGCTCTTCATTTTCCATGCTAGTCCATGCCTTATGCCAGGAGACTTTGTTGTCCGAGAAAATGGGGGGACATTCTTCCCTGGCGGGGAGGTAGATAAAGCTGCTAGTGTAAAAGAATGAAGTGGACTCTTATGAGCTCTCTGGCCTGTGTTTTCCACCCTCAGTGTTCTGTGATTCATCTAATTAAGGTACACAGCCTGGAAAACAAGAGGCAATTTGGAACTTCTACTCATTAGCTGGGTATGAATGGGATTTTTTTTTTTTCCTCTTGACTGTCTTCATTTTGTCTGCAGCAGTTCTTCATGACTCAGACTCCAGAAGGGCTCATGATTGTGTGGGTTGCCTCTGGCAAAGGCAAGTAGCTTGAAAGTAAGTGTCTGTCTGTCTGACTTTTACTTCTCTCTGAAAACAAACACTGAAAAGCCTATTCCCTGTGCGGCTGACCCAGCTGCCGTGTCTCGCCTGCGTGTTGGGATACAAGATGATTAATCTCCTTCTACATAGTTCAGTACTTAAACCATATGTGAAGGGGGCACAAGGGCTTTCAGATAAAGCAGGGGTAAAAAAAGACTTGTTCTATGCTTAATGAAGAAATAATTTCCTTAAGAACAAAAAGCTCCTTGCAGCCAGTGCTTATAAATTGCTTAATTGGAAATACACATAACAGTCCCACGAGGATTATCTGAGTGCTTCTGGCTGGAATTAGAGTCAGGAAAGAAAAGTTATTTTAGAGATACTAATAAAACTGGAGGTTGTGAAGGCTTCTGGGATATATACAGATGTTTTATTTTAGGCTTTGCATATAAAGCTGATTTTTAACTGATTTGTTATTGTTTTGCAAGCTCTGCTGATTAGCCTTGAGGCAGAGAGGAGTGAAAATAAAGGGACAGACCCCCAGATCAGAGGGCGATAGCTCCAGAAAGCTACATTGATTTTTGTTAGCTGAGAATTTAGGCTATCAGGTCTGCTACCACTGCCTAGGGAGCTATTTGAGATTTAATCAAATGTGCCAGAAACACAGCTAAAGACGTCTTTGGCAGTCCTGATAGGATCAACCCCCTCAGCAATCCTTTGCTTTTTGCAGGAGACGACCATGCTCACAGGCAGGCTCCTTTGCTGGCCGCAGTGGAAATGCCTTCCTCCATGTCCTGCCACAGTCAGTCTCATCAGCCTCCTCTTCAGAAAGGGGAAAATGATGGCTCTTGCAGCTCCACCACCTCTGACTCCTCTGTCTAATGAGCTTTTTTGTGCAGGAGTAGTGCACCAGCGGGGCTGCCTCAGATGCCTGGATTTTATGTGCTTTGCTAAATACAAATATGGAGCCTCTCAGCCGCCCACTGCCAGCTTCAGCCACCACAGCTCCTCCCGTCCCACGGAGACAGCGAAGATGAGAGGATGGCAAATGGCTGGCTGCTCTTCAGGGCTGAAACTCATCTCTGCCCAGCAACCCCCACAAGACCCGTGCAAAACACTTTGCTTCTATTTACAGCTCTTTGTTTAGAGCCCAGGTCCAGGGTCAACTACTTGGGTACCTGAGGCCCTTCTGTTGCTGGAATAAACCCCAAATCTTTGGTGGCTGACAGTAAAGGCACCTGCACCACCTTCCTGTAACTGGTTTTGCTCATTCGGATTTGGTTTGGACACTGTGTCCAAAAGTTGTGCCATCATCATCCACCGGCCATGGTGAAGAGCAGACGGCGGCGGCGGGGTCGCCTCACGGCCCCGGTTCCTTCCCGGCAGCCAACGGCCGCGCCTTCCCACCTGAAGGGACGCGGCGCCATCTTGCGGCCGGGAGCGGCGCGGCGGCCCCTCGCCCGGCTGAGGCATGGTTTTCAGCCAGCAGGACCCACCGGGATGCTCAGTTTTGCTCTGGAAAACATTGAAAAAGTCGTAAAAAACCCCAAAAAACAAGCCAATTGCGGTGTGTGGAAATGATCATCGGTAGCAGCTGCACAGGTGTAAGAAGCTGTTTTTACTTCTTCATGTGCTGCAGCTCTGGCAGCCAGCAAGCCAGGGCAAGCCTGAGGGAAGGGAGGTTGTTCATAATCCCCTTTTATTTTTATCCTGCCTTGCCCAGCTGAGTTTCCTCCATTTTATGAGTTACAATCTTTATTTTCTCTTCTAATAAAAGGTGGCATTTGAGTTGAAAAGCCCCACAGGGCTCTTGCGGCACTGACGATGAAGAGAGGCAGAAGAAAAGGCCTAGATGGATCCACTTCAAAGCTGTGGCGATTTGAGGACCAACATCGAAAATGCAGGGAGCCATGTAGCGAATCAGACAATAGCCTGGCAAAACTGGCCTTTCAGGCAATGCTGCAGGAACAAAAGAAGAAGAAAAAACACTTAAAGCATTTGAAATGTAAAACTGAAACACAGGGCTTTCATTTTAAAATACGCTTTTTTTTTTTTTTTTTTTGCTTTTAGCTGGTGAGAGCACATTCATTAGCAGCTCTCCCAGGTTCAACAGTCTTCAGACTTTATTGAAGATGGTATAAAGGTCCACATGGAGAATAAAAGCAGTAGCTACCACAAACTAAAGCTGCAGTTGCCTATTTAAAGTCTGACCTGATCTTCCTAAAGGCAAGGAGTTGCCTTCCTGAATCTTAGAGCAGTTGCACCAACAGGTCCAGCATGGAGACTTGGCGACCGTGCCAAAACTGGCAAGCTGGCACCAGCACTGAACTGGGACATTGTTTGCCCCAGTGTTACTCGTGGAGTCCTGCCTGGCTGAGGCAGGGTCTTTTTACCAGAGAGCAAAAGAGAGAGTGAGAAAAAGAAGTAAGACTCATGCAGGTCCTCCTCTTTCACATCAGCCATGATGCTTGCATGTGCTTTCATGCTGTATGCTGTACATCATGTGCAGCAATTATTAGAGCTTTAAATTTGGGTGTTCATCCCCTGCAAGGCGGTGGGGGGCAAAGGCTCAGGACATGATGGAAGGGGCTCCCCAGGTCTAAACATCCACAAAAGGGGGCTAAGAATGGGCATGGACAGGTCTAGGTTTGGACTTTGTCATTTGACGTTTTATACTTGAAGGGATGATGATGATGATGATGATGATGATGATGAGTGTTGGGGTAAAACCGAGACCTTTTGAAACCTGGTTCATGTTTTCCAAAGAACACAAAGCACAAATCTGCTTCTATCATCTCTTAATTCTGCAAAAGGAGAGCTGGGTAATTTTGTGGGAAAGCTACCCTCAGCCTCCCTGATCCCAAATTTGGGTTACTTACCATACCTTGCACCTTCCTGAAGCTCACCAGATCTGAGTGAGGTGGCCTGAGTAAGAGTGTGGACTTCTGAGTGCTTAGGGAACACACCTTTAAGCAGAAACTTAATTGAGGCAGAGCTCTTTCTTCCTATCATTGCTGTTTTCCTTTCATTAAAACCCAAATTATGCATGGAATGTAATTTTATCTCTGTCTGTCACCATGCAGGGCTCTGCCGGCTGGTACAGAAGTAAGCCAAAGCCCGTAGTTATCACTGAAGCTCAGTTCTACCCACAAAAGGAGTCCCATAAAAAAATTTTATCAAGCAATCAACTATATCAGTGAGAAGTTTAGTGTCTGAAAATATATGCATCACAGCTGAAAATAGCATCTCTCTACGATCTGTAAACTTAGAAAAAGAGACTGCTTACAGTGTCACTGCCTAACACCTTCTAGGCAGAAGAACAGAGATTTTTGTCCTGTAGTAGTTGCTCATTTTCGGCTTCAGTCAAAGCCTCAAAATCAGAAGAGACTTTTTAAAAATCTCATCTAGATTTCCCCTGCAATCTCAAGATACTGTGCTTTACACTGTGATGGGAGTTGCTCCAGAGGTACAGGCATTACCTCATTGATAGACACCCTGTAAGTACTTCCTTCATGAACTAATTATTTTGGATATCATATACACATAATACGATAATGTTCTTCAGAAAGTTTTGGGATGAGGTCAGTAAAGAGAGATAGAAGTAGAAAAGGCAGTCTAACCTATATTTGTCCCAGTATCAGACACAGATGTATACAGAATAAGGATTTCAGGTCTATATATGCACTGCTATATTTTACAAGCCTAAAATCTAGCTTTTAAAGTCTTTAGTGGAAAGGACAACCAGATGGGGAAGTACCACGATGAGGTATTGAGCTGCTCTGCCGGCTTCCATCCCACAGGGGGCAACACTTCCCCACTGGGGGAGATCCTTCTGTAGGCAGACTTTGCACAATTTATAAAATTCTTTAGGTCCTTCTGATGGACAGTGCTTTTTAATTCTGACGCCTCCTGTCAGAACAGGTTTTACTGCAAAATGTACTTTCATAAAAATTGAATTGTTTGTAAATGACTTGTCTAACTTAAAAGGATAGAGGATAAAGGAGAGATCCACTGAACCTAATGGATCTGGATTCTCAAAAAGCTGTTGGCAAGGTTCCACACTAAAGGTTATTAAAGAAAAGAAGCTGTCATGGGATTGCAGGAATTATTTCATGGAGTGAAAGCTGGTTACAGCATGGCAAAGGGTGGGATTTAGTGGTCGGCATGGAGAAGAGCCAGCAGTGGGGTCCCCGAGGGATCAGTGCTGGAACGAGTTTTGTCTAATATATAACCAATGACTGAAGCAAGGAGCGAAGAGTGAAATCTCTGTGTTTGCAATGGTACTGGACTTCTTCGAGCATGCAAACACCACACAGATAGCAAAGGACACCTGAAGGACCTCACTAAACTGAATGGGCAAAAAAGTGGCAGACGAGCAGATAAATGGCAGATAAATGTAACTTGGTGCCATAGGGTGTTGTGGATGTGACTGTAACCAGCAGGCTCAAAAAAGAATTAGACAAATTTGGGACACCGGGTCAAAAGATGAATACTAAAGGACTAGGCAAGGATCTAGTCCTCTAACATCCCCAATCCAAAAGCTCTGGTTACTGAGGGAGCAATCAGGGAATGTGCTGCAGAAAGTGGCCGGGCAAAGGTCCTCTCCTTACCTGGCCTCTCCTATTGCCAGTGCTGGAGACACAGCATGGTGCTGGGTGGACCCAGCAGTGTAGGTTTGATGTTCCCATTTTCACAAAATTTCTGATAGAAGAAAATCTGAACAAAGAGTTTCAGCTACCAGAATAGTTTGCTTTGATAAAGAAAATTTTGACTTTGGTTTTTTTTTTTTTAATTGTGCTACTATTGAGGAATTTAAATGTATTCTATTTTCATTATTTTATAGTGCTTTAACACTACAATATATAATAAAATATTAAAAATAAAAAGCAAGATATTACAACATTATCAAAATTTTGCTGTTCTTTAAGAAATATTTTGATAGATCTGGATCAGTTTTCTTCTTTGTAGAACTGAGTCCATACCAATTTTGATATTTTGAATTTTCATTCTGAATCAGAATTGAAGCATGTTTTGCAAGATTGTAATTTTTGGTGGAATAGAAACATCAATTTCCAGTCAGCTCTAGTGATTATTTCCTTTGCTAATGCTTGTCAGCCTCTTCTTCTCCCCTCATTTCAGAAGCCTTCACTGTTATAAGCATACCAAGTCTGCTCTTTCTAAGGAGACAGTTAACGTATTTTTTAGGTGCACATAATGTAGAGCGTGATAGAGGGAGTCTTGGTTCAGCATTACTAGAAATCTGCCCTGTTTAATTTTGCATTAAAGAACAAGGTCTTCTACTGCTTAAGTTAAAAGCAACCTTGGAAAGGAGTAATACCACCTGCCTGGCTGCTCATTCTCTTCACCAGAGCCCCCCGTCCCCTTGGGTGGCACCAGCACTGGTGTGACAGCAGCGTGACCCAGCTTTCCTGGGGCTTGCTCGGTCGAGGGCAGGGGTAGGGAGCAGGCAGGCAGCAAGCAGGGTGGACCTGTGTCTCTGAGCCGCTTATGCCAGTGCCTGCTTACGCCAGCTTGAAGACTTCATGACAGTATCTCTCCATATGAGAGAAAGACCATCTGAGCTGGATGCCAGCCAGAATGTGGATGGCGAGGGCATTACATTGCCTCAGTTTTGAGACTGCTACCTGACGCTCTCTGTGATTCTGAAGCCGAGCTCCAGGAGAAAGGGGCAGGGGCTAGTTTCTGTGCTTTTGTGCTTCTCGTAGCTTGTACTGCGGTTTGGGATTCTCCACACTATTTTCCCTATTTCTGTTTAACTCTAGGAGCTGCTTCCCCGAAGGGATCTTGCCATACCGCCCCTCCCAATCCTTTTCTTCCCTTTTTTCTCCCAGAGTTTCTTTTGTGAGTCTGGCAACTTTGTGATAATCATTCCTCCTCCTCACAGCTCTGCACGGGAATCTGCCCATCTGATGGCGTGGGTGGGCATAGCTGGTGTACAGAACACAGCTATCTTCTCTCTGTATGCATGAAATTCACCAAAAGCCTTCCAACTAGCGATAAACTTCTGCTTCACAGAAGATCCACAGCAAAATACGAACACACTTTACTAGAGCTGGAACTGGGACCTGTTCTGGAAAATTACCGTTGATTTTCCAATTCAAGTGGCCTTTGGGAGTCGTCCCCAGAGAAACCTGGCTGCTTGGCTTCAGAGCAGCTTCCCCAGTGCTAGAGACAACTGTGGGTGTCTTGGGAGCTGGATCCTGATGGCCGCGCGTAGTCATCCATATCATCAGCTGAGTGTGGTGGTGCAGCAAAACACCGTCCGTGCTCCCATAAGGCGTTGCTGCTATGCTCACCAGAGACAGGCTAGTATGGGATGTGCCAAACCTATCAGCTGCATTTGGGGTGACTCACTCAGGGAGGTGCACTGAAGTAACTGAGGTGTGGGCAGGATTTCAGTCAATGCATCATCTGCTTCTGACAGTGCTTCCCCCCGCACAAGGGAATATACCCTTCAAATTTCTCTCTCTATTTAAATACCTGTCTTGCTGCCTGCTGGTGCATGGGCTACAACTAACTACGGTTGTAAAAAAACTGATACCTAGATGAGACTGGCTCTGAGGGATGCATCAGCCCAGGGCTCCCTCAGCTGCCAGAGCCGCTCACTAGTGCCCTGATGGTCAGCCTCAGCAGAGCTGCCAGGGCATGAGAGAAATTGAATCAGCTTCTCATTCTCAGATACAGGAAAGATGGAAGCAAATAAGCCAGAAGACTTACATCTCTGGGGACCACATTCTTGAGGTGAAGTAGTTCAGGGCTAAATCTCCCACTGTGAAGGCAAGGAGATAGTCTTTTTTAAGTGAGATCAGTGAAAACAATTCCCCTCTCTTCATTCTTCCGTGAAACCAACAACTTATTATGCAAGTACAGGCTAAAGTACAAACTCTTTGGGTTATAGTTTGTATGTACTACTGCGCACTGAGGAGATCTGTGCCTACAGTTGGCGGTGGAGTCCAAGCCCTGTGATACCACCATCTGAAACACTTTGGGTAGCTGTTTTTGGCAGGGCAGCGGAGGAGCTGGGTGGTCTGTGTTTGTGCACAGAAGCCGGTGGATTGTTACTCTGAGGGAGGTGGCACAGTGGGTGCAAGGTGCACATCTGCCTGAGGCCCTTCAGCAGCAGCTGAGCCTACACGAGCAGTTGGAGTTGGTGCTGGAAGCCTTACTGGGGCATCCTTCCTGACAGAGAAGAACCTTAGGAAGGAGAGGAGCTTGTTGACTGCATGCAAACCAGATAGGGAAAGGAGGCTGCTGGCACTGTTATATTCACTGTAAACAGCTTTGTCATAAGCTGCCACGAGCTGAACTCAAACCTAAAAGATGAAAATCTCCAAAACCAATTACCACTCGCCCCTGTTGAGCCCCTTCTTCTGATTCATCACCACCTTGCAGCAGATCTGTGAAATGCGGGTTCACCTCATCACTTGGGGTCATCCCCTGGCAGCACGGCCAGCTATTGCAAGCCTGTGAAGGAAAATATTATCTTCCTTAGATCACATTTTTGGAGGTAATGGCTCAGCAGTCAGAATGAAATCATCGAACACCAAGATGAGCCAAAGCAAAAGCAATAGATACTGGTGGGTGGTTTTGACCAACTGGCTAATAAAAGACACATCAAGTTTATACTGCAAGTTTATTACAGTAATACAATCAGATTAAATGATTTTCACAGCCAATATATCTAATTATATCAGGGTATGTATATATATTTTATTCCCAGAACATGTTACAATCTTTTTATCTTTAATCATGCAGCGAGTAATGTACAAAAACAATTACATGGAAGATTTTTTTTTTCCCTAAAAAAGAGAAACCAAAATTACAAAAGTATGGCTTTATAAGAAAGTCATATCATACAATGAATCATTTGTACTTGAGCATGGCAACATTCGGTCTGATTAAGACCAAACAACAGCATCTGTCACTGTCATGCTGATCCCAAAAAAGCCAAGGGAACTGGGAACAGGGAAATGCCCATCGGTGTTAGAGATGGAATATATATATATATATACATTCAAAGTATGAAAAATGTAGAAAATGTTTTCAGGGATTAAGCGTCACATTTATTTATATGCTGAAGTCAGAGTTACGGAACCTTGAAGAATGTAAGTGCACAAACAGTTTCTGTTTTCCTTTGGACCAACAAATATCAGGAGTGATGCAATTGACTTAAAAAGTGTTACTTCAGTTGTAAAGAGCTGTAACTGAGGTCAGAATCTGGCCTGTCCTTCCTGCTAATGGTGCTGCAGAAATAGACAGAAGCATAGCGTTAGGAAGTCATAGGTGGCTGAATTTTGCTGGCAGCCCAGAGAAAAGAAAGACAAAGATGTATGCTTAATAGATTTAATTTAAAAAAAAAAAGGATTCGAGAATAAAATGTGGCTGCTATCACAAACCCTTCGCTGGACGGTTGTGGCTGTTGGCGAGCAGAAGCCCTTGTAGTAGGTGTTCAGGGGTAAAACACCCATTTCAAGAGCAAAGCTGCTGCCTTTTTACGAGAGAAGAAGAAATATCCTTACCTGTTAGCAGCACAGAGCTTGGGACACACACTTATCTCGTGAAAAGGCTGCTTTCTTAAGGCATCGATCACTGATGTGTACAAGTACTGTAAGTCAGTTAGGAGTTTTACCAGGAGAGGGCAGACAGAGACACAAACATACATGTGCACATGTGGGCCCACACGTTTACACACGCACGCGCCAAGTCAGTCGCTGTGCTCACTGAAGTGATACTCATCAAAACTGGTCACACATACACATACAACTCAGATCCTTACAATGCTACTCCTCGAAATTGAAATTAAAAGGATGTAACCTGCAGAGCCAAACCGTAATCCAAAGATTAGCAAAGACTTTGCGCTCTCCCTTTTCTCTCGCTTTTATTCTTTTTCCCAAGTTCAGAAATAGCTACACTTACTCAGTATGTACATACGCAAAATGTGAACATCACTACACAGCACCTAGCACCCTTTTTGATTAACAAAGTCACTAACATATTTGTCATGCAAGCATAGGGATTTTTCAAGACTACATTCTGTCAGGTTGCAGGAAGTGTGGAAAATATTTTGAGTTTACTTTTGCTAATGACCTGGCTTGGAAAGAATGGAGAAAAAAAATCAACACAGACGGGGCTGAGGTAGATTTGGCTGTATCTGATGTAATGTCACTGTACTGAGCAGGAAGACAAATGAGATCTCAAACTAACAGGCAGCTCACCACAAGACAAGCAAACCAGGTTTAGGGAGAAGATTCCTCCATGCCAGCAGGACGCCTCATCCTGTACTCGTATCGCTACAGGCGATGGGAAGAGTCGTCACCACAATGCTAATGGCCCTAAATTCTGGCCCAGCAGGACCGTACATGGAGGTCTGATGGTAGCTCAGCAGCTGAGGGCCAGCTGGTGCTTGATCTCTTGTTAAAATGGTCAGG
>NW_008824051.1:2752080-2773600 GCF_000699105.1 Pygoscelis adeliae
GATCTTTCCAGTGCAGGTAGCTGCCTGTTGCGCAATGTGCTGAGCATACTGGAGTTTTTGCATGTTGGTCAACAACGGGCCAGCAGCTTTCTTCCAGGCTGTGCTACCAGATGCAGATATGCCCCAGAATTTGTTTCTTGAGCAGTTGCTGAGAACCCATCTCTTATCCTCTGTCTGGGCCGGTGGATAGAGGGTAGCCTCCCACATGGACAAGTGCGTGCACACAAGCATCCTGCTGCCTGCTACAAACCCACCCACAAAGCCTGAAGTGCCTGAACCCTGACCTTTGCAATGATCCACAACTATTACAGTCAACAAGAGATCCCTGCACCATTTTAGACCCACTTGCTCCCAGTGGGTTGCTCTGGCTCTCTGGGTACAGCCCCCTGCCTTATTAGAAAGTGCTACCTCATTAATGCCAAGAATCCCTACCTGCCTCCTTTGATTTGCAAGTCGAACAGCCTTCCCCTCCCTCCTGTCTTTTCTGAAACTCTTTATAGCACTGAAAGTCTCATGGTTTCGAGCTAGTGCAATAACAGTTGATGATTTCCCTTCCCTCCTTCCCTGGGATCTCTGCTCCCGGGGCCTAATTACTATTCTAATAATATCCATCACCAGCCTCCTCCGCCTCTCGCCCACCGACATCCGGATGAGATACCGCATTGCTGCTGGGGACAAACCCAATCCTGCTCCTCTGGACTCCAGGGGTACCACAGGGGCCGTGCTCTTCGTAGTAGTCGCTCTCATCAGCCTTGGGCAGTGAGTGCCTGCTTTGTCCTCTGCCTCCAGCTCGGCGTTTCTGGGGGCTGTAAGGGCTGGGGAGCCTGCAGGGTTTGGCAGAAGCAGCTCAGCCACCGCTTGTAATGCAAATCTGCCTTGGGCTCTGCTTTGCTTCCTAAGCTGTGACAGCCTCCGCCTGCCGCAGAGGCTGCCGAGTGAACAGCCTCTCCGCAAAACCCTCTCCCAAGACTGACCCTGAATTTCTCAGCCACCATTCATGCTGTCCCCCATCGCACAAGGAGGAATAGATACAGATGGGGAAAGACATGCAAGTCCCCAGGGGCAGGGGTGGAAGGACACTGCAGCACCAGGGATGTGGGATTTCAGGAGAAGGGTTAACCCCTTCATGGCCTGCTTGCCACTTTTAGGGCTGGGCTGACATTTTCTCCATCTCACAAGCAAGCCTGCATCTTCACCTAGCACAGCGCAGGCGGCACCGGCACTGAGGTGCTTCCATGGCACGAGGGAAGGGCTGTCCGGGAGGAGCATCCCGGTGTCTCCGAAAGGATGTTCTAGGTGGCTGTGCCCAGCACATTGCGCAGCCCTTCAGGAAATCTCCACCTGGCTGTGTCTGGCATCGCCAGCATCCTGGCACACGGGAGGTACCCTGCACACAGAGAAACCGAGCGGAAGTGCTCCCTGTGCTGATGGAAAAAAGGGTGCAGCTCCAGCACAGCCACCTTGGCACAGGCAGGGAATTAGCCAGATGAGACACGAGCCATTTTGGCAGGGAACAGTTGAGATGTGAACGCACATCCTTTCTTAGCCAGAGCCTTGCTAAAAGCGTTTTGTGCCCCACAGCCTTTGGCTCCAAATTTATTTAGAGAGGAGTGATTTCTTCACTGCTGTTCAGTATGGTTCTGGGAAAATGGGTTACGCTACTTCAGCAGAGCAGAGGGTTGCACCTACAAAGAGAGGAGAACACTGGGGTCCAAAATAAGGGATGCCCCCCGAAGGGAGTTGAGATCCTGCCACTGCTCCATGGGTGCTGAGCACGGCCGGGAGAGCAGGACCGGTGCCTTGAAGAGACAGGGCTCTGCCTGGGCAGCGAGGCGCAGAGCTCCCCAGAAAGCAGGGCAGCCCCAGCCCTCTTTCTGCAAACACACCCCGCCTGCAGTGCCCAGGGGAGTCAATGGGAACTTCTTGTATTTTCCCAGATCAGGCCCTCTGTCTGGACCCGGGTGGCAAAAACACTCTAATTGACAACAAGTGACAACTTTTAACAGCAGAACATCATACCCCAGCTTAGGATAACTAGCAAATGCCCGTTGGCTCTGAGACCCACTGGGAAATCAAGTTAGCGAGCTACGTCTCTTGTGGAGATACGTTCAGCCCTAAAACACAAGTCATGGAGAAATAATGTCACTTATGAAGGACAGGGCTTCCACTGGCCCTGCTCTGATTTCCATTTGTTTACTGGACAGCAGGGAAAATGGTTCCTTCCCCATTGCACAAGTCTGTAGAGGCATCAGGGCTGGGATTGCCTTTAACCCCCTCACTCCCAGGTGAGGCAGGATGCCTTCTGTTAGCTATTCTGCCCATCTCTATCCCCCACCCCCAAGGAATATACACTCACTGCCCCCCTCTGAAGTCATGCCCTCAACTCTACGACCTGCTGTAAAGTAACTCAGTAAAATCAGGTACCCTGCAGGACTGGCTCTATGTCCCTGCAGCATCAGCCATGGACTTTTTGGTTATTGACTAGATGATGCTGGATTATTGTTAGAAAGGAAACCTGACGTTTCAACCCAGTTGGTATGGGATGGTGTTTCTCCCAGCTCTAGCAGAACACAGTCCCATAGTTACACCATTTGAAAATCCCACTGGGCACATAGTTCGTTTTTACCCACATACATTACACAGGATACAGTTATCATATTGGGAATTCAGATACACTGATACCAGCTGACAGCTAAGAAACCAAACATAACACAGTCTCGACTACAGTTAACCCTTCACATGCACAACAAAACAGAAAACAAGGAAGGCTTTTGCCTTTAAAAGTGCCGTGCCTGCAATCAATTAGAAAAGACATTTAAAATCTTAAAATCACACTAAAATACAGAGGGTGGTGGATGACCAGCTCCCCTAAGTTGCCTTTGAAAATCCAAGACCCAGCCAATAAAGTCAGGGAAAAACATTTACCACATTTTTTGTCGGTAGCTTTTTGCCATAGGATGGTAAGGGCTTTAGTGCCTGAGGTATAGGTAGTTCCTGGATGCTTTTAGGGAAGTGGGAGGGGGGAAGAGTCTGGAGAATAGTTTGCATAGCTTGCAGATATAAAGAAGCAGGTGTGTTCCCCACCAGGCTGTTGAATTTGTCTTCCCCCAGCAAAGCTGTCCAGTGGTCCGGATGCTCCTGCAGAACTTTCCGCATCTTAAACTGTGGGTTGGGCATGAAGAGCAAGAGGTAGTCGAGGCAGAGCTTCTTTGATGCCACATTGACTTTGGAGTCCCACATCTGCTCCAGGATGACGTCCAGTGGGGTAAGCCCTTTACTGTCCTCTATCCTGGGAGAAGCTCCATTTCCGAGGAGGATGAGGACCGTCTCTGACCTCAGCAGTTCGCAGGCAAGGTGCAGGGGGGTTTTCCCATCTTCCAGATGAAAGCAGCCAGTCCTATTGATGTAGGAGTTCAAGCTGGGGAGCTTGTGTGCAATTTTGATGATCAGTCCCAAGATATCCCTCCTGTCATATGTGACCGCCATGGCCAAGTGAGGAGCAGACGATGGGCAATAGCAGAAGTGTTCCCCAGGCACCCTGAGAGCCTCCTCTGGAAAATGAGACAGCAGATACTGAGCATAAGGCAGGTGATTATGCACCACTGCATAGAGAAGGGCTTCTGAAGGTGAGTAGGTTCTCAGGCTGGCATTTTCCTCCCAGTAAAAATACTCCATAGTTCTCATATCTTCCAGCATCCACACAGGCTTGTGATCTCTCACAGCCTGGTAGAACATATAGGATAAGAACTTGCAGTGCCTGCTCTGATCATCCTGCAGGCTGGCCTGGTTACTGGCCATGGCTCAGCAAATAAAGAGCAGCTCCACGTAAAATCACTCCAGTCTGTAAGATCTGTGCACTTGGAATGCAGATCCCGATGCTGCTGCAACCTTCAGGCTGTCATTGCTGCCTGGACTGCACTAGCTGGAATGCATGGGCTGATCATCTCCACCCATTCATTGTTTTTCCCCTCACTGCAGTGGTTTTGTTTAGGTAAGCACAATCCCACAGGCTCAGTTAACCCATGCCATGCAAGCAGATGGTTAGTAAGTACATCCCGCTCTGCGTGTGGCACAGGTTACTGGAATGCTGTCAGACTGCCAGTGATTTTATACACACACAGCTAGAGAGAAGAGAGGGAGAGACTAAAATTAGCTTGAGAGGTGAGGTGGATTTCTGTCTGCATTTCGTGTCTAATCAGATCAGCTCATACATTGCAGTAAGTGCAATAGCAATATTCATCTATTTTTTGTATGTCACACACACACAGAGCTCATTATATAGTAAAAAATATGTAGCAGTGTAAAATGCTCCACAGCTGATACACGCCTGATTATATGCTCAGGAAATCAAGGGATTGGGAGCCGTAGCATTAGGAAGGGATCCCTATTTTATAAATAATGGTATGGCTACCCACTTAGGAGACACTGATGGTAATGGATTGTCTATGAGGCATTAGGGATGTTTAAGATCCCAACATTAATCTCTGCAGAAAAAAAGAGTCGAAGAGGATGTGGAGTAACCATGCCCAGAGTCATAAAGCATATTGCTGGTTTAAATGCCTGTCTTTGTTTAGCAAGGAAATATCTGAAGTGCCTCTCTATTGCACAGCAGGTACATAAACAAAAGGTTAATGGCCAAACCCCACTGGTGGATGGAGAGCTTTGATCTAAGCATTTCTCAAATGTCATGCTCCAGGGCTGGGGTCAGAGCCAGTTGCAATGGGGGGAAGTGGGATTAAGCAATCAGACTTGTGCAACGCCCTGGTGAGACACAGAGGACCAAGGCCTACAGGCTTGAGGGGGTCGTGCCTGTTGGATGAGGCAGAAGGACCTGACCAAAATTAAATTCACAGAAAAGAAATTAACTAAGCACCCTTTATGGCAACTTGTGTTTAAGGAAGGAGGGCTTCCGTGCATCTTATAAATCAACAGATTGCAGTAACATGGTATCTCACCATCTTGATAGGAAAACAGGGAAAATACAGCAAATCGAGAATTCTTTTTTCATTTAGCAGGGAGACAAACATATATTCAGTATATTCAAACTAGAGAGTATTCAAGTATCAAATCTGAACATCTCCAAATGATGGCTGGGGTCATCCAAAGAGAAAACCAAAGCCACTCACAAAACTGGGTCTAAATCTAGCACACCTTCCAAAGTTCTGGGTGTTCAAGTCCATAGCCCAAACATTTCATTTTAGGGCCAGTTTTCATACGATCGGAATAAATAAGTATATGTCCAGTTTTCGCCCACCATTACTGTGGCTATGCATGGAAATGCTGCCACATAGTCATTTGCACATGGTATTACATGTCTTGTACCTATGCTCATAACAAACCACGTGCATGCTCAGGGCCAGATCCAAAGCCTACTGAAGTGCACAGGGAGGTTCCCGCTGACTCCAGCATGCTCTGGATCAGGCATTAGTCAAGCACCTGGAGACACACATTTTGTTTCTCCAGTTGCTAACCCAAAGCATCCGAAACTTGGATTTACGTAGTCAGAAGAGAGCCAAATTAGCATTTAAGTGGCTAGGCCCTTTTGTCTAAAGCTCTCACAGGGCTTTTCCTACTAGTAAATCATGACTATACCCTAGGAATTACATGGATTTCATGATTTCCATGTTGCAGGTACGGGAAAACACACACACACACACTCTCTCTCTCTCTCTCTCTCTCTCTCTCTCTCTCTCTCCATAGCCCAGTTTTACAGAGCAGCTTACAGATGGGGCTGGGCACTGAACCAGGAGTTGCTGTGTCTTTGCCCAGGGGTTATAGCCATTAAGCAACCCTCACCTGCTACAGTTGTTTAGATAAGGCTCCCCAGGGAAGCGGTCACAGCACCGAGGCTGTCAGAGTTCAAGGAGCATCTGGACAATACTATTAGTCATACGGTTTAATTTTAGGTAGTCCTGCAAGGAGCAGGGAGTTGAACTTGGTGATCCTTATGGGTCCCTTCCAACTCGAGATATTCTATAATTCTGTGATAAATTGAGATGCAGAGTACATCTGTATAGGGAAGTTAGTGCTTGGTACATTGAGAGGGGAATTACAGTGCATTGGCTTCTCCGTAGGGGTTCAGCGTGCAGACACTCTCACATGACATTATGGCTTTGTGTTTTAGTACCAGGTAGCCTCATGCTATCACTCCCAGCTTAATCCATGGCATATTGACCCCAGCACAGGCAGGCTCACAGTCATCTTCTCTGATGTTAAATCCATCACCGATGGCAATCATCTTGATCAAAGTGGTTCTGCCGCTGCTACGGCAGGGGGATGGCTGAGCAGAGCCGCTTTCATAATGCCTCCTGTCCCTCTGCCGTGCAGAGACTGACGGGCAGTCATTTTGCAGTAAAATGCAAATGAATTTCTGCACTTCACCTGCTGTAGGTTGTGGCACACAGCAGATCTGGACACCTTTGCCTTCCCTTCCTTGGCCATCCAGCTCCCAGCAGACGCAGCCTGTGCTGCGCATCCCCCCTCCTTCCTTGCACCCGGCCTGGCGACTGCAAGCTCACAGTCTCACTTGGACCAGAAAGTTGACCGTGGTGGTTTAGAGATGGAGAAGGGGTAATTTGGCACTCACTCTGCTTGCTGACCCAGCTGACCCTGAGGCTGCAGGACAGCTGGTCTGGCACAAGGGACGGTGCAGGTGTCTTCAGCCAGGAGAGCAGAAATGAGGAAGCCAGACCCTTTCAGGGACAGCCCTCAGTCACTGAGGGGTGGCTGCAATGTCAAACCTAATGTGTGCAGAGACATATAAAAGTCAAGAGAAGATATCCTGCGAATATCTCCAAGGAAGAGGGAAGCCGAAATCCCAGAATCAGGAATGTCCACCGGGCTTACGGCAATCACCTCTATACCACAGGTCCAGGATGTCCAGGATGTGAAAACATCTGTAATTATGGGTTACCTTGTAATTACAGGTTACACTGTAATTCTGCCCAGGAAGCCCAGCACAAATCTAGAGGAGTCCTTTGCATGGTTTGCTCACCTCTGTGTGGTGTTAAATGGCACAGGTCTTTGCCACGCCAGAGTACTGCCTGCTGTGCTGGCTCCTGTCCTTGGCCTGTTCTTGTTTTTTTTTCAGTAGTTTAGAAAAGCTGGAGCTGAGGGCACATGTTTGATGGCAATGCCTCTCTTCTGAATTTTATTACAAATGTAATGCATCTGTGAAACATTCTAGGTCCATTAGAAATGGAAGACATTAACTTGGAAAGATTTACTGAGGAACTGGAAGAAGATAAAGAGTTTGGGAGTTTCTGTTTATTTCTTCGAATTTTGATCTGTGGCTAAAAATAATGCATCCTAACTCATAAGGTATTTCTTGTGGCTTCCTTCTTTGCCAAAGTGCAGGCTAGAAGGTGAGCACAATCAGTTTTGACTCATAAAGGGAGCGTCCAAGGGAGCAGGAACAGTTTTGAAGGGTGAAACTGAAAAAAAAAGTTGATTTTACCCAAAACACCATTTACCATTTCAGCTGAGAACAAGAGGCTCTTTAGACCTCTCCCAGGCAGATGCATTTTTCACATTTTGATGGTGATTTCAGCTCATAAAGTGATTTGGTTATTGTGAGCCTGTGAGAAATACAGTGTGTTTCTGAGTTATTTGGGAACCTTCTTGCAGTGTTATGCTCAAAATATTGTTTCTGGGCAAAAAGGGAAATCCACCTTATATATAAAGACAAGAATTTGTTGTTAGTATAACTGAAAACTTAGCACTCTAATAAAAAAATCATTATTAGTCCAGGTCTAATTGTTACAGAAAAATAAGTAATACTCCTATGCAGAAAAAGTTTCAATAATAATAATGATAATAATAATACTAATAAATTTTAAATCGTTACGCACACACTTCTTAGCTTCTACCCCTATTCCTGGTGTTATGCTCCCCCTGCCCTTGCTCCTCTGGTTCCTAAGGTTGGTGGTTTCTTTCTGGGGATGGTGGGGGTGTTACAGGAAATTGTCAGCGTCTGGAGTCCTTCAGTGGGAGGAATGTGAGGTTGATGGTGACGGTTTCTTCTTCCTCACTGTAGAATCTTCTGGGGGTCAGTTTTATGATTGTTAACATGCTTTTACACCTTGTTTTTTCTTCATTGGATTGAAACTCCATTTTACATCCAAATTTACAATATTTGTTGATTATATGCATGTAAGATACTATTTCTTTGTCCTTTTTGCTACCCCTAAAACCATTCTTGTCCAGCTCCATATCTGCGTTTCTTTAACTGACCACAGGTGAGTTGTTTGTAGCTGTGAGGTCTCCAGAGTCAAGCCTGTACCCTGTCTCTGCATGTACTCCATGTACAGGTACATCCCATGCCTGTACGCCTCTGCACCACATCCTGTGCCTCCGCTTCTCAAGGCCTGTGCTGTCATACCAGGCCTATGATTAACTCTATTAACTCTAGCTTATTAATTTGGAGTCGTGAACATCTCACGGTGCACAGAATAGCTACCTGTTACTGCTATATGTGTAAAACTATGGTTGTACCATACAGTGCCAATCAAAGTAAAACAAATCAGCCATAGCCACCTGGCCAGAAGGAAAAAAATGCTCTTACAGCTAAACCAAATTAAAACAAAGCGTCAGGCAGGTCAATAAAAGTCCAGGCAAAGCAAGCCTGACAAGCCTCAGTCCTGAGCCTTTGCAAACTGAGTACAAAACCTGCGGCCTGTTACTAGCAATGGCCATACTGTACTGCAGGGACAGAGGATTTCAATAGATCCTGTTTCTGGAATAAACTGAAGCAGAAAGGCTTTGCACACTGCAGACTACGGGAATGTGGCTGAGGCTTATCGCCCTTTCTGTGTCATTTCTTCCTCCTGCCACTCTGTATAAAGACACAGGGAGCAATGAGGAGCACTGTGGGGTCAAGGGTGGATGAAGATACCTTCTGGAAACAGACAAAAGTAACAACAGCTTTTGGTCTCTGGGACTGAGGATAAATCGCTTGTTTGGCTGGGAGTGGGGCTTTCACATTTGTCGTTTCACTGGCTGATGGGAACAAGGCATTTCCTTACTTGAAGAGAGAAGCAGGCATGCCACAGGACGTAGTGGTCTAGTGGCTAATTTGAGCTGAGCTCAGCTCCTTCCCGCCACATTTTTGCCTGGGCATACATGTGAAGAACTTCAAGGAAGATGCTGCTTAGGAAACAGAAGAACAAAAGGCTTTGGGGAAGACTGGGACTGCCTCCAGTATCCTACATCTGTCAAAAACTTCAGTGAGATGTTTCTTGCTCCCTTTCTGTCTTTCTTCAGTGATCTTTATTGGCATCTGTTTGCAGGGCACAACTGATGCCAATTCCTCTAGGTCCTTTGCACAGGAGGGGCACAATATGGTGTAGACAGGACACAAAGAGGTAAAGCCATTGCCAGGTATCAGGTGCCCGAGCACAAAGCAAGAGAGTTACAGGAACCTGGTCTCTTGATTCAGAGGCATGCTTGTTGAGCAGTATCCTGTCTGCTGGTCTTCTTCCTTTCCTCAGGAAAAAAAACCTGATCTGTAGGTGATGGATGATACCCCTTCAGCCACGGTGAGCCTTTAGCAATGCTCACTGTGTCCTGCTTTCCACGTCCAGCCCAGACTGCGCGGTGCAGCTTGCGGGCACACTGTGTGATGAGTTAGCACCCCTGTGCGGAGCCCTGCTGTGCCTCTCTGGTTTATTCATGCTCTCAGTGCTGTGGTTGTGAAAAGAGTGATAGACTCAGCTGGTGGCAAGGGTGGATCCCAACTCAGGGGCATGGTGCAAAAGTGTGAGACTTAAAAGACCTGATAAAACCAAGGTCAAAGACTGCAGGTGTTGGATAGAAAATAAACTGCCCAGTTACTGAGAAAATGGTGGACAGGTTACCTATGTCAAGAAACTGGAATAGTATAGCTAACACAGAAGGCCGGTTTTACAGAGCATGAAGCGTTTCTTTTATATCCTGCTACACGTTTACCAGCTCTAATTCATCCAGCTGAATGAGCTCAAACAAGGCTTTGAGATGGTAGAAAAAATCTACAGTCTGACCTGTCCTGAATTGCAGAATATTTCACTTCCGCTTGCAGAATTCAAACAGCGAGTAAAACAGTCTCTGACTATATGGCTAGAGGCTGGAAATGAAAATAAGCAGAGCTTTACCAGTTTGGAAAACATTTGACTTACATGTAATGGGACTAGCTGATGTGCTGTATGCAGAACAAATCAATCCCCAGGTGGTTATTTACCTGCAGAAGTTTGGAAGTGAAAGATAACTACCTAAAATGCAAGAGTCATATGCAATATATGTAAGAGGGAGTCATCTAGAGACAAATTGAGGATGTTCAGATTATGTCCATGCTGCCAGCTGAGCACTGCTGTAATCCAGACATATGTCCTGTTCATAGTGCTACATTCAGCTGCTCACTTGCACATCGTACCAAGACCTGGAGCAACACACTGTTTTCCTGCAGGTTCTTGTTCCAGCCTGCGAAGGGCTTAGCCTGTTGAGTCCGAGTTTCACGTAGTGCTTCACTTCACAACTGCAATGAGTCTGAGCTCTACCGCAGCAAGCCACAAACAGCATGCACAGAAAATGCACAAATCAAGGGGGCCAAGTGTGCCTTTGCCTGTTCCTTTGTCCACTTTTAAGCTCAGGGTATAGAGAGAGCCCTTGATATAGGAAACGCTTCCAGCATATATGGATGTTGATATGGGGCAAGCCTTTTTAGAAGCAACAACACAGTGTGGCGGCCACCAAGAGCATAGGTCAATGCAACACGAGCCTCGTGAGAGCAATGTCAGATGATGAGCTTCCTTGCAATACACTTATGGCAAAGTGAAGCCTGCTGCAAATGTGATAGCATCTCTACAACGGTGAGAGAAGGAAGGCGTAAGACTGAAGATGGATCTTGAGACTACTTAGGTAAATCTGCAAAGTTTTCTTCTGTTTCCTACAGGATGCTTAAGCAAAATCCCTGGCATTGTAACACTGCGGTCACCTCGTGCTAACACTTTGTGTTACACCCTCCATGTCTGGGAAGGAGTAGCTGAGAGAGATGCAGATGGCAAAGCATGAAGTACCATGGGGTTAGCAAAGTTCTGAAATCTGGCCCCTCACAGCAACTATCAGAAATTTTTCACAGTATTTCTTGAGTTATGATGAATATTTGTTCCTTTAATCCATCTTCTTGCTTCAAGGAACAGAAGTTATAAAATACATGGCAGGTCTCTATCTCTACCCCAGGTGAAAGCTGAATGCTTATTTTTGGAGCCACTCTCATCTCTTCTGGCATACATAATCTCAATGTGTGTAACTGCATGCCACTGGCCAACTACAAAGGCATGTTGAAGACTGTCTGGGTGTCACTATGTGACCTGAGTGGCAGAGACCTATGGCATAATACTAGCTGTGGCCCCCAACTCTGTGGTACCGCCTCCCTTACCTTCATATGAGGGATGTGGGAATATTGAGTCTTTCCCAAAGCAATGTCGCTCCCAAGTCTCAGCATGAGGAATGCTACAGGAAGCAGGTGTCATGGTCTGAACAAGCCTGAGCAAGGGGACGGGTGCTGAGGTCTCAACTTGGACTGGGCTTAGGACAAAAAGTGAGCTGGGCCAGGAGACGGGTCAGGAGCAGGACCCAAGTGAGATGGCAGAATTGAAGAGTGAACTTTCTCAGGGTGCTGGAGAAGACAGAAAGCAACGAGGTGCCACTAGCACCACCCTTCTGCCTGTGTTCTGAGTCAGGCTCTCATGGATATGGGATCCAGGGCCCAAATAAGTTATTTGGCTTACTGAACTCTCCATTTTCAGGGAAACTGCTTGAAAGCAGCTGGCAGGCTTGCTAGAGCCTGGGGACTGTTGGGTGCTGAAGGCTGATCAGGGCAGAATCCCTACTGCCATGAATCCAATGCTTTTCCTCTGTCAACTCCCAGGGAGGGATTCCCCATTTCTAACGGCAGGCACTCAGTAGACACTGGAATAACTCCAAAGGAAGGATAAAGATGTTTCTAACTCTCACCGAATGTCATACATCTCTTCAAATATAGGTTAGATCAAGTAGTACGCCTATGTCTGGAGGATGAGATGTCAGCTCAGTTTAATCAGCTATGAAAACAACAAGGCTCATTTTATTCCATTTTTTTTAAAATGCCTTTGAGACCTGATTGCACAGAGCCTGCATGCCAAAAATCCTGGTGTCTCCCACTTCCGTGAGCCCGCCTGTTTCAGTTCCCAACTCCTGTCCTAATTTGAGAATACATGTCTCAAAGACAGTACATAAATAGACAGATTACCATGCCTCTTCCAGAAAGTAACCTGTCAGCTGAGTTCTGTTTAGAGAACAGAAAGCCCTTGCAGACAGTCTGTGCCTACAGATACATTGAACCAGATGCTGTTTTTCCACTGAATGGCTGAGACTGTGAGGCAGTTTTATATTGTTGGACGTTTTCCTTCCTCGTGATGATTACGGGTATCAGTGCTCTATTTCACCTCTATGTAAATCTCAAGGCTGACAACTACTGAGAAAGCATTCAGGAAGGCATGAATACATTTAGTTTCCAAAACTGATGAAAAGCAATGCCTTTTTATGCAACCCATCATTAACCTGGGGAATTCAGTGCTACACAGTATCAACGAGGCTAAATGCTTTGCAGTCTCCAAAGTAAGATTATTTTTTTTCTGTAAACATTAAGGACTTTGTTCTGTGCACATGCAGCAGCTGACACTACACCAAAACTGCGACTCCGAGGTCCTACCACCATGCAGATAGGCAAATAAATAAAAAAACTATAGCTGTGCCATCCATAACACAATGATGGCAAATTTGTCTGAACCTTCTTAGTAGTTCTAGTGCTGTATAGGTATTGCAAACAAGAGCTTGTCAGAAACATAACAGCTGTGTACTTGTGTGAGGGAAATGCCAGTGCTATGAGACTGAGCCGCTTTGCAGAATGTATCCATTTCATTCCATCTTTCGGCAAAACTCATGGTCCAAAAAGGGATGAACATATTTTTAAAACTATTTTTATTGAATCCATTACAAAAGAAAAATCCAGGTTGTGAGCAGCTCTGTTAAACCTTACAATCTCCAGGCTGTAATCCCATAATTAACTGCTGGAGGTCACTGAAAACAATCTTCAGCCATACTATCATTACAAAATCATTTGTTAAGGAAGTCATTGCCTCAGTGCCTTCTGAGGTTTCAGAGGCTGACAGAGACTTCAAAGTTAATTCAGTCATCAAGAGTGCCAGCTCTGAGGCCCCGTGTTTTGTTGTCTCGTAGACCATATACTTCATCCAGAGCCAAAGATAACCACTATGTTCTCCGCAGTTTCCACTGGGTTTTTCTGCAATGGGCTTTTAATCTGGGATAAGTGCACAGTCCGATCAACAATAAGCACTTCAGAAATACCTGAAAATTTTATTTGTCCAAGTAAGATCCTTCTGGACTTTATTATCTCTAATGCTTTGTCCAAAGAACTGTATTGAATGGCTTTCCTGAACAGGGCACTTCTGATGACTTATCCAGTGACAAATTGCTTCCACTACCATGTTTAATGAGTTCAGAGCCTGCTAACCTGCATCTGGTCATCTGTTTCCTTCTTCTTTATGGTTTAATGTATATGTGAAGTTGGCCAGTGAGAATTTGCTCAATAGCAGATGGATTACTAGCAAAATGAAAGCAGGAAATTCCATACGGCTGCTTAAAGGAGAAGTGTTCTGATGCTTCAGAAATGCTTTGGGCATGGTGGTTTCCCATTAAGTCCATTGAGGTACAGTGTTTGCTTGTACGGTGAACTTTCTGTGGGAGGGCTGCCTCAGTGCTCATTTATCAGCACCCAGGAAAATGTCATCCTGGACACCTCTGAGCTGTCTGACAATACAAATACTATATCAGAGACCCTGAAACAGCTGTTAGTGCATAGCAGCCTTTAGTGAGATCCCAGCTAACAGTTGTTGAATTGGAAACTAAAGGAGAATTTAAAGATCTTGACAGTCAAAGCCACCCTTTCACTGACTGAAGCCTCTGGCTCATATATCTAGTTGATTCAGGACAGAAGAATAAATCTATTTGTGCCTTATTAAACATACTGAAATACTCATCAATAACGCCCCAAAGAATGTTGAATTGCTTCAGCATACTGCAGGATTTAAGTTAATCACTCCTATATTCTGTTTAAAAAGAGTCTTCTGCAGAACATGAGCAACATCTCCTTTCGATAAAGTTGACAATTAGTGATAAGGAAAGAACTTTTACTACAAGGTAAGCAAGGTGAGAGTCAGAAAGAAATCAGCTCAACTTTCAGATCTTTGCTGGAATTTAGAAGGATGGCTTAAATTTTCAAGATACATGTCAGCTGGATACTGTTTTTCTTTTGTTTTCTTTATTTTTGTTGGTCTTAGGTGAAAACCTAGGAAGTAGAAGGGCTTTCCCTCCATAAAATGGAGCCTGCACAAACTCATGTTTACACTCACTTTTCTGGGTGACTCATGCCAGACTGCCTTTGCAAACACACGTTCAAGATCTCAACAGCAAGGTACTGAAATTAAACCAAAACATCAGTGTGGCCTTCTTTTCTTAATGGAATATGAGATAATTTGCAGAAGGAGAGAGACACCCCTGGCAGCAAAATTCCTCTGGGTACCACTAGAATAATAAAATAATAATAATAATAATAATAATAATAATAATGATGCAGTCTAATGAAGGGCCATGGCCTATATTCATGTTCTGGGACTGCAAGCTCCCCTCTGCTCAGGAGCACATGCTGCAGTTGTCATGTGTGTGGCACTCTGAATGTGGTTTCTCTCTCCCTCCCTCCTTGTCTCCCTCCCTCCTTTCCTCTCTCCCTCCTTGTCTCAGGCTTTGCCTTTTCTGCACCAAGCTGTGGTCAGTGAACCAAAAATCCAGTCTCCGGGGGTCCAGGAGTTAGACTGGGGGGAAGCTGCTCTCCTTGGCATCATGGATGGCACGAAACCTCAGCAGATACCCGAAGTGGCCCTCGCTTTGCTTTGTCTGGCAGTGGTGTTGACAATGACAGAATATTCACAGAGGGCTGCCGTCCCTAAATGTAACATTTAGTGCCATTTGAGATGTGCTAAGGATCTGAGACACCTACACAGAGCTGCTAGAAGGACCTACTGAAGATCCTCACCTTTCCAGAGAGGTAGCTGGAGACCAGAGAAAAATAACCTGGAGCTTCGGACTTAGCACCAATGTTAGACACCTTGTGTGGCTCCACAGGCTTCGGTAGCCACCGCATGTGACGTGAGTGGGGACTCCTCCCTCATGTCAGAGCTGTTGCTTCAGGGGGTGTGGGTGGCACTGTGCCGTGCACACACCTCACCTTCTAAAGGTCGGCTGAGTTGTGGGCACGCTGAAGACCATGACTGCTTGTTCAAAGCTACTGGAGTCTTCAGTGGGAAGACTGGAACATTTTTATGGAAATGGTTCTCCTCTGAAAAGATATGGAAAAGCCTCTGATGAGGTCTGACCCTAGGAGGGCTGAAGAACAGTCAGGGTTTCTATTATGGCTCTCTCTGGTCCTTTTACCTTCAGGGCTGCTGTGGAGCCCAAGGATCTCCTAGGACAACCCTGCCATGCCAAGACCCAAGGACGGTCCACAGACTTGCAGGCTGGCTTGTTCCCTGAGCACTGGAGCACTTGGGAACCACGCAGCCCCTCAAGTAAGGCTCGCAGCTAGCGTCCACTCCTGCCACCCCTCTGCACTACAGCTCGGTCAGGCAGGTGACAACAGAGTTGGGACTCCTCGTTCTTCCAGCAGCCTGGCTAAACACCGGCAGCAGCTAGGGATCTCCAACAGTCTTGATTCTGGCAAGATGAAATGTGTTCATCTCTACATTATATTTGAATTCAGCGATTTAGATCTTAGTCTGGGGTCTGAAAATAGAATCAGCTTTGTGAAACAGAAATTCATTCTCCCAGCCAGCTCCAGTTGTCAGGACTCGCTCCTTCTCAAAGTGAGGCCATCTATCATGGAGACAGGCATCTAACTTTAACCCAGATTTGAAACTGTTGGCTCGGAGGTTTGTAACTAAAATCACAGCAACACTGTTCTCTGGCTTACACTGAGGGGCCGCATCTGCTTGAAGTAAAAAGATCTGAATTTACATGAGTCACACATCAACTCATTCTATGTAAAGACACTGTAAAAGCAATGCCAAAAAAAAGCTGTGTGCCAGTAATGCCATGTTTACATTAAAGCCTGTCAAATACAGCCCTAAAAACACTACATAAATAGGTGGAAATATTGAATGTGCTGCTGCATCATAAAATCAAAAGTGTTAAACTATTACAGATGGCTAATATGCATTATCTTCCTCACCCGTGAATGTAAGGACTTCTCTTCCTCAGGCAGAGACATTGTCCTCCCGACAGCCACAGCTCCTGCAGGAGAAGGGGACTGTCATGTGCACGCCTGCTCTGCAGCTGGAGCCGTCCTCTCCCCCCATGGCCCTGCTGGTCAGCTGTCCTATTTGGCAGCTCAGTGCTAAAACAGAATCTGCAAACCGTAAAAAATTGGTGTAACTATACATCAGGGCCAGAAACTGATCTGGTTCCCTGTCTTTAGTATGTTGGCATTTCAGAGCCTTCATGATTTTTGTCATGCAACTCTTTATAAGAGTGGAGAATTACTATTCAACCCTCACTTTAAAAATTGGAAACTGAGGTAGAAGGAGAGTTAGTGATTTCCCCAAATAACAGAGGCAGTCAATGTTTCTTCCCTTTCCATGGTATTGTTTTTTAACATGCTGCCAATCTTTCCGGCTACCTTGGATTCACACAAGAGGTGGGGCCAATATTTTAATATGAGCATATCGGTGTGTCCGTGACTTTCCCTAGCACCTGGTGAATAAGCACGGAATTCTGGAGTCAGGGCTAAAAGGGTGTGAAATACGCTGCTGTTTCTACCCAATTTAAAGTCTCTTGTGTGAATGATCGGCATTTTCTGCTCACATACTCAGGCTTGACTCCATCACCACATATCAAGTCAGGAAAGACTTTTCTTGCAATCAATTTGGCAGAAACTGTTGGATTTTTTTCTCCTTTTTTTGCCTTACATAATATAAGTTATGCTACACTGTCCATTTCTTGGGACAATCTTGATTCATGTTTGTGGCCATCCTGAATGCTGCTGCAGGGATCATTTTCCCAGCTGATGGCTGCAATTGCCTTTCTCGGATTCTCCCACTAGAGGGGCTCCCTCACTCCCTATCATCGAGGTTGCAAACATTCACTGCGCATCTCCTCTGCCTATAAATCCCCATCCTTCCCACCACTGCCATTCAACAGCTGAATATTGATATCTGTCTCTTGATTGGTCCTGGGAGGTCACTGCTGTCATCAGTTTTGAGTTTTCAAGTGAGCATCTTCATCTTTTCTCCCACATAGGCACATCCGGGACAGTGAAGAGGAAATCCTCATCAATGTCTCTAAGACTGGCCCATTTTTCCCTTCCAGATCCCTGCTTCAAACTCTTTTTCGCTGTCATGGCTGGAAAAAGCACTCGACAGAGGTTAGACTGTGTTCAGTTTTGGGCCCCTCACTGCAAGAAGGATGTTGAGGTGCTGGAACGTGTCCAGAGAAGGGCAACGAGGCTGGTGAGGGGTCTGGAGACCACGTCTTATGAGGAGCGGCTGAGGGAGCTGGGGTTGTTTAGCCTGGAGAAAAGGAGGCTGAGGGGAGACCTCATTGCTCTCTACAACTACCTGAAAGGAGGTTGTAGCGAGGTGGGTGTCGGTCTCTTCTCCCAAGTAACTGGCGAAAGGACGAGAGGAAATGGCCTCAAGTTGCGCCAGGGGAGGTTTAGATTGGATGTAAGGAAAAATTTCTTTACTGAAAGAGTAGTTAAACATTGGAACAGGCTGCCCAGGGAAGTGGTTGAGTCACCATCCCTGGAAGTATTTAAAAGACGAGTAGATGAGGCACTTAGGGACATGGTTTAGTGGGCATGGTGGTGTTGGGTTGACGGTTGGACTCGATGATCTTGGAGGTCTCTTCCAACCTTAATGATTCTATGATTCTATGACTGTTGATGTGCTGATATTACTGCCTCTCATGCTGCTCAACTGTTTTCATAGCACACGCTTTCCTAGTTGTACATCTTGGTCTATCGTCATGTCGCAGGCTTTCTGGGAAAGGGACTGTCTTTTATTCTGTGCTCACAGAACGCTAAGATGGTGTGATCCTGGTTGATGACCGAGGTTATTGGTAACATGCAGTAAGCTGCTCCCTGCCTGCAGGTCTCTGAGGCTCGAGGGGCAGAACCAGCTAGTAGACATCAGGCAGACAGTGAGGGACAGGAGGATGGCCAGAGCCCAGAGCCCTGCTTTGACTAGCCTTGTGCCTTCTCACTCCTACCCTGATGCCTGCTCTCAGAAACCTCTCTAATCTCCCACCAAGCTTTCCTCGTCCCTTTTCCTGGCACCCTCCTCACTTCTTGGACCACGCGGCTTTGACCACTTGGTTTTGCCCGTGGGTTCTCAGCATGTCTCTGGCACAACCTTGCACCCAGCATGAACTGCTTTTGTAGCTATGCCTAGAAAGACCCTGGGTGTGCACACAGCTGGGTGGGCAACACTGTAAAAGCAAAACGCTCTTTCCAAAACTGAAATTGAATTTGAGAAGCAGGCTTGAAAAATTTAATTGGCAGTTTAACCATTTGTATTTATTTATGTTTTTATTGTGTTTCTCACCATGGGCAATAGAAGTGGATGAATTTGTCTGCTCACCTGCCTGTATTCTGCTTAAGATTCTGTTCTATTTTCTCCATGTAGTCTAGGCTACAATACATCCTTTTTTTTCAGGACATCATCTCCTTCCCTCTGCAAAATCTTATCTGGGTAGATTTCAAGGAGCTGCTATGTTGTCTGGGAGTTATAGATGTCTGATAATCCCACTTGACCAAAAAAATCTATATTCCATACATGTACAGTCACACTGACTCTTGTATCAGTGGCTATTTTGCATGCTGTGTTCCTGCATACCCATGATAACATGCATCCTGTCGCTGCATAAAATACACACCAGGCAGCCAATGCTTTCTGGAAAGTCTTGGACTCGTTGTGCATGGGCTGTTGTTCTATTCATGAACATATGTCTGATGCTTCCCAGAAACTCTGCAGTTAAGGACACATGCTGTCATTGCCAGGGTAATCTCTCAAGGCAAACACAGTTCTACATATGGTAAGTTCTCCAGTTACACCTTACTTTCATGAGTTTAGTGAATTTTGTGATGCATGGACTGACTGACACATGAATTTCACATCTCAGAAAGAGGGAAGACATTGCAGACAGGACAGATGACTTTTAATGTATATTTCAGTGTTTCTCCTCTGCATTTCCTCTATAATTGAAAAGTTTTAATTAATAAATCTGTGTTTACAGTTTTCCAATAAGACCACTAGCAAAGGCAAAACCAGTTAAGCCATGAAAATCAACCACTAAGCGCTAAAATTTCTTTCTGTCAGCCGGCAGACAACAAGCAGAAAACCAGTTCTTGATGACTGCCTAGTCTTTGACAAGCAGCGTGAGAATGAATCAACCTTTGCATGCTTCACTATTCAAATGTACTCCTGCAGAGCCAACACAAGGGAAAAAGATGGAAAAGTCTCATCGCCTTCAAGCACCCACAAGGTGGTGCTATTCAATAATTTTAGGAGGAGAGACTCCACCAAGGCGTTAGGGAAGAGAAGTCAAGATCCAGCTCCCCTTATGAATTACCACCTATTGCACAAGCGACTCGTTTTTCTAAACCGTAGGCCAAGCATCACCCCAACAGCAATTTGCACTCAGTCAGTCCAAAGGATCACATCAAGGATTTCTGGCTGCTGTGTCATGTCTCCTCCAGCCTCTTCCCTGCTGCAGGGTTGTGTCCACCTCCACGTGCAGCTCTAGGGGCTTTCCTCCATACAAGATGGCTCTGCAGCATAATAAATCTCACAGTCAAGACTGCCTCCCTGTCAGCACACCTCTGTGTTGGATTAACTAGAGATCACCTTTAACCTCATGGCCCAAAAATATGCAGCTTAGTTTGCTTTGGATAGCCTAATAGGCATGGGAAAAGTCCCTGGCAAGGGTAACTGTCAGCCCCGTGATAATTCCACTTCCCATACAGAGGCTGCTTGTCCTTTCTGCATCATCATCAGCTCACAGGACAAACACTGTCCTCCATTAGCGATAGACTCAGGGTAACTGACTCAACAGAGTGAGAGTGGGAACCCCTTGTTTCAGTATTAGCTGGACATCACCAGCTATACTCCACTTCAGTTTTCCCACTCATGTGGAGACGACCAGCTTATTTTCTAGTAGATCTTGAATGAACAGAAGATTTTGAGAACTTGGAGGCTTCCTGCTTGTGTCAGATTCAGATAGGTGGCTTAGACGTGTACCACTCCCTCAGACCCAGCCTGAATCCCTTGCTCTAGCAAAGCTCCTCTTGAGATCAGGGTGAGCTTTTGTAGGGTTCATCTGGTTGTTCCTAACCTTCAGGCCCTGTTCTTTGCTGAATGTCAAACTGCCTGCAAGATCAGTGACTTCCAAATCATGTAAACAGCATATGTCGACCAGACATTAAAACTGTTGCTGGAGGATGCATACTGACTGTCCTCATAAACACAAACACCAGATTAGCAGAGCAAGAAGCCAATGCAATCTTTCAGAAAGAATTACAGCTCTTTTGCAGCTCTTTAACAGATTAAGTTGGTTTTTTTCCCCAGTCGACTTCATCTGTGGCACTATTCATAATTCTAATGAAATTCAGATCATAATCCAGCTGAGGGCCTTGATAGCACCTCTGCCTGTGGCAGTTCTTGACTCTGTGGCCTGGAGGAATGCAGAGGAAAATTGTGTTAGCCTGTCTTTCAAAGGCAAGGAATTAAACTTGTGAACATTGCTGTCTAAAGTATGTCAGTAAATCATATGTTTACCATTAAGCGATTTCCAGAACAACACAGGTAAACGAGCAGGAGAATGGTTGTTCATAGCCTCAGTTACTCCTAGTTGCTGTTTACTGGTGGAGTGCCATAAAGACGAAGAAGAAGGAAACAGGAGACGGGAGAGACTCTCTAAAGCTGACACTCAAATGAAGCATGAGGAGTCACATGCTGCAGGGAACAAAGGGACAGAAAAGCAGAATATAGCATTTGTCTTCCTCGCATATTTTTGTCCTCTCTTTTGTTATCACTTCTGTAGAGATCTATAAAACCATGAAGGTCAGGGGGAGGATAAATACTATACAGTGGTTCATTATGCTTTCTTGTACGAGAACAAGAAATGAAACTAGCAATTAGCAAGTTCTCCTCAAGCAGAAGGAAGTGGTTCTTCACACACTGTGCAAGAAATCTGTAAAACTCCTTGCCTCGGAGATTGTAGATGCAAACCTTTACAGAGGTTCAAAAAGCAACTGGGCAACTTCATGGAGGAAGATAACCCATGAGGGGCTTTTGACAGCAACTCCTCACTCAGAAAGCCTGTAAGCTGCTGGGTAGGAGGAAGGCAGCCAGCGCTGACAGAAGTTACTTATTCTGAA
>NW_008824051.1:2773676-2794397 GCF_000699105.1 Pygoscelis adeliae
GAGGCCACACCTGCGTCGCTGTGTCTGCCCTCAGCTCCCCTTCCCAGGTCAAGGGGGATGTGGAGTAACTGGCCGGGCCCAATGGGGGCTGCCCATGTGTTCAGGGGCCCACAGGATGTACCCCCACAGAGAGGTGGATGGAGCTCAGCTTGCTTAGGCTGGAAAGAGGTATCTGAGAGGTGATCTAGTGGTGGCCTACATCCACCCGATGGAGAGATACAAAGACAGCAGATACTTCTCAGCAGTAGCAGACGATAGAAGAGGTGGTGGCCACAGTTCGCTGTTTGGGAGGACTTTAGGGAAGACTTTCACCAGGAGACCTGCTGAGGGGACTTCCAGCCAACATTTCCATGATTCTATGAGTATCAGTTTCAAAACTGAACGCTTGCATTTTGCAGGATCCCCAAAAAGTGGTGGGGGCTTTCTGAGACAAAATCTAGAGAGAGCCAATATATCTAATACAATAGCTGGGGGCACCTCCTTCTTATTATCCCGTTTTGTATTGACACCATTACAGGTTTCCAGTGAGACAGTCTGTTATTTATGTACCTCATTAAAAGGACCGTTCTCAGTGTCACTGGGATGACACTGTTCTTTGTTTGTATTTTAACAGAATAGATGCAGTCACATCATGTTCCAATAAATAGGCCCTGACCTCCAACAGTAGCTGCGTGCGAAATAAATAAGCCCCTGCTAGGAAGCTGGGTGCCTGTCATCCTAGCCTCCCCGGTCAGGCATTCACAGGCTATTTTGGGTCCCAGTCACTTCCAGTTCAGCATGAATGAACTTGTCAAGCTGTGGTCCTAAAGCAGCTCACTATTCACAATATTAACTTTATGTTCATAAAATACAGGAGTATCAATCAGACTACCCAACCCTCTCATGCTAGCTGAGACACGGACTCAGAGCAAAATGGCCAAAATGCTCCCAAAAAGTCTCTGAGAGAAAAAACGTGAGCACAGGCTGGCTGGGGGCTAAAATCAGGAGCTACCAGACAAGCGAACATGAGAACAACACATGTCAGCCTACGTGCTGCCAACTTTTGTTTAAGCATTTGGGCTTCCTGAGAAGGATTTCAACAGAGAATAACAAGTGAGATCTGGGGGTGTGCTGGGGGAGCTCCTCCCAGCCACAAAGAGCATCACGAGACTCCGTTTCCTGAGGAAAATGTAACAAGCAAGGGAGAAAGAGCAAAATGGATGATACGAAGAGTTTGGTAATGAACATATGTAAGGGTCAAGGATACACAGTGGAAAGAGAAGACCATTTTTGTTTGATAAAAAAGAACATCAAAGGAGATATGTACAGAAGGGAGAACACCACCCTCCCCTCGACCTCTTGCTGGGACAAATAAGCTCTGCTAAGTGTATAGGGAGTTGCCCCTCACTTTTTGCAGAATATTTCTGTGGTTTATCCATCCCTCGGCCTCACTGCTAGGGCTAAAAAAAGCTTGTCTGTAACCTCTTGGTGGTGATTTTGTGGAATCCTGTCAATTAGCAACTGGAAGATATCGTATGTTCCCTTTATTGTCTGTTAGGATGGAACCTATTTCTGTCTGAAGTGCCTCAACCGACTTCAGGTAACAGCGTCCTGGAGATTAAATACTTCATATCCCTGGAACATCCCAGAGCTTTCCTTATGTACCTTCCTCAGCCTGACTAAATGAGATGTTAGAATATGGGAAAGGCAGGGATCTTTTCAGAGGAAAACTTTAATGGGAAAATATGAGGGAAAATGGGGAAATCTCCCCACTTCTGCCCCCACTGGTGCAGGATAGCTTTTGGTAGCTTCGATAGCAAGTGTTTTGTCCAGCCAAGTTTTGTATTACTTAGTATTTATATGGTTTGAGATAAGACTACATTTCTCTGAGATTCTTTTGTGAGGGAGTTTCCTTGTTATTATTCTTTATTTGGATTCATCTCATGAGGACAGATGACCTCAAGTTAAACAGTCTGCACCCAGAATTTGAAGATGTGATGATTCTGGACCTGAGGTTCCCCAGGTCAAGTAGCCCTGCTCTAGATCAAATGTTAGATTTCCTTAATGTCCTGTGATGCTCAGATCTGAGGGCTTTGGGCCTGCTTCTACATTAATGTGTCATTTCTCTTTATTACAGCTCTACTGTGCTAGCGCAGAAACTTTAATGGAGGAGCCACAGGCTACCACTTGCAGCTGCAGTCCTGCTGTTTGAGGAGCAATCAATCAGACAGCAGTGGAACATCACATCTCATATTCTGGACAGGCAGGCTCTTCAAAATGTTTTCCAAGAAAATTATCTGCACAGAGTTCTGTAAAAATCTAATTCTAGCCCATTAACCAATAGCTTATAACCAGCCCAGAAAAAAATTCAGGTATAATAGCCCTATGACAAATGTGCTAGCACTTAGTCAATTCATTTATCTATCCACTAAATGGACACTTTAAACCCAAGAGCCTCACCCCTTTAACCTCCCTGGTTAATGTTTCCAGATGACATGCCAAATGTATCCATTTTATAAAACTACATTAAAATTAGAGATGGGAAAAGTCTGGTGGGTCATCTTGGTTAAGTAGGATTGTTTCATAAAGAATAATACTGAAAATGTATTAACAGAGCTTCAAGAGCTTTTTGACTTGAAAAGGACTCATACTAATTCTCCATTTTGCTCTAACCAACTTGCTTATTACCTGCATCTCAGCTCAGAGCCTCAGTTTTGTACTGAGGTACCCATTGTACAAAGACAGAAGAGAAAGGTGGCCCATGTGCCAGCAACCCAGCCCAATATGAGATATAAGACAACAGAGATGCTACCTCACAGGTCAGCCATGCTCAAAGTAGTGGGTCAGAGCTGAGTTACACGCTTGGCGGCGCGTTTAGTGCATGCCATTGGTCTAATTCTCACTGAGTTTTCCACAGAGCTTATGGCAGAAGAATTTTAGGAAGGAATATATAGGATGACCTTGAAGTGTGATATCATGGTGTTTAAACAGAGGAGCTACTTTGCTGCATGGTGCAGAGTGGAAAGAACATCTAGTCAACGAGACTGCTGTCCTTTGCTAAATGGAGACATCTGGGTTGCATGAAAAGAGGCCACAAAAGACCTTAGAGGCAAAGGTAAGAAATTTGGTTTTGATGGAGGAGTTTGCAAAACAGTGCAGGGGGTGGTGATGATGAGGGAGTAGCATGGTCATCCCTTTTGTCCTCCTCAGTGCTCTGCTCTCTGCCCTCTCTGCCTCTGCACAGCATCCTACCCAAGTAACCCACACTCTCCCTGTCCAATAGGCCTCAACTGACTGTTCTTCTGAGTAGCCTCTTAGATGGGCTTTGATGTTCCCACCCAAACTGTGAAGGTTTTGCCTTATTCCAAGTCAAACAAACAAACTTACTGGACATAAGAATTGCTGTGCTATGTCAAACCATACAGCCCACTATCCTGTCCCAAACAGTGGCAAAAAAATCCCCCCAGATGCTTGGGGAGGGTCTAAGAGTATAAGCTGGTCATGGACATCCAACTGCTATTACATGCACGCCCTCTCTGTACATGTTTTCACTACTACTTACCGAACAGAACGGAGCAGAGATGTGCAGGGATGAAGAGGGAAGGTCAGTCAACCTGCCATGGCTATGCAAAAACCCAGGGGTGTTGCAAGGAGTCTGGAAGTGGAGTTCTCTCAACCTGTCCAGCACCATAGCCTCCCTGCTCCTTAGCTTTTCATTAGCACGCCAGAAATCTGTAAAAAGCCTGCATCAGGAGTGATCACCATCCTGAATGTATTGGGGAAGTGGGATATTCAAAACCACTGAGGTAATCAGATTTACAACCCAGGAAACATAGGACATACAAGAGCAACTCCTGAGAACCTGGCTGGTTCTAATCAAAGTCAGAGGCTGGATGTATTTCAGGGAGGATGCAGATCAGAGAATCAGAACAGAATACCCTTTAGAAAGAAAATGTATCACAAACATCAGGTTTGCCTATAAAGACTGTGGAATCTTTGCCATTTGAGATATTTAAAGTATGTTCAGGATGATCTAGAACTACTTGCTCCTGCCTCAGCCTAGGAGATGGAGGTTGGTGATGTCCTGACCCTTCATTATCTGAGTCTCTGGTATCAAGTACTAACTTTCTGTGTCAACAACATGTCATTGAGAAAATTAACTGGATTTTTTTTCCCTGAGGGTCTTGATGCCCTGTGGCAGCTGATGCCACCAAAGCATTTTTTTATTGCAGTCTGCTGTGGGGATCTGTGGTCAGCCATTTGAATGGAAGCTGCCCTCACTAAACTTGCATGAACAAACATTTACCTGCAGTAGAGCACAGGCAACTGTAGCTGCAGGCTCCTCTTTATGTATAGCTCACTAGCACAGGCAAGCTGCAGTCTGCCTGTCTTTGGTCACCTGCTCATATCTGAGGTTAACACACGAGCAAGCAGTAACTTCCTAAAGGCTGAACTGTATTTGCAGAAAAGATCACTTTATCCCAGTCACCGTTATGGACAGATATAAAGTAATGCCTACAGACATCTGAAGGCTAAGCCTGCTTATCTGATGGTGTGAGGTCAGAGGAGGGACCGATCGGGGTATGTGTTTATAATAACAATTGTGATTGCTTTGCAGAAAGACATCCCTCAAAGAGTTTCTTCAAAATACTGTCAGGCCAAAACACAGATTCTTGAGAAAATTAGGGTTTTCATAATATATCATCTCCTATCAGGATACTTTTAATCACCCAAACACAAAATAGCTGTGAGATATTTTCTCAGAGAGCTCAAGCTAATCAGATGTCATCTTGCAGGGTTAAGCTAATTAGTGCAATGGTTAGGAAAGAAACTCTCCCCACCGGGCACAGTTAGTACCCGCTGGTAGCTGAGGTTTTACCTAGCCTCCGTGGCTGGGCACAAGCTGTGGTGGACCAAGAGCCAAGCGTGGGCTGACAGGCCAGCCGGCGCTCACATCCAGTTGGCTGCTGCCTTCCTCAATTAAAGGGCTGGGTTGTCCCTGCCTTCCCCTACATCAGTCCACCCGGTTCTCCGCAGAGGGAAGTGCCCACTGTTCCACTGTCAAATTTGGCTGACCTTGGCCAATGGGTCCCAGATTTGCTGGGGAACAACCGAAGGGGAAACAGATGGACAAGCAGCATGAGAGCGTAAGCTTCGTTTCCTTTGAAAACCAGGCTAAAATATCCTTCTTGGTTTAGAATAGCAAATACGGACTCGCATGTGCACAGCAACTGCTTGCTACAGCCTCATGTCTCTTTTGGCTTCAAAGCCATGAAAGCCCTATGAAATACTGCCGTACCCGCCACTCCTAGCTATGGCAATTGAACTGCTCTCCTCCATGAATTCTGGTTGCATTGTCCAGAGCTCTGCTACAGGGCACATCTTGTCATGTGGTGGACCTCCTCCTCTCCTTCCCCACCATCCTCACTGGGTTTGACTACAGCCCTGAAGATCGCAGCCGCTCTGCTTCTCCATCACACAGAGGGAATGCCTCTGAGAGAAGGTAACTCAGTCATAGCTGGAATACAACTTATGCATTAAGTTGTAGCCAAGCACTGCACACATGTAACAAGCACCACAGGTTTTTCTCAATAATAAATATTGACAATGTATGTAATATGGTAATCAATTATGCAATAAACATCCATCACAATATCCCTGCAAAATGTCATAAAGAGGGGAATCCAAATTACTATCTCATTGACTCAAAGGAGCTTGGGCTTCCCTCTGGGTTTTAGCTCCCTAAACCATGCAGATTCACCAACAGCATCTGACCTTTGGAGCAGAGCAGGTTGGTCAGACAAGGGCTCTAGGTAAAGAAAGTTCCCAGGTTTGCAGCAGCTTGTAGGGTGAAGTGGGCCCAGTGGGAGAGATAAAGGGAGACCGGTCTATCTGTTGGTGGTAGATGCTGGAAGAGAGACACAGTCAAGGTAGGCAGGGAGCACGTTTTGGAGCAGGTTGATGGGCCTCCCTTTCAAAAAAAACTAGGCTCAGGCTTAAGAGTTACAAATTTCTGCACAACTTGTGTTACACCAAGGAATCCAGGTTTTTAGAGGGTTCTTTGAAACAGCTGCTTTCCTGGCTCCCTGTAAGCAGTATCCTGGCTGCCTGGTCCCTGCAAGGACTAATACATGTACTTGGCCTGGAGTGTCTGTAGTTCTCCCTGTCCCCAGCACAGCTGCCTTCCAGCCTTGGACAGAGCGAGTTTCAGTGGGCTGAGTGGAGGTGAGGAACCGGTGTGCAGCAGTGAGTGGCTCATCCCCATCAGAACAGACAGGAGCAGGCCTACGACCAGCTGAAGGGATAAGGCAACTCGGTTCATTATTTCTTTCCTGCGTGCGCATGTGGAAGCAATGCAAACTCTGGCATGACGTTATTCATCAGTCGTCACTTGATGGTGGGATTTGGCAACCAGCCGGTTCTACGGAGTGTTTCCTTCTCACAGCCACCATCATTTCATCTTCCCTATAAACATCTGCAAATTATCCTCCTTCAAATCCCGCCTTTAAACTCCTCTTTGCTGGGATGCCAATGAGAACTGATGTGCTCACCCCACAGCTTCTGATGTGATTTGTCCTTATCTCATTATCTCTTTTTTTCTTCCTTTTGCTTCCCTCTCTGAAATAAAGGATGCTAGATCTCAACATGATTCTTGAACACTGTTTACTCCCAATCTGTGTTGTTTCCATTTCTATGCCTGCAAATACAAGCTACTGTTGGAGCCCAGTCTGAAAGAAAATATCCCAGCATATGGTCGGCAAATGCAGCATGCTCAGCTCTTGTCTCTAAATCCCGTTTCCCAGCACTTCTTCAGGGAATGAACGCTGATTAAATGTGCCAGTATATTTCATTGCATTTGGAGGATATGCAGATCATCCTTCAGAAAAGTGGAAGCATGAAAGAGTACCTGATTAACCAAGAGCAGTTTACCGTATGGGGCAAACTGCGATTACACTTTGAAATGGTTACACCCCAGCTCTAGGTAAGAGATACCTCAGTGACCCCTGTGCCCTTTAATCCCTTTGCGAACAGCAGTTGATGGCGCTTGGATAAACATCTGCTGGAAGTGTGAATGAGAGCCCCCAAATTCATATCTGAATGCAAGACTTCTTCAAGGTTTCCCAAGATTTATGGTCAAATACTCTCGGACTCCAAGCCCTCTCCCTCAGATATTGCTGCTGATTATTTCCCTTCAAGCCAACATTTATTTTCTCTCCGGTTGGTGAATCGTGAGTTGGGATGATTTTCACTGGTACGACTGACGAGGTTACCAAGCCCCGCTCCCCAGGCTGCTCGGCTGATCAGATGGCTCAGCGGGCCTTGGTGCAGCTCTTGAGCTGGCTCAAGTTGGCAGCCTCACGTTTTCATGGCGGGCAGGCACCAGTCCTGCTCTACAGCAAGATTTGAGCTGGCAATGTAGGATCCACCTCACTAGCCCAATGCAAGCCACCTTTGTTTGACATCAGGACCCCAGAAGCTGGAAATGTTTTGGTTTTTTTCCAAGAAAGCTGACATTTTCACATTTTAACTTGATCCCAGGAGCTTCTCACTGTATGGAAAAAAAAACCAAAACAAAACAAACACTCCAAGGCTAATGTGAACAGACAGCTCTCCTTTTGTCCCCCCAAAATGCCACTTAATATTCTTCTGCCCCCTTGCCTAGAAGACAAGCGCCATGTTGTCCTCATGGACCCTTTTTTTGGCCAGTGTGCCACAAGCAGGTTTGATGGGACTGGAGATCGCAGCCTTTAATTGGAAATCAAATGAAAAGTCCTGCCAAAGCCAGTAGTGACTAATCCACTCAAATAATTACTTATGGGACAGATGATGAGGATTTTCAGAACCCGGTATTCCCTGCGAACCGCTGTCACTGTGTCCTGGTTTCGGCAGGGATAGAGTTGGTTTCCTTCCTAGTAGCTGGTACAGTGCTGTGTTTTGGATTTGGGGTGAGAACAATGTTGATAACACACCCATGTTTTAGTTGTTGCTAGGTAGTGTTTGCACTGGTCAGGGACTTTTCAGTTTCTCGTGCTCTGCCAACTGGGAGGGCTGGGGGTGTGCAAGAGGCTGGGAGGGGGCACGGCCAGGACAGCTGACCCAAGCTGGCCAACGGGATATTCCATACCATGGGACGTCATGCTCGGTATATAAAGCTGGGGGAAGAAGAAGGAAGGGGGGGACGTTTGGAGTGATGGCGTTTGTCTTCCCAAGTAACCGTTAAGCGTGAGGGAGCCCTGCTTTCCTGGAGATGGCTGAACACCTGCCTGCCCATGGGAAGCAGGGAATGAATTCCTTGTTTTGCTTTGCTTGCGTGCGTGGCTTTTGCTTTACCTATTAAACTGTCTTTATCTCAACACGAGTTTTCTCACTTTTACCCTTCCAATTCTCTCCCCCATCCCACTGCGGGGGGAGTGAGCGAGCAGCTGCATGGTGCTCAGTTGCCAACTGAGGTTAAACCATGACACACTGAAAACACTTCGCAAATTTGTCAGCATGCCCTCCATGTAGGTCCCAGATTTCTTTGCTTCTTCCCTTTCCCGTTCCAAACCAGTATCACTCTGTGTTTTTCAAAGAGCATATTTTTAGCTCCTCTGAGAGGGAAAAAAGGTCTAATACTGCGAGGTTTTTCCACTGTACAGGTAGCAGAAACCATAGCGCGCAGCTGGGATTGCTCCCCTCAGATGGAACTGGCGATAATTCCCAACCGACATTTTCTGCCAGTTAATTAAAAAGCGCTGTCTCCCCAGAGGGCTGTCCACACAAGGCCTTTTGGCCCAAATTTTCCAGGTGGTTTAGTTCCACTGGTGGGATCACAACGGGGGCCACCAGCATGGATGCTGACTCCAGATGACGTCAATCATGAGCTTGGGCTGAGAATCATTCTCAAAGCAAATTGGGCTAGGAAAGAAAAGAAAGGGGGAAGGTTACATCCACAATAAAAATCAGTGTCTAAAAACCAAATCTGTGCCTCAATGTCAGCACCAGGCTGAACTAGTAAAGCTGAAATTATTTTCCGAGGCTAATTTTCCTTTCCCTGCTTGTGTTAGTGGATCCTGCCTAGCAACAGAGGTGACCTCTCGAGGTTGCTTCTAGCAGCGTTTCACGTGGCTCTGTTTGCTCGCTGTCTGCATCTCCTTCCCATCCAGACAGCCGAACGAGAATAGCCAGTTTCTCTTTCTCTTCTCATCAGTATTATCCTCCAACTGCTATGTGACAGCCCTGCTTTGTGGCATTTCGAGTTATAAACACTGTCAAGGAAGATTTAAATGCCCCAGAAAACAATTCATCTTTAAATAAAAACAAGTATCTATGAATCACTCCTTTTAAAAATAAGCACTTATCAGAATTCACACTGTTTCGGGATAGGAAAAGCTTCTGTTTGCCTCTAACAAAATCAGGGTAACTCTGTGACAGAAATGTCTGGTTTTCTTAAGGCTTTCTTCCCTCGGCTTCAAGAAAGGATAAAGCCCAGACCACTATGGTACCAGACAGTCCCAGCTGTTGTCTCCACTTCTTTCTCCCCAATCAGGGTGGATTTAATCAAAGCTCTTAATTATAGACCCCATTCTAAAAACCGTTCCCTGCTAAAATAAGGTACCAATTATGCACAGCTCCTCTGTGGTACGGGGCATTCGGCGAGTTAATCAGTTCCCTCACATCTGCTACGGCCCCTACTGCCTTGCAAACCCCTGCCTGCAGACTACTCCCCCTGGGAATAGATTAACCCCTTTCTCACTAGCATCATAACTGGTCTACAGGCTATATTCAAGCACCTTTACAACTGCAAACTGAAATGTTTCGCCTTCAGCTCCCAGGTCCCAGTGAGGGCCTCAGAGGGCAGGGTCAAGGCTGAAAATAGGAAAGATGTGGAAAATGTCTGTGAACGAAGCTTGGAATTGATTTCCTCCATGCCTGCCAAAGTGTAGGGCGGCGCGCAGTGCAGGTCCTGAGAGCCCGCAGTCACAGCAAGTGCAGGAGACAGGAGAAATAAACTGCACCTACTCATCACATCTCTGTGTATGCTTCTTCTGTACTTTGAAGGGATGTTTATTCCTGACTTCTTTGCCTGGATGTAACCCATTCCTCTACCTCCCTTCTGCTTTAATATATGAGTTTGTATAGAAAAAAAGGTGAGATGGGTTTCGGCCATCATGCAGAGCCCTAAGGGCGATTTGCTTGTAGGCCCAACAGCAAAGCCCTTGCGTTCTGCCAGTTTTTTTGGTGTGGACTCATTTGGGCAGGGAAGTGCCTTATGGAGACCTCGTCTCCTGTTCATCGTAGCACAGATGGCCTCTATTCCCTCCCCAGCCACAGATCAGTCTTGCTACGGCTCCAACAGTTATATGTAAAACTAATAGGAGAGTAACATCAGGAAATTATTTCCTCTGTTTGCCTTTCCACTTTACGTATGCTGGTTTCTAGAAATGAGGAAAAAGGCCGGTGTTAGTTGGAAAGCTGAGTCCTGCTCAGCTGGTGGGAAAGAATTCCTTGATGCTGTGGGTCTCGGTTTGAGAGCTGCTGTCACGAGCCAAAAATTGATTTCTAAACCGCTCTGTCTCACGTTGAGTATAATTCTACAACACCCTCCTAGAGAGGAGGGATCACGTAGCTTATCCCAGGCTTAAATGACTCCACAAAAAGCAAAGCAGTGCAGAATCAAGCACACTGTGCACAGCAAGGAGGAACAATCTGTAAGAAACTCCCAAACACGGTTTGCTTGCGGTGAGAAAATCAATGGGTTATGATATTACAGTGAGATATGCATAAAAGGCCTCTTTTGTAAGGTGGTCTCCTGCCTTAAGGTAGCGCCTCAGGCTATTTTCAAATGGTTTATATACATGGCTATTTCAGCTCGCTGTTTGCTCAGTTTGCTTACTTTAAGCAGCGGTGTCAAGACAAATTTCTCTAGGTTTCAATTTAATTTATGTTTCTCAGCTTTGTCCCAGCATTACCTAGACTTCTGTGTTCAACAGCTAACTCAGAGCTGGAGCCTACCACTGCCTACATGCAAATGAAAGATCAGATTGTGGGTGTGGGCCAAAGAACTAAGGAACAGATAAAACAAACAAGCTTCGCCGCAGTAATTTAATAGCTAAGACCAGGGCAAAGGATCATTTGCCCTCAAGTCTGATGAGTCAAAGTAGACAGAGCTATGCCACACAAAAGAAAACCTCCCAGGTTACCCAGAAAAAAATACCACGAATAATGAAGTCTTGATTAACTTAAATTGATCATTTAGGAACCATCTCTTGTTTGGTCCCAATTGTGTTTGCTGACGTTTTGCTCACGGGCGTACGCAGTGAGTCACTGCACAGTAACCTACCCCCCTCCCCCTCCCAACCAAGACCCACCATGTTCATTTTTCAGCAGCTAATGACAACCATTGGTAACCGTGAGCCAGCACAGATGCAAGTATGTGGGCTGCCCGCGGATGGCTGTATGGCAGTTTAACGTGGCTTATGTATGCATCACTGTCCTAGAAGTTAGGGATGTAGGCAGGAGCGTGATGCTTCATATGCTATCAACAGCCATTAACGGTGCCTTCAGAAACTGGGGGGTAATTAACAACCACAGAAAACTCACCTGCCTGACACATAGTTCAACTCTGCCTTCAGTTACTTATCGGGTGCTGAAGTGAATTTGCCAGGGAAAGCTTTTCCTAGTGTTTCAGACAGATTTTGACCTATTTATTTTTAATCCATCTCTTGGCTCTGTCATTCTGCTTTTCTGCCCCTAGTCCTGAGCTGTTCGATTTGTTTTGTCAGCTCCCATTTCTTGTGTGTAAGCCTCACTGGATTTATCTTGTTTACTCGCTATTTTGCGGGAAGGAGTACTGCATTGTTCTCTTCCTTTGGGAGCTACCCACAAGAAGTCTTCCAAACAGAAATACTTCTGCTCAGGGCTTACATGACCTGGGAGAAGCCAGCTCCCTTTGTTCACAAGCAGTTACACTGTCTGCATGCCATGAGGTTCTGAGTTTGCTTCTCAGCTTGAGGTAGCAAGAAAAAAATCCTAGACAAACCCCAAACCCCAGTAGGTTTGACTACCAGATTTTATCTGGCAGGGGAGGACAAGTACAGAAGGGCTCTGTGAGTACTACTGAATTTGTACTGGGGAGGCAGGAAAATAAGAAAACACAGGTCAATCCAGTATCAAGTTTAAAAGCGTCCTAGTCCTTGTGATGTGCTTCTTCTTGCCTTACTTTGTTCTCAGCTATCTAAAATTGGATCTCCCCAAAGTGAATTAGAAACTGCCAAGAGCGTGCATGATTTTTTGGACAAAAATCTGCAAGGAATTGGAATGAGATCAGACACATTTCTCTTGTTAACTGATCAGATTTGAACCTGAGATTCTGCCAGACCGAGGTCAGTACATTTCCACGGAGAAAGGTCATACTAAATTATAATAGTTGAAATTTTAAAAAACAAGAATTAGGAAATGCCAACGTAAGTGCTATATTATGAGAAGTTCAAATTAACCTGTTCCTATCATCCACCTCCTAGGTTAGTGGTGCCATTTTAACTCTAAAATTCAGTCATGGCCCTGAGGGCACTAAAAGGCCTTAATTGTACTGACCAGCCTCACCTGGGGCCCCCACCCACACCCCCTGCCCGTAGGCTCCAGGGCTCCATTGAAGCTCTGGACTATTTGCTCAGTTCCTGCCCGAGCTGTGTTGCAGGTGTGCCTGTCTGCAGCCCTGCCTCTGGCCCTGCCTTCTGAATGGACTATGGACCTCCACCGTAGGTAGCTTTTCTCCTGGATGGGTCCCTCAAGGGTATGTTCCAGCTTGTCTCCAGTTCTAGTTCTGTTTCTTTTTGTTCCTGCATGGACCCTGGACCTGGTTCACTGCTTGCTGTGTCTGGGGCTGTGATGGGCCATGCTACCAGCATCTCTCTCTGCTTGCTGTGCTCAGATCTTGTGGGACTGTGCCCCATCACTGACGGCACTGCTTGTGCCGGGATTGCCTCTGGCTCCTGGCTTTGCCTGCACTTTGGGAACAGTGGACCACTGCTGCTCCCCAACAAATATTTTGGAGTTAAGCCTGCCCTCATTTAAGTTACTGGAAAAAGCAGTTCAGTCTAGCACCCTTTGCAAGGTGGTCCAGCGACTTGTGGCACTTCATCTTTGCTCATGCAGAGCCGTCTGTGCACACTTGCAAAAATGGATCCCATGAGGAGTATGTCTCTTATAGTTTGCAGCTCCTCCTTTGTATCTTAGGAATGGGTTTATATGGGTCCCTTCTGTTGTCTGCTACAGGTGTCTTCACATCTATCTACTCATCCCTCTGGAGTTTGCTTTTTGAATGCTGTTGGGTTAGTGGAGGTGGGGGCTGGCTGGTGGTGTAAGTAAGCATGGGCTACGCACTCCTGTCATCTCTCCACATGGTGTGAATTATGAGCCTGATGGCATCCTGAGCTCTACTAAACCACAGGGTATGCTTGGACATGCAGAGGACCACATGTTCTCAGGACTCCTTCAGACCTGCTGCATTAGCCTTACTAACTGCCCAGTAAAGAAGTTTTCTTGATAGCTCACTAGAGACCACACTAGCATAGCCGATGAGAGACAGCTTTTCAATGGCATTGTGCCTGCAAAGGTGACATCTGCGGGAGCCCAACACCTAGCTCTCCCACTGATGGTAACAGACTGCTTCCCAGGTTTGCAGTCCTTACAGCAGTATTTTTCCATTAAATTAAACCCTGTCTTGGTGTGCCAGTATCTCCTCATTGCTGTTATCTTCTCTTCATTGCTATATGACTAATGTAGCAGAACACAGGAATGGGAGGAGGCACAACACACCTTTGTAGGTATACTATGGTCTTTCCTGTTCAGAACTTAGCATGAGGTGGAGACTGTCTTTCACGCTGTGGTTTTCAAGGGCTAAGATTTAACATTAGATTGGTTAGTTCAGTCTAATGAGTCTTATCAAACCAGTCTAGATTTTAACAGGGCGCCTGTGAAAGTACAGTTGCCTTTTGCTGGTTAGAGATTCACGAAGGGATGACCACTTCATCTAGCCTCCCACATTCCAGTCTGAGGCTGGACTATGAGCTAAGTTCCTGTTGCCTAAGTCTCTCTGAAATGAATGGGAGTGAGGCACCTACATGACGCCTTTTAAAAATCTGTCTAAACACTGTAATAATAATAATTAGCTGTCACATTGGCAGATGCCTAGAAGCTTGGCTAATAATGATGCAACAACAGTAATGATGGAATACTCTTCTATGCTTTATTGGCAGATTACTGGTTTTGTTTGCTTTGTTCCTGCTTTGTGCCCCCTCAAAATGCATGGAACACCCAACTTTTCCCTCTGTCCAAGCCTTCCTCTTCCAGGACCTAGCCTGCTGTGCTCTCCACCCCGTGGTCTGTGGGGTATACAGGTCACATATCAAGTTGCCATTGCTGCAGCTCAGCTCCTTGCTGAGGTATTGCTGATGCCCTGTTGCCTGCCTGTGATATACTTGTTGATGCATAATCATATGTGAAGGCAACTATCCCCCTTGTGTCATGTCTTGCAAATCTAGGAAGAAAGCTTTCTCACCTCTGCAAAATGTGAGCAATCTGTATGTGTAGACCCAGTGAAATAAGAAAACTGAATCAGGCATGGTGTGGGTTGCTTACATGCATGCTGTTCTACAGTTTTGTGAGCCCATCTGAGTTTAAACCTGTAGTACTCCTTACTCTTCTTGTTTTCACCTGTTTCACTGGCTTATGAGTGACTCCGGCTACCTTTACTAGCAAGTCCCTTGCTAGTCTAACTCAGAGCCTGTCCTGTGTAAGGCCAATCACATGTGCTGAATAATTATATTTGGCACATAAGCAACTGACCACATGAAAGCCCCCAAGCACCCTTCCCTTGGGCTCTCAGCCAAACTGGAGTGTGGAAAGCACAACAAATGGAAGACTCTGCCTTGCGCTCCTGGCCTAACCCTGCCATTCGCCCTCTGGCAGGACAAGGGGTTCCAGATCATTTCCTTTGCCTCTCTTGTACTCCTAATTTTTCTCTCTGCAGCAAGAATTGCACTGCTTACTCAGTTTAGCAAGTATTTTAAAATCTTTGTGTGCTTGATACCGTGTAAGTACAAAGTCTCATCGCTATACGTTCAGATGCAAGACTTGCAGATAGCTTTCAGCTTTTTGTTACTATTGTACCTGGGAAGGAAAGAAATCCTTTCTCACTTCTGTGGTGGTCTCAGTAATGTCCTGGAATAAACCATGCATCATCTCTCCTAGTTTGTCCCAGAGGCAAATACGTTATTGTTTACTCAGCTGTACAGCTGGTCTCTGAGTTGACAGCCCCCTCACAGACCTCTAAAGCATTCGCAGAAGGGGAGCTAGGCGTTTTCTGTTTCGTCAGGTGCAGGCTTCTCTCACAAGCTTCACTTGTTGAAACACAATGTGCCTTAAAGGACGCGGTGCCACCCACATGTGGACAGAAACCAGATTTGAAGTCTGCCTTCTCAAGGTTTCTCCATCCTGGAGACTGGTTTTAAACATGGACACACATCTGCTGAGCTCTCCTCCCAGTCTTACGTGCACTCTGCCCTCACAGGAGTGTTTGACTACAACTAAGTATTACTAGGTTGTCAGGAAGATCACAAAACAAGCTTCTCCCCCACCATTTCAGTGGTATGGATGAAGCTGCTTATTGGATAGGCTTCCATGTCCTGTTCCCTTCCCTTGCATGTCCCGTCTCCCCTTTTTATGTGGGCCACTTGTTTCTTCCCCTAGGCTTTGCTTGCCTTTTGCTCTCTACTCCCTCTGAATTTAGTATCTTTGATAAATGTCTTTGGGTGGATATCTATGAACAAAAGAGAGTAGTAAGTCTAGAGTGGGGCTGGCTCTTTTCCTTTAAATAGGCTCACCTTTGACACCCAAAAGCGTGCCTCCTCAGCAGGGGCTGGTACTGTTAAAAGACTGATAGCAGTATTGAATCAGCTCCAAGACCTTCAAGGAAATGCTGTGTTGACTGTAGCTGGGAAACCCCGCCCAGAGCTCTACGAACAGCGAATGAAAAAGACTGACAACGCTCCAAAGATTTTTCCTCACTCTCCTGTCCGTGAAGTGACAATTGTAATGGACCAGCTCCATCTCTTGATAACTGCAACCAAAAAGAAACAGTTATGGGAATTCATCTGGGCCTCAGGTGCGTGTGTATATATATTCCCAAGCTGGTAGATTCCTCCAATTACATCAAAAAACGGTGATCAAGTGTAGCCATTAAAGTGTCCTATTCTGTATGTGCTCTGAATGTCTCTGTGTGGGGCCCTTTCTAGCCCAATCTGTCTTTGTTCTCATCCAGTGCTCACAAACAATAGGGACAGCCCAGACTGTTTGATGAAGTCCACGTGCGTTGGAGTAGCTGCTCTCCCCCAAAATGTTTACCTCCTCTCCTGGCAGACAGCTCTCACGATGTTTTTCTGTGCCAAAGGAATGGTTCCAGCTTTACCTCCTCAGCTGAGGATGAAAGCTCACTTGAAATCACCTCCTGTAAAATACAGGGGAGTTGGCAGCTGGATCACTGCCTGCCCTGTTCAGCTGGGTCAATGGAGCACCGCCCCGTAGCATCTTTTCTCCACTCACATACGTGTGAATCAGACCAAGACTTTGTGTGGAGGAAGTGGCATAATCAGATGGCTATCATCCATGTGTTGGACACCTGATAAAATCTCCCCCAAATAAAAGATTGGTAACTCCCATGACCTTGCAGAGCATTGCTGCTGTACAGCCATCTGTGAGACAGCAGCAAAGCAAAGCACAAGCACGCAGCTGTCATACAGGTAGCCTGTTCTCCAAGCCTCTCATGATCTTCTGGGCAGGGTCAGGTTTCTAAACATGTTCCAGGAAGGAGGGATTGAGTGACCCTGTCCCTCAGCAAGATAAGGTGGTTATAGGAGCCTGTATACATTAAGAAGAATAATCAGCCCGACCCTTTGCAGGAGACCACAACCTGAAAGTTCTCCTTATTTCAGCAATCGTCCTCCACTGCGGAGGACCGAAAAACGGAAGGCCTAGCAATGCAAAAAACCTGCAAGACCCTTGTCCCATCTTTGATATGTTTGTATCAACACCCATCCTACTTAGCAACCTTGCTTTATTTGCTAGGGAATGGCAGAGTCCTGCTGACCGCAATAGTGACTGGCTTCAGGGTGATTTTTGTCCCTCTGCCGGCCTCCCTGAACTGTGGTGTTCGCAACGATGACTCTTCGTTTCTGCAGGAGAGCGTTACGCATTCACTGGCGTGAGGCCTGCTTACTGTCTCCCTTCCCGACATCTTAATAAAGGCACGTAAATTCTGAGTCCCTCTTTGGACAGTAAGTTCTTTCTTTCATACGGCTTTGGAGTTTTACACTTAAAACACCTTTTAAAATCTGGCCAACGGCTACTAGGTGTGGTGAAAGGGTAATGAGAGCAGCTCTGCCGTTATGGAGAGGGCATGGAGGGACCTCCTCATCACTGATCTTCATCTTCTGATCTTGAGATTAACTGTATAAATAATTTCCCTCGGCAAAACACAGCCATCTGAAAAAGTATCTGTAAATGGCACTTGTCCCCATGTCAGCTTTCAGGTAAGCCAAAAGCAATAGGTTTCAGCTTGTGAGGGAAAATGAAAGGTGATTTATTTTTTTTATGTGTGTCAGTAGGCTTATTTTATGAGAATGAAGCTGCAAGCTGTACCTTCTCCACTGAAAAACACAAGCTATCAGTAGCCACTATCAAATAACAAGAGCAGCTAGTGGGATGAACCCAGCCTTTGATGCGAGGCAAAGCAGAGAAGGCACAGAGGGGACATCCAGGAGTCGAGCCGCCTCTCAGAGAGATCACAGCCTGCGAGTCCAGCTCTGTATTTCAGCTGCCTCCTCTATGCTGCCAGAAATCCAGGGCACGGGACAAACAGCAATGGAAAATCCTGCTAGATCATTGTCCCACCTCAGGCATGCCTGGTTTGGGAGGCTCAGCTTTGCCACACAGGAATCCACAAGCATACTGGAAAATTAATAGTGGTTCTGGAGACCGAGTAGAGTAAAAACCACTAAGCTGTAGTATTTTCTCTTCAAAGAGAGAAGATCTGCGCAGGCAGCCCCTGAGCCCTGATACTAATTCAATGGGACATACCCAGGTCCCGCTGAATTCCACTGACGTTTTGTCAGAGGTTTTAATTAGATCAATATGTTGGTGCCCGAGTTTCACTGCACAATTCTTTCTGAGTTTGTGATCAATTCCTCAGTCACCTAACTTTCCCTGAAATGCTTCTTATAGTGTCGCTCACAACACTGGAGACTGGATTTAGATAGGACAAATGTTAAAGGTGCGCCTTACTAAGGCTGTTGGGCGCAGGCATCTTCCCTCTCTCTGGTTCATTAAGTTCCAGATCTAACACAGCCTTTTCTGCTCAGCTGTGCTGCACAAAGGACTGGCTCCTCCAGAGTCATTTGAGCTATCGTGATATGAATCAGCTGTGAAAAAGGCCCAGGGTCTTCCCAAATCCTGGCATAAGAAGTAAAGGAACAAACTGCTGACTGCACTGCCTTTCCCTATGTCAGAGGAGGATTAATTAATGTTTCCAGGCTGCTTTGAAAATTAAAAGTGCCATGTGGTACAATATTGCTGTTCCTGTTTTTCACCCTGTAGCTGATATGTAGCATGTCCCTTAGAAACGAATTGGAAATTGCTTTTGGTATTTTTGGTGTTTTTCAGCGGAGCTGCTACAGACTTCTGCTTCGTTCTAATAAATGTGCCCTACCTCACCCTCCCCTGTCCCCCTTCCTCTAAGCTCCTCTGCAAGGGAAATGAAAACATCAGTCTCTGGCACCATCTGTCAAGCCCAGGCTAATCCATTCTCTGCTTGCCTCATGGTCAATTTGGTTTCTTTCTGATCTGTACAGCTAGCTTTCCTATTGCTGAGAATTTAATACTATTCATAGGTTTGGGCTTCGCTTTATTTTCATGGTAATATTATTATGATGACTGTAATGTCCAGACATACATCCCCTCCATATGCCCAGGCCAGAGAACAGTACCTAAGCAAACACGCAACCGCCCAGTATGGCAGGTAGCACTGCTCTCCCCGTTTTACAGAGTGAAAATGAGGCAAAAAGAACTGACTTGCCCAGGGATGTATGGATGCCTCAGCAGCAGAGCTAAGCAGAGAGCTCACAAATCCCTGGATAAGACCCAGTCACTGCTGCTGACTAAAGCACCGTCACTTTGCCTCTCTTTTTCCCTCTTGTTTTGTCTTTGTTTACAGTGATCTCTACGGGAGCTTTACAAAGATGATTTAAGACGTGGACCTTCATATAGCTCCTGTGACAAGACTGAGTAGAACCACTAGGGACAAAGCTTACACTTACTCAGCAAAGCACAACAGCAGATCAGGTCAATCCGTTAACAAACAGGACACATTAGACCAGTTGTTTCCTCCATTTGCTGGTGGTAAATGGGACCCCAGGCATGGTCTTTATGGCTTCCTTCTAATATTCTTAGTACTTCTGTTGTCCCCGTGCCATTAACTAAGAGGCGATTGCTGTCTGACAGACTGCTTCAACACTTTTCACGTCCTTTGCATGATCTGAAGAGAGGTTGATGACAGGCCAATGAGAAATGTCAATGCTCAGCTCTGTTCAGGATCAGGCCAGAGCTGACCATACTGAAGAGATCTGATTTTTTGGAGGTCTGCCCAAAGCAAACAGCAGTTCTTAACATATCGATGTTGACCCATCGCTGTCCACCCTCGTGCAGGCAGTTGTGTATCCCCCTACCTAGCTATCTCTAACAGTAAGAGTCCATGCAAGAAGACACAAGCTGAAGAACAGCTGGACATAAAATTATGTGCTGCCTGCTGTACATTCACAGAGGCATCCCTTTGCCTTTGATGTGAGATGACAGAAGAGTCCTGCTGGGCCATTTCTTCCTGCAATTACTGCAGTTCCTCTGGTGATACCACATGGATAGACCCAGGAATCACCATACATGAAAAACACACTTTCTCTAACATGGATGCGGTATTAGAACAGAAATCCTTAAAATGGCATGGCTTGCCCCATAACAGAAGGAAAAAACCACCCTTTTTCATATATTTTTCATAACCAACAACTCAAAAGGATTTTTTTTTATTGTATTTTGGCCAAGACCACTGTTTATTTGCCAAGGATGCAATCTGTGCATGAGCACTGAGCCATTAAAACTGGCAGGGAATTAGTAACGCTTGCAACCAATGGCCAAGAAGGGCCACAAACACTTTGCCGTTTTCTTCCCTGATCTTTCATCTTCATCATGGGCAATATTTAAGGTGTCATGCAAAGACTTCAACCTGAGCGGCCTGAAACACTGCAAGCAGTATCAGTCACAGCTTCACTGAGGTAAGGATGTGGCTGACAGCCATCTCAGCACCTTTCACCACCGCAAACCCTCACAGGACCTGTGGCATGGTGAAGCTCACTGCCAGGGCAGGCCATGTCCCTGGGCCTGGAGACAGGACTCCCCTTCCTCCTAGCCAGGCCCACGGCGATGTGCTCCCGGGGTGCACGGAGGCCTGGTCGGCAGGCCCGGCGTGCCTCTGGCTTTCGGCTCCTGCAGTAAGAGGTGGGCGCCTCTCGACGAGGCCTCCTGACGGGGCGGCAGAGGGGGAAGGGGCCTGGGAGGCAGATGGGGGAGCGGAGAGCACCGGGCTCGGGGCGGCGGCTGACAGGCGCCTGGGAGAGAGGACTTGGCGGGCGGGTGAGGGCTGAGCGCTGCCGCCCG
>NW_008824051.1:2795741-2796810 GCF_000699105.1 Pygoscelis adeliae
GGCAGTGGCGCTTGACGCACCTCTCTTCTCCCTTCCCGGTCAGAAGGTGCTGCTTGTTCACCGCTCCTTGAAGACTTACTCATCGCCGAAGCAGCCCTGAGTAAACCCCGTGTCCCTGCCTGATAGGTGACTCTTCCCCGGGAAGCCGGTTGTCAGAAATGGAGCGGTGGTTGTGACTTGCTTCTCGAGGTGCTCACGGCTCTTTCAGCAATGAGCCAGCTTCGCCTGTCGGCTCTTAGGTTGGATTTTGCGTGTGAAAGTAGAGATTCCCAGGGAACTGAAATACTTGGCAAGCGCTTCTTCGCTCTGGAAAAGGTTCTAGTCAAAGCAAAAAGGAATGCAAAGGCTGTCATCTGTCCATTTGTTACTCTGTGTACAGACCTCAGCTGTACTGTGCAAGCAGAGAGAGATTAGATTAATCCAGCCTGCTTATTTAAGAATAAAGGCTGTGTTTTGGACTAACATAGTGGTAGAATTTAATAAATTATTATTATTCTTTAAACAATAAAACACTAAACACGGTGTTAGATTGAAGGAATAACAAAGCAAGTACACAAGTCTCATGAGAGAGAAACACAGGGCATGGCTCTTATCAAAGTGGTAGGTCTCGCAGAGCAACTCGATGTCAACAACTAATGGCAATAGATTAACTGTTAGCATAACTAATATTTGTGACTGACGGCAGAAAGTGAGGGAACTTGCTCCGTGGTTGTAAAGATTCCCTCATGCAGCTGGTTCAGCTATATAGCTATATATATAGCCGTATACATAACTGTATAACAGCTATGTATAATCCTGTTATGTATAGACTTGTTCCGGATAGCTGAATTCAAGTAATGTTTGTGGCAAATGAAACTGTCCATTTTTAAGTGTTACTCTCTTTTTCTAATATTAGTCTTTAGAAATATTATTTGGAGGCTTCTGTCATCTGCTACTTTCACTTCCGTAGCTGTGGAAGTACTTAACTTACAAAATGCAGATCTAATTGTTTACATATAGATTTTAATAATAATGATGAGTGAGTTTCAGATGTGGCTGCCAACTGTGTGAGGACAAAAGAAGTTGTACC
>NW_008824051.1:2796845-2822651 GCF_000699105.1 Pygoscelis adeliae
AGATGAGACAAGAACAGATGAGATTTGCTACTTGGCATCTGACAGACTGAGAATTGTACACATGCACACAAATACATATACATGTATATATATTTAGCATTCCCTCTGCTGGTAGTCATCACAAGCTTGAAGTAGTGTTGTCCAAGTTAGGTGGTTGGTTCATGTTTGTTTACTATCATTTGACCTATGTTGAAATCTTGAGTTGCTCAGCTCTTGCTGAAGTACGTAATTCCCTTAAGCAAGATTTAACTTAAAAATATCTTGTTAAACGTGTAGAGGAAATGCCTGTACACTGTGGACGTTTGGTAGCAAGGCTGTCTTCAATTTTGGAGCCTTAACTAGAAAACTCCTAAATGTAGGTAGATATCAAGTATTTCTTGGTGTGATGCACTAAGCATATTGACCACCTTTCTGCCAATCCGTGGATGTCGTTTGTATGGAAGTTTGGATGATCACTGTCTTTTCACCATTTCTTTAAAGTTTGTTTATTTGACGCTCCCCCCATGACTCGTAAGTGTGGTGTCTTTAGGTGAAGATTTGTATCACTTCAGCACTAAAGTTAATGAAAACAGAAAATCTGAATTAGTTTAGCTTTCTGAAAGTTGCAGAATGGATTAATAGGCAAAAGTTGTCTTATGTGCTGAATTAGTGTAAGAATAAATTTATTGCAAAACCAGGAAATACAGCTTTCTTAAAAACACTTGAGGAATTAAGAGAGGGAAAAAAAAAATCCTTTTCCTCTCTTAAGGAAGAGAAAGGGGAAAAAAGAAGGGAAAAAGAAACAAGGAGACAGGAATAGTTGCTGCTTTTGGACTCCCTGTGTAGTAGTGGGAAAGAAAATGGATCTGAATCTGATACCATTTGTAAACTAATACTTTTATATGTTATCTAGCAAGAGTATTGTGAGGGTGTAAGTTACTGTGTGAGACATGCTGAGATATGGGGGCTGTATTAGAAACAAGCACCCATCTGTATGGCTCTGCTCTCTGTAAACTTGAAACAAACTACCCTGTATTATTGCATACACCAATGTAATGTTATGTTAACAATGCGAAGCTTTCGCCTTACCTGGAAATAAAGCCGGTTTGCAATAGAATATTATACTACTGTAGCTTGCAATAGACAATTAGACTAGTGTAACTTGCACAAATGCGGTTTCATCCTGCGAGGCACCCTGTTCTAGGCGAGCGCTGTGCACTGCGTCTGGGCACAGCTTTCATTGCTTTGCCAAAGCCTCTTCAGTCATTTGACTGTATTAACTTCCTTGTACAGTTTGCTACAGTAGCTGGATGGTTCTAATGAGCGTAGCATTCTGTTCCAGTTCACTTTCTTTCTTCACATTTGGCTATGCGTGGTGCTTTCTGATAACAAATTCTGCATGTAGGCAGGGCTGGGCCCTGCTTACTTCAACAGTCGCAGAAGTCAGTGGCAGACGGCTGAATCTCAGACCTCCTAAGAGACTGACCACGTGTGTATTTTCAGATGCACCCCCACTTGTGAGCAGCAGAAACCTGGGAAGGTAAGGAGCAAGTTTGGGGTTTTTTTGCTTACCCAGTGATTCTTTAATTAGTGTGGTCTTGTGTAGCTGTGCTAAGTATTCTTTTTCCTCTTTTGTCCATCTCGGAGATGAGAAGAGGAAGCTTAAGCCCAGTTCCTGAGATGTGAAGATGAAGTTTAAGCCCGGTTCCGGAGTAAGTACATCCTGAGAATGTTCTGCTGTGCCTAGGGGAATGCATGGCCCTTTCTCAAGGGGGAGAGAGTTCCAACTGGCTCACCATACAAAGGAGAATGTTTTTTGTCAGTGAAATGGCGAAAGACAAGCTGTCATAGTTTTTTATCCTTTAACTAGCAGCTTTTTTCTGTTGTAGATCTGAGATGCAGTAGATGGTGCTGAAGCAACACTGAGGCTCCTGAAATATCCACAGTCCAGTGTGTATATAGAAAGTGCCTCCTGGCTTTCCCAAACATTGACGGTCCTGTGTCTTCAAGAGATGCACTCTGGAAAAAGAAAACACCGACTGTTAGTTTTAAAAATGTTAATAAATAATTCTTTGTGTTACTTTTTTGTTCTTTATTGCTTGTGAAAGTAGGCAGATTAGGTAGCACAAATACCAACCAAGTAGTGCTTCAGGTGGTTTCAGCTCTGTGTGCAGATAGTGGTCAAATGTAAGCTCTTTGTCAGCTGTTGCTCAGTGTTGCCAAAATCAGCACTGAAAGATAGGTGGAAGTTTGAAAGGACACTGCTCTAGGAATACATACTATAGCGCAGAGGCACAGTGCTCGTGTTTCCTGTCTGTCCACACACTCACTGGGAGAAGCATGCAGGCAGGAAATGTTTCATGGTATGACTAAGAAGCTGTATCAAGGTTTGTACTGTCAAAATAATGCACTGTCAGCAAGCCTAGGTAACATGAGCTATCTTTGATTGTTCTGCCAAAGGTCCTCTCAAGAATGCAAGTTGATAGAAGTGGTCAGGGTGCCGAGTAATGACACAGTGGCATCATCTCTCAGTTCATGGAAGTACCTGTCTCTTTGAACTGAGCAGATTTGACAAGTGGTAGATACTTTATATCCCATTAGTGAAGGTAAATAAGTCTGCCTTTTTTAAATTGGAGCCATTAATTTAATATTACGACTTCTGTTTGGTAATTTGCCTGAGGGCAGGATCACTAGGACTTCATCACTGACACATATCCAACAAAGAATGCTTAGCTGACTTTAAAGATGAAATCATGGGCCAAAAAAATCTCTGTTCTTTCCTCAGCATTTGGTTTTGTGAATAACCAAGATTCCTGTCCACTGCTTCTGAAAATTCTGCTAGTAGCATGATGGAATTGGTGTGATATGGTAGTGTCACTTTCTGGGGTTGTGAATAGCAATAGGGAACTTGACTGGCTTTCTGAACCAATGGAAGTTATTTTCACTGTTTTTAAGTGTAGAGAGTGGATGAATGGGTAAGTGCACTTCTTGCGTTTTCCTCCCCCTGGTTGGAGGATCTTAAGCTTTAGAAATGCTTTAGTGTTTCACGGTTCTTTGGCTTCTCTTCGTTTAAGAGAGCCCTCCCACTGCCTATAAAAGCTGCCTATAAGTGGCTTTTTTCAGATCATTTATGTATGTGTGAACATAAATAGACACCCACACCTTTTACATGGGAAGTGAAAACTATAGGAAAAAAATTACAGTTATCTTGGGTGACTTTGTACACACCACTTCTGTATATAAGGGATATGAGCCTGAGAGCAATGGAAAATTGCTTTCCCTTGTTACGTTGTGCTTCTGGTTTTTCCAGTGTATAATAAATACACCCTACAGGATTCAGGATCCTTATGTAAGGGGAGAACGGTCTTTATCCACAGCAAGTACCTTCTCAGTAAGTTTTATAAGCGAATACTATGTTTTTAGCTTGGGGGGGAATGGGGTGTGTGAAATTATCCCAAGTTGAAATTAACTTCTCTAACTTACAAGAGAGGAAAAAGCAAAATGTCCTTGTTAGCTTATTTAGAAAACTCCTAATCAAATGCAGCATTTGAGGGCTGCCTTACTAGCGGTCTATTTTGTAACTTTTTTCCACTTTTTACTACTGTGAGCAGTATATAAGGACTAATGTAAGGTGACTAGTTTTATAACACTTCAGCTGGATCCTTACGGATTTGTTGAAATCCTGTAGCAATCAAAACCGAGAGCTAATGATAGTTGTAGGCTGGTACCTATTTTGACTGGTCTACCATGGGGCAGTTAAGTGTAGAGGTTATTTTAAACGTTAGATGTTCTAGTAGGATTACATTATTTTAGCAGTTTCTTAAAAAAAACATACAAAAAAAACATACTCAAAAAAACTTGCTTTTTGACTGTTACAGTGCAGATTGTAGAATTTCATTTTCTAGATTTTTAAATGTGTATTTATTTATTTCAAGAATACATGTTTTCTTATGCACTGTATTCTGAAGAAAATTGTTCGGTTTATTAGATTCTGCTGTAACTTTAGTCCGAATTCTCACAGCCTTGTGCTACCATCAAATGAATCTCACTTTGTCTTTCTGTTGGGACCCAAGTCTTATTGAAGTTTCTTTCTCATTTAGATACTTGATGAGCTTACTTTCAGCTTTTTGGGGTGATATAAATAATTGAAGATTTTAGGCCTTGTATTACTAGGCAGGTTTTTCAGCCTTAAGTCTTTGAACATATTTATTTATGCATTTATTTTAATGTTCAGTATCTTCAAGACTCAACACTTCAGTCCGTGCATAATGCCATATCCAGAAGTAATACATTTGTATGTCGCTTTGACTTCAAACTTGCTTGTAAGAATTGCACTCAAGGTCTCTTCTGAAGTAGCTAAATTTTGGTTTTAGTGATTTTGGATTACTGCTTTTCTGGGTGCAGTAACGTGAGTTATGTTTTTAGATAGGTGATGTGTTTGCATTTTAAGTGTTCAGATGCATATTTTTCAAAATGGCATGCTTTGCAAGGTTAGTATGTGTAATGGATCTGTTCTTGTCACTGACGAAGCTTAGTGTTTGTGTTGCTCTTGGTAAAAGAGAGGGATGTTTTTGAATTTGTGTTATGTTAGCTTCTAAAAATACTGACAGGGTGCGCATTGTGTTTACCCTGAAAGAAATACCCCTTTTGATGTTGATTCCGCATTTACAGTAACTTATAATCGGTTAATTGTTTTTAATCCATAATACAATCAACACAAAAATAACATTATCCAAAATTAGTAAGGATGGCACATGGAGCTAGGCCAAGTGCCTTATGGGCATATCTGTCACAGTTGCTTTTATTGCTTGTATTTGTGGTTTCTTCTGGTTGGAGACTTTGACTGATACTTGTTTATTCACACTTACTGTCTGTTGATTTTCCTTCATGCTGTCAGTATTCACATTTTAATTTTTTCTTTTGCCCTTGCTTGCTGGGAAAGATAAAGGCATATTAGAAACGTATAATGCTTAGAGAAATTGCAGGAAAATGCTCCCTGTATTTTGAGTGGAGTCACAAGGAGTCACACCCCTACACTCAGCCAAGTCTTTGAAATATTTTTGTCAAAGTCAAGACCTGTTTATTTATCCTTTCAAGAAGAGAAATGGGTATTACATCACCTTTAAAGGAAGGAGTCGTTCCATTGCTTTGAATTTTTATGTATCCTTCAGATGGGATACAGAAGGCTAACGGTGATTTGAAAAATCTGAATGTAAGGAACTTGTGCTAAAATCACTCTGTTCAATACTAGGAATCCTTTTTATTGCCACACATTGTAAGAAAACAAAGCGGTGAAATAAAGCAATTAAAAAAAAAACGATGTCAGTGACTTATGAGATTTTTACATGTAAAAATGGTACTTTAAATTTTGTGTGTGCAGGTGCATGTTTCAGTCCATTTGCTTTGTGCATGTCAGAGTAAGCTTTAAGAAACTGATCCCCTAAAACTTGAAATGGGTTTAATTTAGGTATTTGCACTTCTTAAAGGCATTTGACAAAGAATATTCAACTCGATGAGCACAAAATTTGATTACTTTCTCTATGAACGGCACACTGTATCCTGCTCTGAAAAGTAAAACCCACACAACTAATATTGCAGTGTGTCAGATTTACTTTGCATTGCTGTGCATGAAAAAAGCAGAGACAATACTCTTTTTTGATTCCACACCTGAAGCATAAATGGGGGTATATTTAACTTGTTTAACTATAGATGTTTAGTCATAAAACTTCTGCAGTTGAAATTGAAATAACATCATCATTTAATTCCTTTGTCATGTTATCTCATCTTTCATGATTTAAGTTTTCAGCTGTCTGATATGTTCTGTGCCTACTCGCTAGTTAGCTTTGAGTAATTTATGTTAGTTGGTATAGACTTGGTGAGCTTTATTTATCAGGTACTGCAGATCTGCTGCTATAAACTTTCTAAGCTCTCTTTTTCTGCTCATTGGAGTTGCTCAGGTATTTTAGTGATGATGCTTTGGAAATTGCTTAGGTAAGTGACACGGTATTTTGTAGATTAGACAGCTTTGAACGTTTGTATATAAAGCTGTCTGGTGTAAAGACTGGGTGGATTGTTTATTATGTGAAATAGCATTCAAACCTTTCCTGTGGTGTTATGGATATGAAACCAATGTGTCAAGTCAAATACAGTAGCCCAGTCTCCTATACTAGAAGACTAAAGCATCCTAGATGGTGGTGGTGTGTGGTTGCATGTCATAAATTGTGCAAAGCTGAGTGGAAGTGACAAAATAAATATATATTTAAAAAAAGGGGGGATGACTTGGGAAAATTAAACTATAATTGTCGTGGTGACTCAATGTACTTCTCAGTGCTTCATTTCCCAGTGCTGACTAAGATGGGCGAATTGTTGGGAATATACTGGAATGGAATTTCAGTATTGTATTAAAGAGGAGAAGAAAATAGGAAAGAAGTGGAAGCTTTTGAGTTTAATAACTGTAGGGTCCAGTCTGCAAGTCTGAACTATATTTTAAAGGTTTCAGTTCCTGTTTTGCTCGTGTAATGTAATTAGTTTGTATCCAGGTGTGTCATCTTATTGGTAAGATGGTCCCTTTGGGAAAGAACTTGTCTTGATGAGAAAGGATGAATGCAGTCTGTAAGTCAGTAACTCATCTATGAAAGAAAGAACCTCTGCAATCATTAGCTCAAGTGGTTTGCAGAATATTCTGCCATATGTATGGGGTGTTTGGGGTTTTGGGTTTTTTTCTGCAATGCTTTTTTTTACATGTTCGTGATCTTTTTGCTTTCAGGTCTTGAGTATAAACTTACGTAAGTTCTAAAAATGGGAAGAATTTTTCTGGATCATATTGGTGGCACTCGCCTGTTCTCCTGTGCAAACTGCGACACGATTCTGACCAATCGTTCTGAGCTCATCTCCACTCGTTTTACAGGGGCCACGGGAAGAGCCTTTCTTTTTAACAAGGTTGGTAAGAAGCTGAGGGGAACTACTATTTGCTTTTGAAAAATGAGTTTGTGGGATATGAATCTGTCATCAAAACTAAAAAACTTCTTGGCTAAAGTGTTGTGTAACTATTTTAATTTTTTATTTTTATTCTATTCAACTGTCTTTGAATTCAAATTAGGCATTTATTATTGATGGCAAGCGATCTAAATTAGTTTATCTGCAATACTAAAAGACTCTAAAGAGGATTGTGTATATAGAGGCATCGTGCCAAAATGCATGGAGTTTTAACTTTGGAGACTTCTGTAATATGAACCTCAAATTCACTGTGAGAGTATCTTTGGTCTATCAAAGTTGCAAAGGCATTTGCACTTTTACTCAGTAAAAGAAAAAAGTCTAAATAATCTGTTTAATTTCAAAAATGCATTTAGGCTAACGGTAGTTTGGCAACTTGAGGTAACCACAATGTCTTTTACAGGCAATAATACTCTGGTTTAGTTTAATATTTATTTTTTTAATTGATCAAACTTGATTTAATTCACCAGATTGAAATATGGAAGTCATAACTCTGAGTGAATTGTAGCATTATTTATTAACCCTTCCATATAGACTTGTCCCTTAGACTCATTGAAAAAACACTGATCGTCCTTTGCTTTCTTACAAAGTTCCTGGTCATGTAATCGTTGGTGTGTTTTGGGTTGGGTTTTTTCTTGAAAGCTATTTGGCCATTGATAGAGGCATCAGTAATGTCTTCACTCAGCAATGTCTTCACTCAGCTGTGCTCGGCCTTGGGATTTTTGGCATGCTGAATCCTGTCAGTAGTATTTATATGTAAGTGTTAGGCTGCATAGCTATAAAAGAGCTGTGCATCTGGTTTCTTTCTCATCCAATAAGCACTGGCTCCTGGGGTTCAAATTTTTCTTGTGTTAAATAGTGGGGTTTAATCACAGAAGTTTTGATTTTTACGTTTCTGCAGTCAGGAGCCTTACATCTGAAGCAGTAGAAAACTGAGAAAGCAGTGGAGCCCCATCTTTTAGAATCCTACTGCGTATTAGCAGTTTGGATATAGTTCTGACATCAGCTTTTCAACAGATTCTACATTCTGGTTCTGTGGTGTCGCTGCCTAAACAAGTTAAAAGTATATTTTAAACTGCCGAGATAGCACACAAAAAAAGGTGCAAGTTTAATGCCTACGTTCTCAGCCACTGAGCCTTGCTTTTTCTTAGATGATTATTTCAAGAGCACCCGAAGATTTTTAAAGAAGTACCTCTTTTAATATTTTGGTTCTGATTTCTGGGAATAAGTGATCACATCGGTGCTAGAAATGGGTTACATATATTGCAAGTGGATTAATATCAGTTCGTTTACAAGGAATTTCTCACCCAAAGTTGAACACAGTACTCTGTGCTCTCGTATGTCTTGTAATAGCATTTCATGTCTCTCAGTTAAACAGTGAGGGTTACACATCGCCATGAAGCACATCTTTAAAGTGTTTCCTTCTCAAGCAGGAGATTTCCAAGGGCTGTTGGCTTATTACACTGCAGTTTTCAGTTCATGTGCAGTGCCACAGGCTCTTTCCTTTTAAAATGTTGATAGTCATGCACATTGTTACCAAGCTTTGCTCTAGGCAGACTAATCCTTTCTATTCCCTATCCCCTGTATATTTGTATCAGGTGGTAAATCTGCAATACAGTGAAGTTCAGGATCGGGTCATGCTCACTGGCCGCCACATGGTTCGAGACGTGAGCTGCAAGAACTGCAACAGCAAACTGGGTTGGATCTATGAATTTGCCACTGAAGACAGCCAGCGCTACAAGGAAGGCCGTGTTATCCTGGAAAGAGCGTTGGTCCGAGAGAGTGAAGGATTTGAGGAGCATGTTCCATCCGACAATTCCTGAAGAGACTTGAGTCTCTTCGCAGGTTCTCTTCAATTGAAACTCAAAAATAATAAAATCAACAAAAAAATCTGCTTACATACACTGTCACCTTAGCATCAGAGTCGGATTCATGGACTACAGAGTGGGAAAGATTGTGAGAGTATTTCAGATGGAACCTTCCTTTCTTTATTCCTTTTATATTTTACTTTCCCTCCAGCAGCTGTTTGTAGAAAGAATGTTGTGCAGATGCTGTAACTTTTTCTCTCTTGCATTTACATCTGTTAGATTTGAGATTGTATCTACAGATACAATGGACTAAAAGGAAAATATTTGGGGGATTTGTCTTTTGTTAGAGAGAAATTCAGTGAGTTTTTTTAGTTTGCACAAACTGATGTCAGCATAAAGTTATTTTAAAACTACAGATGTTTTTTAAAAAGTATATTCCAATTTTTGGCTTAAGTTTTTAGTTAGTTTTTTTTTTTTACCCAGTCTTTTCACCTGATTTGCTAGCTAAAGTAAAGAGATCCGAATTTGTGCCGAGTGCTAAAGGTTCAGTGTTGGTACAGCTTGGGCTGGCCCTTGTGCCATATTCTTGTTGAGGTTGATTGGTAGCACAGAGCCCATTATTTCTTGTCGTTCTTGACCCAAAGATGTCACCATTCCTTGTTTATTTGTGAAGTCCCATTCACCATGTAAACTGGTGTTGATTGGAAACTATTCTTGAAATAGGGCAAAACTGCTTGGCTTTTTTTAACTTTAACTGATGTAACTTATAAGCATAGTAATAATATAAAATAATAGTTGTCTGTTTAGTCTTGCGTTGCTTACAGATCAGAAGCTGTGTTTGTAATGATAGGGATCCACTGAGAAACTACTGTTTCAGTAGTAATTTTTTTTCGTTGCTCTACTAATCTCATTAAGTAGACAGGCAATTGCAAATCTTAATTCTTCTTCAAGTAGCTTTCTTTAAACCCAGAACTTCCTACGTTAAACACAGCTGCTGTGTAAAAGGAGAAGATTGCCAGCATGTTTGTTCATGCCTAGAGTTATGCAATCTGCATCTCTTGAAAAAATTAACTTAAACAGCTTGTTTTCAAATGCTGCTTCTGGTGTTGAAACCTTTATCTTTCAACTTTGTTGAACCTTTTCATTGTGATGGTACATTTTTATCTTTCTGGGCAGCAGTACATGTCAGCCTAGTAGTAACTAGTGACTTGGATTCCTGCTTTCTTCTTGTAGAGGACAGCTCTGTTTAAACCAGTGATCTTGCTTGCCTTTTTAGCAAAAATGCTCTTCATTAACTTAACTCAAGGGTGCCCAAACACTTTCATTGTGTCTTAAGCCATAAGTTAAGATCTCAAGGGCTGAAATTTATTTGAATGTTAGATATGTATGATTCCTTATCAAAGATACAAGTTGGTTTGTTTTTTTTTCCTTATTGGATAAATTGTAGTCAACGTGAAGTAAGTTACCTACAGACGTACAAGAGGGGAAAAAAACCCCACCCAACCAAACAGATCTCGGCTCCAACCTTTCAGAATAACGTTTCTTCACTAGCCACAGCTCCGTATCTGAAACTAAAATGTGGAGGGTGACTATGCAGAGTATTTTTCGTAATTTTTTTGGTTGCCAAGTGGCAATTTGGACACCCCTGACTTGAATCTACTGCCTATTTCATGTAAAAGTAGCTTTATTATAGAATTGTCACATAGAAAGAAAACAGAGTAGATCACATACCAGAGCTGTGCTTGAATCAAGCTGCTTAAACAATAGTGTACTTGTGCCTCAAATGAATCAGTTTTTGCACTGAGTACAGTAGTACCCCATTATCTTGTACTTCTGTCCTTCACAGACCCTAAAAGCCCCATTAGCATGGTTCTCTTCAGTACTTTTCTTGTACTTCTGACATTACAGTACAATAAAGTATGTTTTGTCCTGAATTGATATTTGCCTTTCTTCTTGAGTAATTTTCCTGGAGTCTGTCAACTGAATGACATAACCTGTCTTCCATTCCCTACATTTACTTCCATTTAGTAAATCATCGCATTTCTACAGCACAGTGACAAGCTGTTGATTGGCATCTCTCTCTGAATAGGTGGTGTACTGTTGATTTTGGAAGGTGCTAAGTAAAGCTTCATGTGTACCACTTGGACACTTGAAAGCCTTCAATTTACTCCTGTTAGAGAGAAAATAAAAACAGGAAATTGCTCATTTAATGGAGTTCTGGGTGCCAAACATCTTTCTCTGTCTTTGAAAACACAGCAAGCTAAGCAGAACTCCAGCTTCTGCAAGAAATGTGAAGTTTTAGCTTCTGAAATGGCTTGGGAATTCAGGAATTGGGAATTTGCATATCTGGAATTCTGTGACCTTTTTTCTTTGCATGCAAATGTTAGGGAGAAGCCTTCTGTTAGCAGCTGGTCAACTTCATAAGCTGTAGTTGAAGAACTGAGGTGAAAGCATCATTATATTGGTGTAATGGAGCCTGACGGGCTTATTCTAAATATTAAGACCTCTTCATTTTGGTAGAAAGTTAGACTGTGAGATGTTAAAGATTACTTTCCCCAAAGTATGATTTGAAAAACACTTAGTGAGGTGAATTCACTAAAAGCTTATGAGGCTTAAGCAAGTCCACTGCAGCTTTAAAACAGACGACTTCAGATTGCTCTTTTAGCCTACATGCTGTTCCCTTCCATATCACATTGATGGCTCTGTGGGAGAGTTTAGCCTCATAAATTTTGACTGCTCCTCCCTAAGATGCTTTGTGTGTGAATACAGATAACTTATCTGCAGGGAACAAGACGATTGGTTACAGTACGGCTAGCAACAGAGAAGACATTGCTATTTGGCGTTAAATGTTTTTTTTTTGTAATAGTGCAGTAGCCTTGGATTCCCAAACAAGGCATGGCTGGCACAGCAAGATGTGCCACTACAGTGAACTTGTGCCTGGCATGTGATGGTGTGTCTGTGCTGTCTTAGACAAAGAAGGTAGCAAGGCAATTACAGTGCACAACAGACTCCACTGTGCATTGATGGAGACCTCAGAATTTGTGCTCTTAGGCTGCTGCTTGGGCTGGCAGTGGTGCTATGACTTTTGCCTAACATTAGCTCTATTAGAGTTTACGTTAACCGCGCGCTGATCTCATCCTGTAGTTGCAGTGTAGGTATACCCAAAACTGAAGTACTTCATTAAAGCTGGTGATTACCATTTCAGCAAAACACAGCTTTGGGAAGATGAAAAGATTGGATGGTGTGTTCGTGGATTGAAAAAGCGTTTTAATTATGCTTTCTATGGATGTTCAAAAGAACTTTTGAAATGGCATACCGCATCTCATGGCTCTGTTAGAAAAGGTAGCATTACACTGGGCTCTGGGGATGGCTATGGTCAGCTTGTTCTTACAGGGCAAGCTTGCCTCTTCAGATTTCTGTCAGAGCTGTAGGAAATAAAGTCAGCAGATCATCAGTGGATTAACAGGTAAGGAACCAGTGAAGCTGCAGTTCCAGGACTCAATTGCCAGGTATAAGGAAGAGGTGACTGGGAAGGTTATGGCATTGATGTGGGAAAAGGCTAGCTGGTTAATCAACCCTGCATTAGAAGAGAAACCTAAGCTGTCATGTTGCAGTACCATTGTGCAAAAGCCAGAAATAGTGTGTTGTGTTTCCTTCTTGGGCCTGCCTTCACTTCTTTAACAAAATGATTTTAAAAAAAAAAAAATCCAGTGAAGCTTGGTTTCCTGTGGCTCTTGAGGGCTTTGTGGGCTCCCTGATGCTTGATGGGGATGAAATGCTTCAGACTTTGTTCAGTTGGGGCACTGATTAGGATCGATCTCCAGCTGGGCCCTGTTTTTGCAGGACTTTAAAGAACTAAGCAATTTTGAGACCCTTTTCTTCATAAGCTGGAGTTAAAAGTGCCCAATAACTTAAAAAGATCACTTTAAGTGGTAAGGAGGAGTATGACCTGATTGATGATGTCACTCTGTAAGCCTTTTTCTTCTTTCAGGAGATCTGAAATATTATGGCCAAAGGAAATGAGCTCCTGTCTGTCTCGTCAACTATTATGTGGCAAAGACATTCAACAGCTTCTGACAAGCCTAATTCTGACAGCGTGGAGCTGTTGCTGGTCTCATTGCTACTTCCCCCCCACCTCTCTTTGGTGTAAGGGTTTCTGGTACGTGTAGGAAATTATAAGGGGAGAAATCTCACATTTGCCTTCCAGCCTTTTGTTTGTTTACTAATAGGGTTGTTCTTATTTGAATGGGTTTCTGTGATGCTAGTAAAACTGCTGGCAGTCTAATGCCAGCCTTTCACTAGGTAAGGGGCCCCTCTGGCAGGGTATCAGTGACATTATCATCTCTCTCATCCTCAAGTCTAGGCAGAGGTTATTTGGGAGTGATACTTGGCTGAACATCCTGATCTGGGTAGAGGTGATGAGAAGGAAGGCCTCATTCACCCTGTTACAGGACACTTCCATTCCATTGCTGTCTACATCTCTTTCCATCTGATGTTATTGTCGGTGTGATCTGCTGAAGTTTGCATTGCGGCTCCTCCTTTTAAAAAGGAGGTGACTGTGAGACAGCAGCCTGTGCCTCTTAAACGTGACATTTCTCTCTCAGGGGCCTGAAATACTTACAGGCTGCTCTGTCTTCTGCTCAGTTTGAAGGGGTGGCTGTGTTCCTGTTTGACTTGTTACTGCAAAAATAAATCCTGGCACTTGTCTAAGAAATGGCCAGAGTGTCTCTGCAATGGGAGGCAGGTTATGGAAGAGAAACCCAGATAAAAGAGTAAGAAAACGATTGTGTGTGTGTGAGGGGGGATTCAGGTCTTAATAAACCAGACAATTTCACTCAGAAGCAGTAGAGGTGGAAGACATTCTAGAGGTAAGCATGCACCTTTTATGACGTGTGGTCATAAAAGTGGGAAATGGGAATCAGTTGGGCACTGTAGAGGATCTAAGGTCCCCTGATAAGCAGAAGAAGAGACTGAATTTAAGTGCTTCTGTTTCTTTTGAGAAACCTCATTGAATGTCCTTGCTGTAGGATACTGATAACGGGAAGTGCAGAACCAGAGCTAAGTTTCTGGCCTCTGTGTTTAGGTAAAGGCAGCTGGAAAGTATTTGTCCTTCAAAGTAGGCTCTGTTTTTGTTCTCATTATCTGAAGCGTTTAACACTATCAGAAACTTGCATTTCTTACAGAATAAAAAATAGGAGAAGGAACAAAAAGCTATGGCATTAATTTGCATTTCCTAAGTGTCTGACAGGAGTAGGTGGGGGAAAGAAGGGTGTTCAGACCTTAGGTTTGACTCAGCCCATGAAAGAGATGTGGCTTGCCTGACATCAGGATCCGGTGCTGTTTCCCTCTAGGACTCGGGGATGTTTAGATTTAGGATTTTGCTTTGTCCTTTTGAAAGGATTTGGTTTGACTGTTGTAAACGTTTACAAGCGTTTGAAACAGTAAGTTTACTGAATTACAACAGACTGTGTGCCATAGTTGTTTGCAGACTAATGGCAGACATTGCAATAGATGCAGTTGGTGAAATAGGGAGACCCCCATCCTACTAGAGGACCGCAAGGCAGAATGGCTAGCTCATACAAGGACGCTTAGCCAAAAAACTGCCTGGTGACTTTCATCTGTCCTTGGAGACTGACTGAGTTTCACAATCTCCTGTCCTTGCAAGCGTTTGAAGACTATTATTCTAAGCACAAGTACATGGTGAGCACAGAAGGAAGAAGAGTATGTTTGCTACTTTTTCAGGGGTGGACCTTTGCTCCAGTGCACTGTCAAGAAGGTGGGACGCTCTGAGAGAGGTGGTGAGAACTTGGGTGCATCCCATGGGCAGGGTGCAGAAACAGCCTCTGTTGCTATGCTGCTAGTGGTATTTGGCCAGCAGATCTTTCTCCCCTGTCCTACCCATTTTTATTAGGTTTGGTCTGGTCTGGAAATCCATGGGCAGGTATGCTTTAGTCCACACAGCACAGCTGCCCATGCTCTCAACTAGAGCAATTTGCTTAGGCTTCCTTTGGGCAATCTTTTTGCTTTAGGGAGTAGGGGGAAAGTAAAACCTACCTTAGTTCAGTCAGCACCCACAAATGTACGTGGTGAAACGCATGCAAAAAAGCCATAACTGCATGAATCTGTAGTGATTGCTGCACCTTCCCTACAGAATTAGCACAGTTTAAGGATTTGGGGAAGTGCCTGCTTTTGGCAATATTAGAGGGTCACTTCTAGTATCACTATACCAGCATGATGGATTAGTCATTTCAGCTCAGAAGGGATCGATGGATTGTCTATTCCATATCTCCCTGCTGAGGAGGGATTAGCTTCGTGATGTACTCAATAAGCCTCCATTCTTGGGATGAAGTTTCTCGGCGTGATTTCTTACTGTAACCAAAAGTACATTAGAGAGATACGATTTAGGTCACAAAAATAGAACACTTAAAAAATGCCAGATTTCCAATGGATTGGGTAGCACATGGTTGTCCTGTCCCTGCGTACGTGCAGCCTGGGGGTGAAAGTGGTATGTGATCACAACAGTAAGGATGGCACCATCATCACCCTTTTATAGGTATGCATTGAACTTGTAGTTACAACCTCCGTCCCACCATTCCTAACTTTGGACTGTTTGACTTTTTAATAATTTTGTTTCTAAAGGTAATTTGGGTATGAACTTTCCAATGTGCATTTAACTGGCAAAACTAAAAGAAACTCAGATTAAGCATTTGTAATTGCTGGCTTCTTCATGACTGGGATTTGAACTGGGAACCCCATTTGATGCAGTAACCATTACTACTTAAGCTCCAAGGCTGACTGGTACTTAACCAGCAGCTGGAGGAAGTTTTTCATTAAAGAAGGTTGAGCAGATGTCAGACCTAGGCTTTTGAGGTTTTCATTTGATGTAAGGTCTCAGCATGGGATAGGGAACTTTTTTTCCAGTTTGTGTGCTGGTTCTGGTTAGGTTGGGGGGGTGTTTTTGTTGTTTTCCCCTCCTGATGCTTGGAGTTGGTGAATTCCCTACCCCATATAGGGCTTTGGAGGAAGAGATGGGAAGATGACAATTACTCTGCATTTCCTACCCAAACTGCTTGACTGACTCTCATGCTTCCAGCCTCCTGAGTTGGGAAGGTTCCCGCTCCATGCATGTTCCCTGTCAAGGAGAGAAATGCCCCATGATTCATGTGCCACGTTTCTGGGAAAGGGAGGAGCAGTTGGAGGAAGCTTACTGCCTATCTCACCCCATTACATACAATCTGCAGGTAAGCTCAGGGCTTCTGGAAACTTTGGCTGCCTGTCAAACTTGAGGCACAGAAAAACAACAGCTTTTAACACTCAGTCCAGTGCAGATTTAGGACAAAAAATTCCAATGTTTGTATGAAACCAAAAATAAACACAAAAGTTATTTCCCCCATAAAACTCACTTCAGCAGCATTGGTATTTTTATGTCAAAAGGCTGAAGGAGAAGCTGGTGGAAGTCTGCCACAGGGAGGGAGGGGAAGGCAAAGGCAGAGAAGGACGCTCTGCCAGAGGTTTTGCAGTTACTTGCTGATGGTGTTGATGCTTAGATACCAGCTCCAGGTGCCTTGGGGAAGGTGATACTCATTACTGGCTCCTTTACCTGTCTCCTTTTCTACTCCTCCTCTCCCTGTTCTCTGCAGCCGTGTTGTGCTTTGTTCCTCCTTCTGCAGTATGTGCTTTTGCCTCTTGTCATCTCCCCACACTGCCGTTGGTTCCTCTCTCTCCTTCCTGCCCTGCTCCTTGCATCCCTGCTGAGTTTTCAGCAGGTGACCTTGTTCCTCCCAGCATGGCATCAGAGGCTGCGGTTCTCTGGTGCCAGGCTCAGCTCTTTGCTGCAGGCTCCTCCTCACCCCTGCACTGTGACAGCAATGCTGGTGGCGTGGCCGTGTGGTGAACCCGTGCAGGAAGACAGAAAGGCTGTTGCTGGTCTGATTCACTGGGCTGTCACGCGAACAGCGTGTGCAGCCTTGCTAGCAGGCTGCTGGGGGTGATGCAAAGAGCAGCCAAGGCTTGCTTGCACTGGCACTGCCTCTGAAATCAGGTTTTTATCCCTGTCCCTTCTGTGCTGGCAGGGAGGCATGAAGAACACAGACACAAGTGATCTTACTGTTCTCAGTTCCTGCTCTGGTGGCACAGATGCTCAGGAGAGACAGGTATGGAGAAGGCTCTGCTCATCTCTTCTGCATAGGGCTGGCACCTAGCGTGGATGAGGAACTGAGCTGGAACACTAACACATCTGTCTGCAGACATGTAGGCAACGGGCAAAAGGCATGCGCTGGTGTGACAACCCCACCAAATTTCAAGGCCCAGCTCCAAAGTATTGTGTCACAAAAGTTTTTTAACAAAGTAATTGGACGCTTTGTTTTAAATGGGCAAAGTTATATACATCCCCTGAGCCTTGTTTTCAGAAATGCCTAACCATTTCTAGATGAACTATTTTAGAACATAATAACCTATCCTGAAGCAGACCTCCAGCATGGAAAACTTCAACCCAACTGTTTAACGCTTGGTAAGTAAAATTATAACCAGCTGAAAACAGACCTGTGTATTGGAAAGTGCCAAGCAACCTTAATTTAGGAGTCACTTTTTGCACAGACACTTCAGTTTGCCAGAAAAGAAAGGAGAGCCCAGCTGCCAACAAGTGCATCAGTTTGGACAGAGCAATGGAAAACTACATTTTTGCCTTTCATTTATTGTGCTTTGATATCTCGTTTCAGGATGCATACATACATCTGGTTTTTCGTGTCTTAAATGGGTAGTTGTATAAAGTCTAGCGGAGGCACATGTTTTTTTCCATCTTTTAACACTGTAAAATTAGGTGTTTACAGTATTGCCTTAGAAATGGCTTAGTTCAGTGACCTTTTCCAGCACTGACTAGCTGCCAAATAATCAGTGTTTAAAAGACTCTGGACCTGATTCTTCTCTCCTTTACACTGTTTTTTCTCTTGTCGTCAGCTGACTTCATTGGAGCTACTCATTCCCTACAAGCTTGGTCTGAGTAGAAATACATATATATATATATATTTCTGTATATATACAGAGTATGTGTACATATATAGAGAGGAATTATATAGAATAGAAATGAAATCATAGTAACTGGTCGGTTTTGATTTTACTTGACATTGTGCACACGTGCTGAGCTCGCTAGTCTCCTGAAGCGTACTTGTAAGCACCTTTTCCCTAAAGAATACCTTTGCAGGTGTTCTTTGGAGTATTGTGTGACTTTGCTGTTAGCTGTAAATTTTCCCATCTGCATCAGTTAGAGGACCAGACTGAAATACTTGTCTGAAATAAGAACACTAAACCATTTATTTTCTTTTTGTAGGTGGTACAAAATACGATCCTGGTTTGAGGTCCAAGAACTGGCAGCTCAGGTGAAATGCATGCTCTAACCACTCACAGCTTAGGCTTTACACTGTAGCATTAAGTGGAGGTGGTGTCCTTTCCTACTATCAAGCTTAGTAACAGATGTGATCAGTTTTGGAATGACTGTAGCAAATCATCACAGTTTTCCACGCTATATGCCACGTGCTGCACGTGTTTATATTTGACAAGTGAGAATGATATTACCAGCATTTTTATATAAGGTTTTTGTAAAAGGCCTTGAAGCCTTTGGGTTAAAAAAGCTGAGAATGACTACTCACTTTTGCGTATGGACGTTCAGAGACTTCAGATGATTCACCTGGAGTCTACACTACGCTTCTGAGGTCTTACAGCTTGTGACTCTGGGAGTGCACTGACCCTGCGTAAAAATCTTTATCCATTGACGTTGGATTGGTGGCAGGAAAGTGCTGCTTGGTGAAGGCACGCTGAGGATGTGTAACCTGAGGGTAACAGTCAGTAAGGTTATATTATCCCAAATATTAACTCAGTTGTGCCTTATGGCAAGGCTTAGACTGGTGCTGAATTAAAATGACAGCAAGCAATGAAATGGTGTCATTTTGCAGTCACCTTTCAGACTGATTCCTTTTAAGTCCTTTTAGATAAACAAATTTGGTCATCATTTTAAGTCCTTTTAGATAAACAAATTTGGTCATCTGCCATCTTCATTTCTTCCCTGCCTTCGCTCCTGTCTTTTGTCTCCAACTGTTCATCACAAGCTGAATGCTTCTCATTGTGACATCCTGCCAAACCACCATCCTCTTTCTTGAAGACCTTTTGCTCCCTGTTCTTCCCACCTACTCTTGACCAGGCTCCACCCTTCTCCAATCTCATCATATACTTACTTTTGTTGGCCTTGGCTGCTCTCTGCATCCTCTTTCTACTTCACCAAATCTCTGTGGTTTCTTACTAGATCAAGTGGTGTTCAGAGCTCTTACTGACTCCTTTTTTCCTAGGCTGCAGGTAGGATTGGTGTGAAATGTGCCAGAGACTCGAGCAAGGGTCCTCAACAGGCATTCTACCTCTGTTTTGAAACTGAGCCTGGAGGTCTTTAAGATAAATGTAGGATCGTTTCCATTGCTCCCTCAACAAATGCAGTACATCTGACTAGGCTGCTGCCTCTATACTTTGAGTGTGTCTGATTACCATCCCCAGCTTACCTTTTAATAATATCCCAAGCTGACCTGGCTGCAGCTGGTGGGCTGTGATGGAGGTGACAAAATTAATTTACAGGAGGGGAAGCAAGCAGTGACAGGGACCCCTGCATAGAGATACCATTATTTTCCTCCCTCAGCCTAAGAAACAATAGAAAAAGAGAATGCTACAGCTGGGCACTGCAGTATGTATCCACAGATGGTGGATTACCTTGCATACTCCCTTCAATATTTTTTTTTTTTTGTAATGGCATATTTTGCACTCCTCTGGTATTTGATGTGGCCAGATCCCAGAGAGGAATGCCAGCCACTGTCAAATTTCTATTACATGTGTTGCTTCATTTGCGTGTCCATGTGGGATAAATCCAGCTTCTCTGCAAAGCACCAGTGTTCCACACGTCAGCTCTAATTTGAAGATTTCTGTTGTTAAGAAAATGCTGTTGCAATCCCTTCCAACATCATCCACGAGCTGACCCTTATGGGGTGGTCTAAATCCAGCTCAGTGCCAACTCACCTCCTGGGGGCATCTACATCCCACCCCCCCCCTTCATTAGCTTTACAGTGAGATGTGCCCATTGTAATCATCAATGTTTGTGTCTGAAAAATGTTAATGGCCGGGTATATACCACATGCCATACCTTATCAAGCCTATATTCTAATGAAGAACTCTTTTCTGATGGCGCAAGGGACTGTCTGGAAGTTTCAAGATCCAGAAATGTTGGGGAGTAAAACCGGAAGCAAAATTCGACAGCCTGCAAATTATTTATTACCTGGGAGCCAAAGAAGAGCGGACTTTCACTGAATCACTGCAGCCTAGAGATGTGGTCCTGCCTGCTTTCTTGGCCTTTGCCAGGTCTCCCTGCCTAACTTTTACCTGAGAGGGGTGGGCACCCTGCCCTTACTGGGGGCCTTTCTCTGATAAGTGTACCAGGGCCTCAAGACAAACATATGTCCTTAAAAGCTTTTCCCCTGAAAATTCTCATTTTATTTTCCTGACTGGTCAAAGCTACTAACGAAGATGATTTGATTTGTCTTTGTAGAACAACTTCAGACCTCCTTCCCAAGGAGGCTGCGGTTGCAATTTGTGTTTAAAGTATTCCAGTATTCCTGGCTGAACTAGAGGTCCACAGGATTGAGGGGGGATGAGCGTTTGTGACTGACTTGAAGGATGTATAATATTTGACTATAATCTTTGGGGTAAAATACATCTGTGTCACTTCAAGTTCTCAGGCCAGATCCCAAGTTCGTATTTGTTTCCTTCCGAAATAAAACTCGGTTCAGGTTCTTCCCAAAGCTATGCTTCAGCATTGTTTATTGCAACATCAAGCTTTGGGACAGACATTGTTAGTCTCATGGTGGTTGAAGAGGTATTTATAGGAAATCTAAAGCAACTTTATTTCCCCAGGGATACTGGGGATGTTGGATTCAGAGCTTTCCAAGGAAGCTGCCACCTTAAAATAGACCAAGAGAATTCCTGTTGTTCAGGTGACATAATGAGGCTGAGATGCAAACGCAGGGGGAAGCAGTAGCTGGTATGTTTTGACTGGTCCTTTTTTCCTGATGTCTTTTTTTTTTTTTTTTAAATAATATTATTTATGGGTGAGAATAGGGTAAGATCAGGGGCCAGCTTCTGGCTGGAGAAGTTGGGATGTACAGCCTGCACAGAGGGTGAATGTGACTTAATGCCTACATCTGACAGGAACCAATTTAGACATTTTCTCCCTCTCCACAGAGGGCTGCACTGCACTATTAAACATCGGTGTTTGATTAGTTCCCCCCTCCCTCTTTCTCAAAGGAGGAGAAGAGGAACAAGCAGAAGTTAATAGCTGGTGGCTAGTGCATTCACTGTAGCTTTATAAGCACTGAATTGAAGTCCTTGCCCCAAAATGTGTGGGTAGGTTCTGATATAAAACCAGGTCCCCTTTGCAGACCATAAGCATTGCACTGTGGGGAGGGGGAGCCGTTATAAGCATCACCCCAACCAGAAATTCTGCTGAGGACCACAGGAACACATCTCAGTCAAGCTTCATTGAACCCAGCACGTCCTTCCAGACTGTTTGAGTGAATCAGCGTTTACCACCACTGGGCTAAATTTTGTTGTTGAAAATCCTACTTGCATCAAATGGAGTCAGAAGGAGGGCAGCTGGTACAGCCCCAGAAATGAAAAGGCCTCAGGTCTATGCCCAGTTTTGCCATCAGCCTTCTCCTACAACCCCTTTCCTAGAAGGTCATTTCACTTTTTGTCCTTCAAGTTACCCCCATCCTGTGTGAAATAAGAGGGCTATGAAAGACCTGGAAGTTGTCTGTCAAAAGTATTATTTTGTCAACTAAAGAAGCCATGGCAACACAAAGCTACCACACAGTTTCCATCACAAGACTAACTTGAGTCAGTTACTGCCTTTGAAACATCTGTGGTGCGGGCTAAAAGTAGACTTTTCTACCAGAATTGAAGTACATTGAAGGAGTCACAAAAATATCCCGAAGTAGGGGAAGGAAAGAGGGAGTACCAGATGAGAGGAGGGGAAAAACAATGGAGTGCAACAACAGTTATGAAATGTCTCAACAGTTTCCCTGCTTTTATTGTTGCTGTTCTTTTTCAAGCCAGAATGATGAGTTTACTGGATTTGTTGAATCATGATATAGTGAACAGAACCACTGTTGAGACTCTCGTTATTAAGATTCGTAATAGTAACAACATTCCTGCAAGGAATTACCTGAAGCTGGGGGTTTATACCACCACTTGCTTCTGTAGGAACTGGAAAGTTGTAGGAGTCTTAACTGAGGGCTTTATCTATATGTGTACCAGTTCCTATTTTGCCTTTATCCTACGTTATGCTAACCTCTATCCTCCCTGCATTCCTCCCTGTTCTAGGAATGCATCTATCTAGAGATTGGAAACGTGGGAATAAGATCACCAGACGATATTTTACCTGGAAAAATGCAAATATATGTCCTGGAGGGGGAAAAAGTTGCTTCTCTGTGAGAGAGATTTGAGACATCTGAAATAGCTGAGATGTAGCGGGGAACATTTTGGACACGGCTTTCTGATGTGACTAGCAAAACAGACCAGTTTGGGGCCTGCCTATATGAAGGCAGCATGCCCTTGGACACATCACACTTGCTTGGATCTGTAAACTGCACAAAGGATTTTTACTGAAGAAACACATTTCTACAATGCTTTTCACTTGATTATCTCAGAGTGCTTTAGTAGGCTCAGAAGATGCTGGGGAACAATCAATGCAGAAGCTGTGCTGTAAATCTTGCAGCATTTATCTCTATGGAAGTAATCTTTTCTTACTCCCTTTTTATTCAGACTTCAAAAGGAAAAGAACAAGACGAAGGCAAAGGCTGAGGCTCATGCCCAGTGTCTTTCTCTATCATTTTTGCCAAAGAAAAGAAGAAAGGAAACACACCATTGCATGTAAATAATCTTTTTTTTTTTCCTTGCCTACTTCTAGGCCCACTTTCAATGGTTCACTGTAATTAGGCAGAAGCTACTGAAATGATTTCTATGTCAGACCTAACAGACAATATTGTAATTGTACCATTCTTCTAACAGATGCTTTGACTCCTGAAAGCTTTGAATCAAAACCTTTATTTCAAATGCATGCATACTTCAGGAAATTTCAGAAGCAATTGCCAGTTTTATAGTTTGTGTCTGATATTACGTTGAGCTAAAGCCAGGATTTGAAAGTTTGGAAAGTATGGCTTCGGATTTTTTTAATCAAAGGCCATCTGAGATAATGAGCAAGAAGAAAGGAAGAGTGTTAATGTTTTATGGGTCAGGTGTGCAGGGGTGTGTGATATACTTGACGCTTTTAAGATATGCCAGAAAGTCTAATCCCAAGGCCAGGAAGACAACCCAGTAGCGGAGGAATTTGGATGATAAAAGAAAGTATCAACACAGATTGATGACTGCTGTAGTTACGCTGTGCGTTAAGGGGAGTTTAAAGCCCCCTTAAAGAGAAATAAAGGCTCTGCAGCATTGTTAGGAGATCGTTGTCTGAGCAAAGTACCCTGGAGAAGGGGGACAGGTTTCTGTGCAGCCTTGAAGGAGGATGGGGAGTCATTGTGGCTCCTGTACACATGTGCTAGTGCTGTGGCCGTGCTGGGATTGCTGGGCTCGTCCTGGCTGGCAGCCACACTTAGTAGGTGCTGCTGTTTTGGTGCTCGACATGGGGAATGGAGGGCTGGGTTTGCAGGGATGCAGCGAGCATCTTCTGTTCTCACAGAGGCAAGTGAGAGGTATGGGTACCCGCTTGCTCTGAAAATCAGGTTTTGCTGTTCTCAGACTAGCCCTTTTTGTAAATACTGACCTTGCCAGTTTTGGTGCCTTGTCCTGGTACGGGAGTGTTTTGGAAATATTCCTGTGAAAAGGGTAATTTCTTCTTGTTTTTGTAATGTTTTATATTTAAATCTCCTCCGTCCCCTCCCTCCTCCCCTTCCCCCAAACTGTAGTCTCCTGTCTCCATAAGGAGTGTACCTGGCCTTGGCTGGTGGGTCACCTCTCCATTCACCCCAGGACACTAGCCTGTGATGAAACTCCACTGATGTGGAGCTGATGAAAATTGTGTGGGGGACCCTGAGTGAGAAGGTGTGTAAAAGTCAGTCGCCAAGATAAAGCAAATCTTTTCAAATCCCTTGCTTGGCAGGCAAAATAGTGTGGCTGGTAGGGGGTGGTTCCCGGTGCTGTGCTGGCTGCACCACGCAATGCTCCAGCCCTCGGGGTGACTCTCCTGGGGGCTGGTGGCACCCGCAGGAGGGACTGAGTTTTCTCACAGTAGGAAGTCAGGAATTTTGTTAGAAGGTATTTATGCACGCGAGTATCGGCTTTGTGATGCAGCAGCTGAGAATCACGGTGTGAAGCCTGCATCACCCATCTTCCTGATGAACAAGTTTGGGGTGGAAGGGTTGCTCCCCCCCCCCATCATAGCTGATAGCAGCTCTCTGTTCCAGTGCAACAGGCAGTCTCCCCGTGCATAATGAACAACCTCTGGAGGACTGTGGAAGTAGAAATGCTAGGGTGTAAGTAGGCCTCTTGACTGAACCTTCACCCTGTCTCCTGAAACAGTAATCACTGTGTAACCTTCGTGACAAACTAGTTCCTGCACTGAAGCAAGCAGAATCCAGACTGGCCGTGAGTGGTCCTGTAGCCTTGTGTGTGTAACAGAGGTGTACAACTTGCACCCCATTATCTGTCTTTTGCGTAGCATCTCTGAGAGAACATAAACCCTCTATCCACTCTGCAAGCACGGCGTTCACATCAGCACAGCCTGTTTCTCTGCTGCTCAGTCCTCTCTCCTGTAGCTATCATAAATAAACAGCTGCTCTTCTGACCTGACCCACATTTGTACTCTGGTTATACAATGATGGGAAGGAGGAGCCAGCAGCTTGCACTGTGTTTGAACAACATTGTCTACATCTTAAAACACCTGAGATACAACGCTCTGTAGCGGGGCTGTTGGTGTCGGAGACAGGGCTTGTGCCCGCTGTTTTCGAGTACCTGTGCTTTGGAAAGCGGGCATTTCACTGATTTACGTGTACTGTGAGGAGAAGGCTCATTTAATCATATGTTGAGGGAGTGGCAGCACTGCAGGGAAAGGCCGAGAAGGCCTGAGCTGGATGCTGTAGCCTGGAAAGACAATGAAGGGTGGCACTTGACCAGACCTAGTTTTCTGAGGTTACCGTTGGATGCTCATCTTTCTCTCCATCGTTATTCCAGCTTAGCAAATCTTGCCCTCACAGAAGTCAGGGTTGCATTACGACAGCTTGTGCCATTTATGTTGGCTAGAGAAACACAACTTGTATGAGAAGACATACAATTTATTGTTAGTCTACTTAAAAGCTTTAACAGTCCACTCAGAGTCTCCTCGTCAATCCACTTACAACGATGCTAACAATGATAAACGATATTATCTAGAATATTAGAGAGAAAGGGGATAAAAGAAAAAAACCCTTAACATACCAGTGTCAAAACTAATACACATGCAGCACTTGAGCTGCTGCAGCTTTCCCCAGGTTACGCTCACCCCTCTGCTGCTCAGGCACCGGATTCAGAGGTGCTGGCTGTCCCCCAGGAGAAGGTGGGAGGGCTGCAGGTATCATAGACCCACCAAGTCCTTTGCCCCTAGCAGCACGATGCCGACTGTGGGGCCCCTCCGTCTGCCTCGCCGGGGTGGTGGTGGTGGGGTTTCTGCCTCCTCCTCTGCTAGAGTCCACCTGAGGCTGTTTCCACCCCGTCTCTAAGGCTCTCCCCTCCGTGCTCCTCGGTCCCCAGAGCCGCGTACATCCACACTGACCCTCCAGGCAGAGCTGTGCACGCCTTGCAGACCTGCTCCTCACCCTCCTTGCTGCTCCTGAGTGGTGTTTCCCAACCCCAAGGTCATGTTCCTCCGTTGATGCAGCGGCTGCCCACGGGGGAGTAGTTCATAGTGCTGGAGCCGCCGGGATCGCCCCGTGCCGGGGGGTTTCAGGCCGCGCTGCCCTCCCCT
>NW_008824051.1:2827923-2830562 GCF_000699105.1 Pygoscelis adeliae
TTGATGCAGCGGCTGCCCACGGGGGGGTAGTTCATAGTGCTGGAGCCGCCGGTATCGCCCCGTGCCGGAGGGTTTCAGGCCGCGCTGCCCTCCCCTGCCTGCACCCCCACGCCCTGTTTTTCCTCCCAGCCCAGGGACCGATTGCTGTGCCTGCAGCTGCTCCTGCTGCTGGAGGCCTTTCGGCACCCCTTGGACCAGGCGACACAAAAACCCGAGTGCAGATGGGTGAGGGCCCGGGTCGTTGACGGTTGCTGTTACAGCTACAGAGCTCACGTGAAGCTCCCCGCATGGCAAGTCCCAACCAAGGCAAGGCTGGCGAACGTCTGTGGCCAACCTCTGGCAGTGGCAAGACCATATTTCATGGGCTATAGGCATGCACTGCACCACCACCATCTGTTTTCCCTAAGAGCCCTGTGCTTTGCTACAACAGCCATAGTAATAGAGGAGCGAAGGCCTTGTGCTTCGCCCTGACCAAAAAGACCATGGCTGATGCTCCTCAGCATTTTCACCAGGATCTGCAAGGAGAGCGGTGGGTCTTTGGGGGCTCAATGGGACCACGGGTGATAGCCTGACCTGCCCTATGGCCAAAGAAATCCATCAGGCAGTGCTGGCGGCAAGTGCGATAATCCTACAAAGAAACAATTCCCCAAATAAACAAGCAGAAATATTGAAGTTCTGTAATTATTAAAACACATAAACTCCTGCTCATAAACCACCCCGTCCCCGCAGATCAATACTTTGAGAGACATCTGGAGCTTTGTAAACTAGAAGATGTAATAGGAGTAAAGCTGCAATGTGACAAGACAGCTAATTTTTAATTATTTCTAACTCCTTTCTAATTTCTACTTCATTCTGAATATTTAAAAGCCCTTCCAAATGTATTTCACAAGTTTCAATAACAACCTAGTAACTGGATGTGGCATTATAGCAATTTATAATCACCTCCTAAAATGGGGATCTAAATTAATCTTTCTACATCTCATTAGTTCAGCTATCAGAGATCTTTTACAAGATAATTGGCTTTCAGTGGCTTTAATTTAATTTAATTTATTAATATCTTACATTTATTTTTCATAGATGCTGGTTTAATTATTGAACTGATACATCTCAGAAACATAATTCTTTTATACAGCATCAAACTTTTGCTTTTAGGGCTCTAGAGCCTTTTTAAGATGTTTTAATGATAAATAAGAAGTCCTCGTTTGTGTTTGCCTTTAGAATGGATATCAATTTACTTTTGCCTTAGGTTCTCACAAAGGAAAATTAGATCTTGTTTTGGAACATCCTGTTTTGCAGATGAGGCTGGCTTTATTCTTAAACCAAAACTCCGTTTTCCAACTTTATAACGCTATAAAAGTGCAAACAAGGGGAGACAGAAGTAGTAAAAACAATGTGTAATAAATAGCCAATTCATACCCGACAGGTACTTATATAAAAGATTTCAGTGGGCAGCAGAGCTAGGGACGCCCAGTCTCCTGTGGGGTTGTGTCCCACGGCTGAGCTCTCCGGTTCCGGCAGTGATGCTGCCCTGCTTGAAGCTTCTGCCACCGGGCGCACCCGTGCCCACCCCACCAAGTGCCTGCTTTTCCTGCACCCACGCCACTAGCTGAGTCTGGGGGCTCCCTCACCATCGCCTTTGTAATTGACCTGCAGGAACATAGTCTTTTGGAGACTTCCAGCCTTCTGTAGACTTTGGCCGAAATGAACCTGGAGGCTCCCAAATGCGTGAGGACAGACAGACAGCCTGCGTGATTGACCCCAAGAACTTCCTTCCTTCGGAAAGCAGCCTAAAAATATGTTCCCTTCTAGAGCAGAATAGCAACGTTGAAACATCTGACAGTAAATGTGAGAATTATAATTGATGCTTAATGAATAATCCAGGGTAGTTTTAATATTTTAGCTTCATAGAATACCTTTCATCCCCAGGAGCTAAAGCAATGTACTGTTACCCCACGCGGTCTCCTTTTGCCATTAAATCCACCGTTTCCTGGAGACCAGTTACATGACTGGGCCCACACTGGGCAGGGCGTATAGCACAGCAGCACAGGGGAGCTGTGTCCCACTGTCCTGCTCCGGTACCTGCTCAGAGTGAAGTCCATTTACTGCCTTTACCTCTGACCGGTGACGTGCCAGCCTGGCCTTGGTTGCAGCCCGAGGTCCCACAGAGCTTTGAATTCATTCTCCCCCCGAGAATGAATTTCCACCCCGATCAAGACCCCCCTCAGGGGACATCTTTCAGGTAAGAGGTGTGCTCCCAAGTTTTGCCCATGGTGGGGTTTTGCTCTGACATGGAGCGAGAGCAGCTTAGGAGCTGCAGACAGAGTAGCGGTGCATCTCCCTGACGGCTGCGGGGCAAGACCTCCCTCTCCCACCCAAAGCCGTTGGAGATGAGGAGGGGGCAAAAAGCCCCTGCAGACCCCCCCCCCCCAGGCAGAGAGCTGCTGCACCAATTCCTCGACCTCATCCTACGCGAGAGCAGCCACGCACCTACCCGCGCACCCCTCCCGACACGGACGACGTGAGCAAACCCATCCAGCCAGCGCCCTTCGGGAGGGACAGCAGATTTACGGGGAACAAAACCCACCCGTGCACCCACAGCCGCCGGGCCCGTGGGGCGGCTCTCGCCCAGCTCATGGGCG
>NW_008824051.1:2830869-2838551 GCF_000699105.1 Pygoscelis adeliae
CCTTCCTTGAGGGGGGGGGGAAACGGAAAAAAACCCCAAACAACCCCCGGCAGGTCATTCACCCTACCTGCAAAATGAACGGGATGGGCTCATTTTTCCAGTTAAAGCATTAAAAAGTCTATGCCGGGGAGAGGAGGAACAACCATGAGCAACTTCTGCTCGTTTCAAATAACACATGAGGTCTCCGGCCCTCGGCTAAAGTCAGTTTTGGGTTTGGAGACACATGCTGCTGCCGCCCAGGCCGTTCTTTTAGTTTGAGGGCTCTTGTGCCTTGACCGCCGTCGTGCCACCTGGGTGGGTGACAGCAGGTAAATTTGCTGGTAGGGAAGGGGTTGAGGGCGAGAAGAGTGGAATGAGGATTAAAGGCATAAAGTTTATTACATAATAATGTCCCTTCTGCCCCATTCCCAGAAGAAATGAGCTGCTGCTGTACAACATTGCTCTGCAACCGCAGCTTCTGCCAAATCCCTTTGCTTTTGCAAATCGTGACTTCTTTGGACGTGAGGCTAGTTCTCTGGCGTTGGGCTTTGCCTGCTGAGGATGGAGGGCAAGAGGGCATAAAAAAGGGCAGATGAGTTCCTGTTATATTATCATGTTGTTTTGGCCAGTTCTACAGAGTGGTCTTTTGTATTTTAGAGACATTTCAACATTTAAAAATATCTGTAATGGTAAAAAAGTGCTGCGAGTCTTTCTTCTTTCTGTCACCACTCCAAGTGCTCCAGGCTGGTTTTGCTCTTTCTTGTAAAGGCTGCTGCAGCTAGGATTTTTTTGATCAGGAAGATGCTCTTGGCAGCACCCCTAAGCCATGAGGGGTGCCATCCAGCTGCGACATGCAGGGCTCGGGCGTCGGGATGAGCCTCGGGGAGCTCTGCGGAGCTCATGGTGCTGCAGCCACTGCAGGTCAGCCTGGGACACCTTTCCCTTCACCAGGAGGCTCCCGACACGGTTCACCCACAGTCCAAGGCTTTTCCTTGATGGCTTGTTATTAAAACTGTACAAATAATAAATTCTTCATCCTATTAATCAAATCAGAAAGAAGGTCAACTGGGTTCATTTTCGATCAGTCTGAAGTGAACGTTTCTGGTGGTTTGGTTTGCACAGCAAAATGAAAAATCTTCCCCAAAAGACGCTGTCTGAAGCCAGCCAGGAGAGCTTCGTTGTACTCGGGTTTAAGCCTGCTGTCTGCAGTGCTGCTGTAACTGTCTGCTGACTTAGGGTAGCATTTGCAAACATTCTTCTTTAGTCCAAATCAACCTTTTTTTCAGTTGATAAATGATTGGTCCCACGGTGCCCCCGAGCTCTATTCTTACACTAGCCAGGGATGCCCGAATGTCATCCAGGGTCAGCTTGTGACTTTGGCATCGTGTGCTCTTGCCCCAGACAGGCAGAAAGGCAAATGGATGCTTTCTAGACAGCTAGGAGAGTTCTCTTCCAAAAATACCCTTGGAAATCCTCAGCTGCCACCCAGGTCTAGCTGTGCACGAGTGAGGAGGAGCAAGGGGTCCTGAACATGAGCCGAGGTCTGGCCTTGTGTGCTTTTGCCACTGTAATGTGAGCCTTTTCACTCGGCCTGCCAAGAGGCAGGGCAGTTAGTGTCCCTTGTTGATTAAAAAAAGAAAATAAAGGTCCCATTAGATGCACTTCAGTTAAGGACTGAGCTAGGGAACTCACTCACTACCTTCTGAAAGTCAGATGCGTTGGAAATGAAAACATCTTCTTCCTAACAGCCTGCTCTGGTTCTTCTCCACTAACAATATCCCCCGCAGCCAGACCTGAGCTCTGCATCTCAGGACTCCTGCCTAAGGGATCTTAAAATTCCTATTGATTTCAATGGGATCAGGTTCAAGCCGCTTAACCATTTGCCTGCTGGGGCAACGAGCCAGTCTCGAGTTGCTGCCTATCACTTGTGTGCTGCAGCGGGACTCATCAGGCCCCAGGACAGCATATTCTCGGCTGTACCAAAGGAGAGTACATTGTGTTTTGTCCTTGCAAAAGGTTGTTATAAATGGTTTAGTTTCAAGAGAGCTCAATTAGATCTGGGAACTCTTGCAACGACTTTGTTTCTAATTATGGCTCGGAGACTTTGCAGTAGTCGAAAGACAAATGGATGCCGAAGAAAGAAACAACAGCGGGCATTTTCATGGTGTCCTCTTTGCTGCTTATTAGCTGTGCCCTGTCCCATACTGAGTACTTCAAACACTTCACCTTTCACTTCCCAGATTGTCAGATTTCTCTTCCTAAGTTTCCATGTGTCTCAGTGCAGCAGCGAAGCACACCACCCGCCGGCAGCACCATCCTGTTGCCTTTGGGAGCTGAGAAATTTGGAAAATGAACATTCCTGCACCTGAAACTGCCCTGTGCCAACGCTGTCACGCAGCAGCTTTCGATCTCCTTCCAAAGTCTGCAGGAGATCAGTCCTCTCTGATGACTTCTAGCTAAGAAAGATAATGAAACCCTCGGGACAGACTGGCAGATGCTTTTTAATGGGACCTGATTGTCCTGAGTCCTGAGAGTGGCCTGGTTTCTTGGGGATTACAGTCGGCCTTACTTCAACTTTCATCTCAGCTGAACGTGGTCACCGAAGTCAGGCTAGTTCTTGGAGCAGACAGACTCCATGTGGCAAATCCGCAGTGAAAACCATCTGGGTGCTCTCTGTGGGTGCTCCTTGCTCCGAATACTGTTGCCGGCCCTGGGGCTGCCTTTTTTGCAAGTCGAAGTAAGACATGTACTTTCCTTTTCTCATGTTCCCCAGCTATAAAAATATACCTGTGGATGGGATTATCATTAACAACATGCCATTAAATCCTGCCTTGGTCTTTGCTGTTTTGTTTGCAGTGACTCATACTGTAATTCTTGCAAGTATGGGTCAAACAGGAGCCAGTGCTCAACAGCCGACCGCAGTCCTGGCTCTCCCCCATCCTAAATGCTGACTGCCCCAAGGCAGCGAGAAGGACTCTCCTGTTGATGACTGAGAGATGAGGGGTCCCTGAGCCAAATCCTCTTGCCGGTTCAAGCAACAGCAAACTGGCCGCTGGTTCCCTGCCAGCTGTAAGCAGTGGTTTTTGTCCTTTGGGACTGGTCCCATGTCCTGTCTCAGCAGCCGTGGTGCAGGTGCAAGGCTGGACCCAGTAAGAGGCTGGGCTGATTTCCCACCTCCTTGTCTCCCAAGCCCCTGTGCCACCGCGCTCACGTGTTGGGTCCGGGAGCGGGTGACAGCTCACGTAATGCTGACTGGCAGGTGACCACAGGAAATGCAGCACAGGTCATGTCTCTGCAAGCCAGGCTCAGCCTAAGTCTCCCAAGATGCATCACTAAGACTCTTAGGGCTAAATCCCTCCCTGTGTAAGTGCAGCCAGCAGCAGCCCTGCAGCAGGGATGCGCTCGGCCCCCCACTCGTGCCCAGATGCACCTCGCTTGGCTGCCGCTGCTCTCTGCGTTTCTAACTTGGCTTGTCAAATTGCTTGTCGCGAGCTCTCCTTAACCAGGACTTTACCTTTCAGGAGCCCAGAGCAACTGGAAAGATTTTACCTTTCCATACCTGAGAGCAAGGTGAGCAGCTGGGGAGCGAAACTCTGCGGGGCTGCCCATTGTGAGGGGGATGTGACCATCCAGCAGCTTCAAGGTGGCCGCGATCTGGGGAGCCTTGCTGAGAAAAACTGGCTCTTGCACAGCAGCAGGGCTTCACACCGCTCCGGATGCAGTTCAGCGCTGCTCCCTGCCTCTTACAGGCAAGGAAAGGGAGAAGGGACGGGAACCTGGCTGGCTCCTTGGCAGACTGGGGGTACAGCCTGCCTGTGACCTGCCTTTGCTGAAGGCAGGTACTCACAGGGGGTCAGGCTGGCCTTCGGCTGGCAATTCCCCACGGCACCTCTTTTGCAAAAAAGGCTGGCACTACCCAAGCATCTCTCCCACAACTGGCCCCATGTGAATCCAGCCCTGTCCTAGCCCATGGCTCTCATTTCTTGCCAGTCAGGTCCAAGCCACCGAGCCACCTCATGTTCATCTCTCCCCCTCCCGGTCTTTCCTTCTTCCCTCCTCTCCAGGGATCCTGCCTCTACTAAACTGGTCTCACCAGTCTCCATCTGGATTTCCTGCCTGTCTGAGACAGGTCGTCACATGTGTCCTGGGCAGGCTTATTTCTGCCCCCTCCCTTGCACCCCACACTGGGGAGCCTTGCGTCCTCCCGGAGCAGAGGCAGGGCACCCCATCCCCTGGCAAGGCAAGCAACTGCACCTCTCTCCAGGGTGAAAGGGAGGCCTTCTCCTTTCTCTGCCCATGAGAAAAAGATAGGAATAACAGCCACACACCCCCCGGGCGGAGCAGATACCCACCGAGTATCGCCCTGCTACCCACAACAACATCGCTGTAACGAAGGGCCTCGTTTCACACAGACGGTGGCTTCGGGAACATTTAGTAATTAGTGCCAGAGACAGCAAAGAGCTTTGCAGGAAAGCTGAGAGCGTTCCCGAAACTGCTCATTAAATCTCTGGTTCCTTGGAGCCGAGCAGCTGCCTGGAGGCTTCCCACACAGGGCAGGGGCAGGCTGGGGACCGGGCTGCGCCAGCCCCCTGCCTGCCCTCCTGCCCGCACCCCGGCCACCACGCTCAGCCCTCGCCTTGCAGCAGGGTGCCCCGTCTCCCCTCCAAGGAGCTGTGTTCTTCTCAGGCTGAAGACCTCTGCGTGGTCAGTGCCCAGCGGCTGCAGCATCCTCATCTGGGCGGACGCTGGGTTTTGCTCCTCTCCCCCTCGGGGGCCTTTGCGGTGGCGGGGACCGTGCCCAGACCCAGAGCCACGTGGCTTTGCGGACGAGACAGGTGTGTTTGCCAGGTGGCCTGGAGACTGTATGGGAAGACGTGATAAAAGTCATGCTTGCTTTTCTCCTGATGGTTCCACTGTTACACACACTGCTGCTCTGCTCAGTCACAGCTTCGTTTCTGGGTGCACACAGAGAGGGGCTGGAGCACAAGAGGCCATTCACCTCTATGAAAAGGTTTCATAGAAATATTCTTTAATTATCTGGGGAAATAAGTGATTAAAGCTGGCCTACAGAACTTACAGCTGTAGGACACTGTTAAAACGCCCGTGCTTGAGACCAGCTGGGTGGATATTATTGTGATTAGGACATTGCTTTAAGTTACTTGGAGGTGGGTTGGTCCCATCTAGAGAGGAAGAAGCAAAGGGGGATCTAACTACTGTCATCCACCACCTACGGGGGGTTGGTGAGCAGGTGGACCCAGTCTCTTCTTGGAGGCACATAGCAAGAGGCAACAGGCGCAAGTTGCAGCGAGGGAAGTTCTGGTTAGAGGGAAAGAAAAATGTTCATGGTGGGGATGGTGAGGCCTTGGAACCGGTGCCCTGGGAGGCGGTGGGATCTCTGCTCCAGGAAGTGCTCATAGCTCAGCTGGACCAGCCCTTGGCAACCTGCTCCAGCTTTGCAGGTCAGCCCGGCTCTGAGCAGGGGCTGGACAGGACACCCTGGACCAGGTCCCTTCTGCCCAAGTCTGTGATCCATGTCCATGAGACATTTCCGAAGTTGACCTGAGGGTTTACTGATGCACCACATCACCGAGGTTGCTACAGCACTCATGCCAACAGGGCAGTGTTGGGGTTAACCCCCGGGACTCCCTAAAACAATGCCCTAAACCAGCCTCAGCCCCGCAGGATCTCAGCCTCCACCACCTCCACAAGTCCCCCAGGCAGCCACAGCTCAGGGCAGACCTGGGTTTATCAACCAGGGGAAATCACGGGAATTTCAGGAGATAGGTTTTGGTCTGTCTCACAGGTAGGTTTGTCAGCCATGGTGTTTGACACAAATCTTGTTCTGGAGCTGGAAGAGAGCTGTGGTAGGGGTTCATCTCCTCCTTGCCAGAGACCGGGAGATGACAGCAGACTATCTCTGCGGTTCAGGGACCTTGCAGGTTTTTTTCTGTTACACAGATTAATATGAGAGACTGAAAGACAGGTGCTGCAGAGTGCTGGACCCAGCTGTGTATAAAAATATACTGTTCCATCCATCTCCACATAATAAACACATTAAAAAGGAACGAGGTGTGTCTCTAACCATCTCCAAGGCTTTACATGGGCCAAGCCGCATTTTTTTTTTTTCCTTTTTACAACAAATGGAAGTAGAGCAGCGGGCTGGTTTCAGGGGAGAAAAAGGAGTGGGAGGCAGAATATCACATCCTATTTCCTCTTTTAAACACTTGGCAAGGGAGCGGACTTTCCATTCCCATCTGGCACAAGCAGACTAAACACAGGTTCCCTTCTGATAGCCATCTGCACTCTTCTGCTACCTTTTCCCATCAGTCTTCTGCAGGCAAAACGCAAACCCGCGCACTATTTAAAGATACTTGAATTTACGTAGTGTAGCCAAACGATCCCTTTTAGTTACCTTCCTTCCAAGTCACCGAGCGGCGAGCGCCAAGCCAAACAATAACCCCGGTTAATCAACAGGCTCAGGACATGAAAGCAACTCCATTTCCTATTTGTGAATGCACAGATGTTGTTTATCTTGGATCTCCCGTTGTTGGTCCCCTGGGATTAAATCACAGGCCTTTAGGTGGAGCGTGAGTGATTGCTTTTCTATCAAAGCAGCCCGCAGCAAGCCTTGACCAGCCCCACTGCTCTACTTTCCTCCTTCCCATGTCCTTAACGACGCATCTCTTTGCTGGTCCAAGGACTCCCCACAAGAAGTGGGGCATATCGTGGCGCCCAGGAGCATCGGCTCCAGAAATGCTCGTCACCGCAGAGCTGGGTTATCTCTGCAGGGACCCGCACCAGGCACACCCTCAGGATGGCGAGGCTGATAGCTCTCAAGATGCAGGTGCTGGCAAGGCTGGGCCACCCCAGATGCTGATAAGGGAGAGGAGCTTCCTTGCACACAGACGCGGATGCAGGCGCCTGACTCCTCTGCAGCTCCGTGTTCATCCAGCCAGTCCCACCTTGCAAGCCCAGCGTGATTTTGGCCAGGTCAGGGAACACCATGTTTCAAGCAAGGTGCTGGTTTTGGTGGCAGTCCAGTAGCTGATACTACTATAAGAAAGACCATCCTTGGTCAGGCCCCTATCCCATCCCTTGCTTCCAGGCACCGCAGCTGAGCCGCAGGTTTTAACTGTGTTCAACATACCCCAGTGAATCTGTTGGCTCCATTTGTGAACCAGCTTGGCCCCCACGTGTCCCACAGTGGTGAGACCCTGTGGTCCATGGCTGGATGAGGAGGATGATTCCTCCTCCATACAAACCAAGATCCTCTGAAGGTCCAGGGACATCTGCCACCCAATGCCAGTTCCAGCCACCTTGCTCAGCCCCGGCAGGGGTGGCTGCTAGTCCTCCTGCCTGCTTATGCAGCCTTTAATTTCAAGTGGGGAAGGCCATCCTCATCCTTCCCCACGCCTGTCAAACTGCTATGGAGCTCAGCTAGCATGGCCTGATCAGCAAACCCTCCCGCAGGGTTTGCTGTGCATCACGGAGGTGTTGGCAATGCTCATGCATGGGGTTCACGAAGCATTTTGAAAGGCTGCTTGTGGGATGAGTGCTACTTCTCTTAGCATCGGTTGTGACTGCACTCGCAACCTGCTTCCTCGGCTGTCGAATGCTCTTTTTTTTTTGGGGGGGGGGGGGGGGAGCCATGGCAATAATTCTCTGTATTGCAGAAACACCCTGACTGCAAGACAAAGCTGGGG
>NW_008824051.1:2838659-2841557 GCF_000699105.1 Pygoscelis adeliae
TGTCGAATGCTCTTTTTTTTTGGGGGGGTGAGAAAGAAGCCATGGCAATAATTCTCTGTATTGCAGAAACACCCTGACTGCAAGACAAAGCTGGTGGTGGCTGAGGCTGTGTTTGGAAAGACACCTTCCCACCCACAAACTCTCTGGCACCATCTGCCTACTAAATGGGCGTCCCCTCCACAAAACCAGCATACAGGCTTTCTCCGTAGCTGCGAAACGCCGAGCAGCTCTGCATACAGCATGACTCGTCTGTCCTGTACGCAAAGATAAATAGGTGTGTACACCCACCCAGGGCCGGGCTGCGGCCGCTTCCCGCAGAGGCAACGGCACGGAGATGCTGCAGGGCCGCGCGTTCCCGGCAGAGAGCGTGTCCCGCACACGCCGGCGAGCGCAGGCAGCCTCACACACAAGGAGGAGAAGGAGGAGAGCCGTGGATCCAGACCTCGGCAGCCAGCTGCTTTCCAGGCTGGGGTCCTGCTCACCAGGGCTGCAGATGCAGCTTTAGTGTGCCTGATGTCGCTCCAAAATGACTCAGAGTCCTGGGCGAGCATCAGCTCGTGTCGCTGGTCCAGATCTGGAGGCAATTTTCGCCTAACGCGCTATCTGCAGGAGTCTCAGTGCCCAGGTTTCGGTGGCAGGTAGGGGGGCTGCCCCCACCTGTGGGCACGGGGTGGGACGGGGGCCACCGCATGTCCCAGGTACCCTCAGCAGCTGGGAGCGGTACCCGCAGCGGGGCAAAGGGGGTGGGTTTTTCCCTGGTGCAATTGCACCGAGGTCGGTAGAGGTACGTGAGCAGAGAATTTGTCTCTTCTGTTGTGGCATGACTGAGCTGGCTGATTACAATTTTTCAACAGTAGTGACAGATTTAAGATAAAGCCCGTCCCTTCCCCTGCGGGCTGACCAGACGATGCAGCTGCCAGAGGACAGCAGCCGTCGGGCCGCTTCCTGCCATGGGAAATACCCAGGGCCGTGCAAAACTGACCGCAGTGACCCTCGCTGGGGGCCTTGCTGGAAGAAGGGGTTACGTGGTGAAACCTGCGTCCCACCCCCACACCTGTAACCGTATGGGATGTGAGGAGCTGGGGCTGAGCTCCTTTCCCTGCTGCTTTGGGAACGGCAGGAGTAGCGGTGGGCAAGGGGAGGCAGGAACTGTTGTGCTACATCATTATTCTGGGCGGTGGGTCATGAAGCAGGGCACGAGATGCCTCACTGGGAGCAGGAACTCTCACCCCCGTTGGGGCCAGGCTGCAGCCTTTGGAAAGGGAGGGAAGAGCTGCCGCTGAGTAGGCGCAGGACTGCAGAGCTGAGCTACTTTAGCTACTCATTCCTCGAGTCCCCGAAGAAGCAATTACTGCATCGATCCCCATCTTAGTGAGCTCTCGGGGCAGAAGGCAAAAGGATAACTAGCTTCTGCTCTTAAGTAGGAAGCTAAGGATTTTATGGGATTACTTCTTGCTCCTTGACAGATGTAGATCTTTTTAGGGCAGAGTTAAGGTTGATGCTGAGCATCATGGTTTGATTTAATAGGCACCAGTAAGAACCTTTCATCAACACCGGGGTGGGACAGGCTCATGACCATATGGGAACACACTGGCTCTTGCACACACGTATGCGTGCAGGAGAGAGTGGGGAGACGAGCATTGCCAAGACCCGTGCGGTCAGAGTCTCTCTCTCCCGAGTGCCTGGATCCACTCACCGAGCCCAGATGTATCATGAACCCAGAGGAGCTGGATGCTTGCGAGGAGTCAGACCTCCCAGCGCATCCTGGTTCAGGCGTCCTCTGCCCCTCATCTGCCCCGTGGCCGTAGCTCTTCCTAGTCTGCCTTTAAAAGGCTTTTATCCAACAACCAGTGGAGCTTGGGGCTGAGTGCTGGGTGAGCAACTATCCTCCTAACTTCATTAAACTTTCAGTACTGATTTTCTCTCCTCAGTCCTTTCAACTCTTCTTAAGAAAGCTAACCCTGCTGGGGAAACTCCTGGGGGCTGCCTTGCACCCATCCATTCAGCCTCTCCCACGCTTTGTGGTAAGGATGCGATAGTTTACCTGCACTTACAGCAGCCAAAGCTAGAGCACTGGCTCAGTTATATCGGAACAGATGTGCCTGACACTGATAATGTTAGTCCTCTTTCCGTGCAAAAATAGTATTACTGGTGTAAAAGCTGCTTTTTGCTATTATAGCAGCAGCCACAGCGGAGAGCCGCATTGCTTTAATTATGGCAGCAGAGCCAAGCAAGTACAACAGCAGAGACGAGATCCTACAGAAGCAATAAATTTCCCCGGTCAGCTCCTGTGTTTTGGTGCCTTCCTGACGCTTGGATTTGCATGTTGCCTCTCTCCCTCTTGGGCAGGGGACTCGCCTCTGCGTTTCTCAGGCCCCCACTGCCTCCCTGGAGCTAGTAAGTGACCTGCCAGAAAGGGGGAAGGGCTGGTGTTGCCTCCAGGGTCAACTCTTCTCAGGGAACTACACATCTGACCAACAGATTAAAAAAGGGAAATAAATACCAGTGGGACACCCTGTTAAAAAAAATAAACCTGCTAATAAATAAAACCCTAGCATAATGAAAAGGTGAAATGCAGTGATTCAGTAAAGGATTCAATTTTTTAAATGAAAATATTTTCCATAGACTGTTTCCAGCCAAAATACATTTTACTTCCCCTGACAGAATATAAATATTAACCCAGACACTCTTTGTTCTTAAAGCGTCCTTTTGTATTGGCATGATCCAGAGCCGTGCTGAGAGCTCGCATCTCCTGCTGGCTTCCTTGCAGATGCTGGGTCCTCAGTGCATCTCCAGAGCAGACCAACAAGGATGCCTTCTCCTCCCCTGAACTAGAGGCTCTGCTGCTCGTCCACGCTGTTTCGGAGCAGATCTCCCGCAAGTGCTGTCAGGGTTCAG
>NW_008824051.1:2841572-2847167 GCF_000699105.1 Pygoscelis adeliae
GATGACACCTCCTTTTGCAGGAACCTGAAGGAGGTGCTAGTGGGACATCTAAGCCATGTGAGGTCCTCATCAAACCCCCATGCCCGGGGTTTCGAGCCCAATTCTCTGCTGCTCAGTGGACTTTACCTGATTGCAAAATGGCTGTGAAACTCTGCCCTTCTGGTGGGATCAGTGGGCAAGGGAGAGGGCCAGGGAAGAGTAAACATGATGCCACTTCAGCCTCTCAGCTGTGGGATCCAAGAAAGAAATCCCCCCCAAGCAATTGCTAGTTTTTAACAGTGCAGAAAGAGAGGGCACGGGCTGCTTTTATACCCGCTTCCTCTGCCCCTCTCCCCATCCTCCATGATTTTTGTGCTGTATCCACATAGAAAGTCACGGAACAGCTTTGCAGGCGTTGCCTTCCCCTTGTCCCCATCACGGAGACCCGCCCTGAGTGACAGACATGCCCGGGAAGCCTGCAAGGCTACGTGGGGGCACGTCCAGGACCAGGCGCTGGGTGAAACACTGGCCAGGATGGACATGGGGCTCACGAGCTGCGCTATCTTTAGCAACAGAGAAGAAAGTGAAGAAGACCATGGAGAAAACAGGGTCATCATATTTTAGGTTTCTCAAGCCAGAGATGCGACCGTGTCCCCGGTCCTTTCCCCCCCTCCATCGCCACCCCCTCCACTGTCCTCCCAGTTATCTACAGCAGCTGTCACCACATGAGCAAAGGCCCCAATTCAGCAAAGCTCTTAAGCACAAACTTAATTATCAGGACAAGCTTAAGGGCTTTGCTGAATTGGGTCTGCAGAGCTGGATGGAAACCTGCTGAGCCCGCCTGGGCTGGCCTCGCCGGAGGGCTGCGGGCTCAGCTCCCACCACGGCCCCTTCCTTCCTGGGGGTCAGTGTAAAATAAAACCAGAGGCGACGTTGCAAAAGCAGATCCAGTTCCTGGCCCCTTAGCAGCCCATCCGGGTCCGTAAAATCAAACCCCCTCCGCTCTGCCAGCTGTATCCATCCTCCTTGCTTCTTGACGTGCGGCACAAACCCCATTTTTCCTCTCTGCTCCCCAACCCGCCTCACAACCAGGCATGCGGGGCAGGATGGCTGCACGTCGAGTAGCTTTTTCTTCTCAAGCACCATCTGGAAGTCATGGCGAAATGTGATGCTGTGTGGAAAACAGCTGGAAAGAATGACACCATGAGAGCCTATTTTTTTTCCTGACGAAATAAATAGACCGTGTGCCACAAGCACAGAGAGGAGAGGGTTCGTGCTGGGTCAGGTGCAGGTAGGGCCATGCAGGGACAGCCTGGAGTTTGTTTGAGCGGTTGTCACTGCCTCTTAGGAAGCTTTTGCTGGGCAGAGGCGTATGGGACAGTGTCTGGTGATGCTACCGAGGTGGCAGGCTGTGGATGGCAGTGGTTTCAACCTGTCCGTAGCATCCCCAGGCATGCAAACTATTTATAGGGGGCCATGCAACATGGGGGAGCAAAGCAAGTTCCTGCATGCTGCACAACAGCTCCTGTGTGTGCAGGTACCAGGAATCAGGGAGAGGCTGACCACCGCTGCCCTCTCAACTGAGGAGGGGGGCTTTAATGTCCCGGGTGCTGGCGGGAGTGTCAGGCGAGCTGGAGCTCAAGGGCTGGCTCTGACATGGTTGTGGCGATGGCCGGGATTCAAGTATTTCAAAGGGCACTGGCCGGTCAAATCGAGCCCCAAATTTAAATTTGTTAAAATAACTTTTTGCAAAACATTAGGATGGAGAGCAATGTTTCCATGGTTTTGTTTTTAAATTCCGAGTGGGAAGAGTTTATTTTTTCACTAGGAAACTTTCCCCGTAGGATTTGCGATGCTGGCTGGGAGACAGGAGCCAGCGAGCTCCGCTCCTGAATGGAGGTGACCCCGGGGCTGACCCTGTGCCGGTCACGTCGCCTTGCGCAGCCTTACTTACCCCCTCGGCAAAAAGGAGGCGGCAGCGTATATGGCTGCAGAGGGTCTGGGATGCCAGCGCTGCTGAGCCCCACGGCTATCACGCGGTTAGCCCCTGTGGCCGTTGGATCTGAATCTGGACGAGTAGTATGGTTATATTTGCATGGTTGAAAGTAAATGCAACGAAAACTCATCCGTTGCAAGCAGGTTAGGGGAAAACCTGGGGAAAAGACCCCCCCAGTGGTTTTATTTCTCCTCGGCTCTGGCTATGCACAAGTGCTTTCCGTGGGGATAGCGACGGTCTGTTCTTCACCAGCGTGCTGTTCCTGCTAGATTGCTGCCGATTTGTAACGTGCAAGTGAACGACTGTTATCACTTGTTTGTCTTCTGTTGGTTTATATTGTCCCAAAACCCAAAATATTATAGACATGTATAAAATTAACTGAAGGGAAAAAAAAAAAAAGCCATGAGATCTCATCTGGTTTCAATCAGCTCAGTGTCCTGGAAATCGGTTTACCCCAGCTGAGAGTCCAAGTGCTGCTGCTTCTACCCCCAGGTGACCAGGTAGTCCCAAGTGTTTAATGCAAAAACACGCAGCAGTGAAACAGGGGTCTGGTGAGCACATGAGATGAGGAAAGAAGTGGAAGTCAGGGCAGGCTGGGCTCCATTTACTGGAACTGGACAAAAGGCAAAAAAATGGCACTTTGCATCTTGCTCCCGATGCTGGAGCAGAGGAAGAGCACAGTGGTTCATTCTCATTTGCAATTAAATACTTTGATCTGATCCCATTTTATTCTCGCCTTCTGTGTACTGCTTCATGGCTGTGGAGCCACGGGTGGCAGGAAACCCCTCTTGCTTTTTGCCCCCTGAGACGAGTGAGATTTTGGCCTTCTAGGATCTGGGACATAATGAAAACTGACTGCTTGGACACACGGATTTCTAAGGTGGTGGCTCAGCAGCTCAAGGGTTAATGGGGCTCCCTCACTTTCAGCCCATACATTGATACAAAGGCTTATCTGCAAGGGAAAGCTCGTTCTTATTAAGGTAGGTGCTGCAGATGAGGGTATAACAGCTCCTCCTGCTCCGCTGCTGTAGCCCCAGCTTTTCATACCTGGCTAGGGCAAGCAAAGAAGGTGGCACAGCTATTATAGGACAACTCCCCTGCATGGAGAACACCTCCCCAGGCTTATAAAACATCTCCCGTCCCTGGGATACCTGAATACCTTCACAAAGACTTTCCCCAAGGGAAGGGCCAAAAGTGCAGCGTTCCCGGTACACACCTCGCCCAAGAAACATTACACTTCTGGGGAGGGTTTAAGCCGCACCTGATCCAGCAAAGCACCCAAGCGCGGTTGATGGAAATCATGGGAGGTGTGCCTTTTCTTTCAAAAGGACTATTAACGCGCTTATGGTTAATCACACGAATAAATCTCGTGGTGGCTTAGAGCCAAAGCGAGCAATAAAAGCACCGATCCCCAGGCCTCCCAGTGGGAATTGGCCAGGGCCGGGGCCGATGTTCTCACCAAGTCACTGGGAAGTAATGTGCGCCCTCAGCACGTACGCGCCCGGGGATTTTTGCTCGTTCCCCCCCCAAAAGGCTGTTATCTAGGTGGAACCATGAAACTATCTGCCCGTGCCAGCTGCGATGGCAAAACCGGCGTCCAGAGGACACGGGTGAAGAGTTGATCTGAGCTGCTTTTTCTGAGTGGTAGCTGCGGGAGCCCTGGATGGTGGACGGAGGGGAGCGCGAGCCCTGGTCCTATCCCTAGGTCTCCTTCAGGGGCTTGGGTGTATCAAGAACTAGATATTTAAAGGAACATGCTTTCCAAGGAGGGGAAAACCTTGGACCTCAAGCCCTGCCGAGTGTAGGAGGGCATTTAGAGAGACAACTCAGTGTGCCTGGTGCAAGAATGACTTGGGGGCGTGTGGGTTTTTCGTTGGCTTTTATTTTTTATGGAGAAGACCAGGAAATCCATAGCAAGCATGTGTATGTCTGAGGGAGACAGGCAGGCTTGTTTCTGATGAAACATCGCAGGGAATTGAGCTGTGGCCCCATCTCGCATCCCACGTTTCAGCTGGACACAGTGGGAGATGAGGGCACTCGGGGCAGGCTGTAAAGTTAATTTTAAGAGACCTCATAATAAGGATCAACATCGCCTGAAGCACCCTGCCTCCCTCCTTCTCCCAGAATGGTCTCCCAGCCCCTGCACGTACCACCAGGGACCAACTTAGACCATTCAGCTGCAAAAAAGTCTTTTAAAAATCAAGCCTTTGTGTTCTCTCAGGGCAGAAATTAGCAAAGCCAGTAAGCGTGAGTGCATGCGTCACGGGGTACGCAGCAGGGAGAGGGGGTCCTGGTGGCCAGGCCAGCAAAGCACAGGGGAGCCGTTTCCCCAGCGCTTTGGAGACTTGGTTGTCCTCTTACTCCTCTCCCCGGCTCCAAACCTCATTGTCAGGAGGCTTGACGGGAGGCAAGGAGACTGTGTGCACCGAGTCCACCCTGCTGCCTCCCTCCCATTAAGCTTGTGGAAGGTTACTGGTGGCCCTTTGCAGCAAGCTCACCCACACCCACCTGAATTTGCACACGTCTGCAGGGGCTAGATCAGCTCCTTGTGATTCATTTTAATCTGGCACAAAGCAGCAGCTTGCTGAAGCCTGATGTAAAACACCCACATGCGCTCCCATTATATAATATGAATCTAAGAAGATTAAATTATCCAGTCTGAGGAAACACATGTACGTATGTATGTACACATTTATATACAGTCTGGGGGTTGGCTGAGTGGAGCTGAGGGCAAAGCTTCCCTTCGGAAACACTGAACTTGCACTTGCTAGCACTTAAAACACTGGAGCAAATAATGTGTATATGCCCGTGCATAGGCACGTATATGAAGTGCTACAGCAGCTGTATGCTCTGCATTTGAAGGTGAGGCACTGTAACGCGAGAAGCATTTGTAGTTGTGTGCTTGGTTATCCGCTTTGCTGGCAAAGTCTGAGCAGCGGCACGGACCAACAGGTGGAACAAAAACAGTCCTTACACTAAACTTTTCCCTGCCAGTGTACGGCAAGATGGGTGAGCAAACAGAGGGGAGAGCCGTCCCCAAAACCACCCAGCATCATCTCAGCAGCCTGGCCCATCCCGTGGCCAAGAGCCCTGCCCTGCGGGCATCTGCCTGGGGGCACAGCCTGTTCCTTAGGAGGCTGCATGAGCACCATCAGCGGATCAATGCACACAGCCGACTTCACCTGGGTTTGGGGATGCCCAGGCCTTTCGCCCACAGATGCGTTTTGCCTTCCAGCAGTTTCACGTCGCGAAGGGAAGGCAGGAAACATGCTTCACCTATAGCTGCCCACGGCGCTCGCGCTTCCCAGGCAGCAAATGCATTCGCCTCCTTCTCCCCCTGCGCCTTCCCGTTATTGATTCACATTGTTTTGCTAAATATAGCTCGGCCTGCTGAAGCTTCTCACTCTGCTTCTACTCCAGCTAGAGGCGCTGGGCACAGAAGGTGCTCAGAGGAGCAGGGATGGGCGGCCGCTGCCGCTTCCCTGGGCCGTGAGCGTGTGCCGGAGCCCTCCCCGGCTGCAGCAGCGGGCCGGCTCACGCTCTGGCTTTGCCCCCAGCCTGCCCCAAGGCCTGCCCCCGCCATCACCCCCACGAAGGGGGAGGGTTTCGCCTCCCGCAGA
>NW_008824051.1:2848116-2848375 GCF_000699105.1 Pygoscelis adeliae
ACAGGCTTAAAAAAAAAGAAAAAAAAGAAAAAAACAAACCCAAACCAAAAACCCCGGTGCTTGCACTTATTTACTGTGTTCTTTTACTTTCCCCCCTTAGGGGGCAGAGCTGGAGGAAGCGGAGTTAGAAGTGAAGCGCTGCCGCTGAAGCCTCCCGAGGTGTTCTTGAGCTGTGCTCGTGGGGAGAGAGTCAGGGAGCTGCTCCCAGGGGGGCAGGGGGTGTAGCGCCGGTTTACTAGCTCTTTCCACCCCCTTCCAA
>NW_008824051.1:2848451-2857626 GCF_000699105.1 Pygoscelis adeliae
TAGGCTGCCGACAGCCTCTTCTGCGGGCTTTTCTTTCCCGATGCTACTTAAATCTTGCTCAGCCCTTCTGGAGCCCCTCAGATGATTTGAATGCTCTCTTTTGTTTCTAGCCCTGATTATCTGAGATCAGCTGAAATGACTGAGGTGATGATGAACACCCCAGCTATGGATGAGATTGGGCTAAGCCCCCGCAAGGATGGCCTGTCATATCAGGTAAGTGCTTTGCTGGCTGCTTAGGCAGTAATCCCCTATGGTATTGCCTGGGCTGGAGTGCAAACTCGGTCTAATGTACCTTTCCATAGCCTGACCTAATAGCAGGTCTTGCTGTAGTGAGAACTAGTCAACAGACTGGAATGCTTGCTTGGCAGGAGCCGGTTGTCTAAAATATCTCACTTGGTATCAGACTGGATTGGCAAAGGACTTGGTTGTTTCTGAAGCGATCGAGCCCCCACGCATTCAGCATTCATGGGGGCTCAGTGGGAGCCCGGGAGGTCGGTTAAAGAAGGATTTGCCCCACTCAACCGGGCTGAGAGGGCTCTGGGATCTCTTTGTAATGTGGCATACAAATGATCTGCCTAGAGCAGGAGGGAGGTGTTTATATGGCACTTAAATTTTTTGATCCATTTCTTGGTTTTCCTGACTGATGGGCCTGTTCTCTTGAGGGGGTTAACAGTCAGATCCAATGAGGCTGGGGACAGCCTAAACAAGCCTTTAAATGTCACTGGAGGTACCAGTACCTGAAGCTGCATTCATTCTGAAAGTTGTGAACAATGTAATCATCTATTAAACTCTAGATCAATGACTGGGGTGAAGAGGTGGTCTTAGAAACTAGCTTGAGCCTTAATCCTTTAGTCTCAATATCCCTTTCATTTCTTAGCTTATAGTTAATCAGAGGGCAAGTTGTGCATCTTAGCCTACTAGATCCATGTTTTCCTACTCTTCCAGGAGACTTGTTGATGAGATTTAACAGAGGTGCTGAGTGCATGCAGATGACTTGCATCTGGTCTGTGTATCTGGTGACTCTCAATGGCAGATCCCAATGCAGGGTTCTTCTTTTGTAGATGTTACACAACCTGCATGGGGCAGTTGCTCTAAGCGTGCATGCAAATGAGGTGTGCTGTTGTATGCTTGCATATTTACATCTGAAAAATGAGCTACAAGGCAGTAACAGTGCACTGAAGCATGAAATCAACTGAACTTCGGGCCACGGCTGAGGCCTCCAGCAGAAGCCGAAGCTGCGGGAAGAAAAGGGGATGCATTGCTTTTTTTGGTCAGAATTCTGGATCTGGATAGTACAAGTTGTTTGGTTTACTGCCTGTGTGTGGAAATAGCTGTGCTCTGCTTCAGTGCTTGAGTTAGTGGAAAGCATATGGCCTCTCTTTCCTCTCCTATAGAGGGAGCGTACAGCAATGAGAATGGTTACAAACCTGAAGCAATCAAACTAGCCTGCACGGGATGTTCAGTTGTCTTTATGGGTCACCAGATGAAGAGGCTTAACCCAGTCAGGTCAAATGCCTCTATTTACCTATCCAAATTTTCCAGTGAGAGGCAGAATCTAGGTGCCCTGCTTGTTCTAATGATTGCTTCAGTGAGGTTTTTCCCCAGGTGCTAATGACCTTGATAAGTCTGCTTGGGCCAACTGGAGAACAGGCCTGTTCAGTTTCGAGTGGATCATCTGAACCTGAAGGTGTGTGAGTCATACATACTGACGACTCATATCTATGCAGGGTTTATGCATCCTGGATCTCTTCTCTGTAGTGGTCTAGTCATAGATGACTTTTTTCAAATGCCTGCAGGAGCTGGGAACTGCCTGCTGGTACTTCACTTTGTTGTAAGCCAAACTGATGGCAGAAAGGGTTGAGGTGTTGAAATGGAAGATCCTGATGGGGCACTAGTGATATGTGGGCTGTGTGTGAGCTCTGTCTCTAGATCAGGTTATTATGAAGAGGACTGGGGAGCAGGCTCCAGCCTTCTTCTGGCTGCTAGGCTGAGAATGTCACAGTATACATCAAGGTAAGTTGAAAGCATCCTTAAACGGTCGAAAATTCAAGTTAGAACAGCAAGGACAAATCTGATGCAAATCACACCATGAACTCTTTGTTCTACCTCAGACTTTGTCACTTTGTGCTTCATCTTGCTGATGGAGAGAGTTTGGTACATGGAAAATTGTATGCTAGTTTGAGGGCTGTAGTGCAATAACTTAAAACCAGACAGGGCTAATGGAGCATGACTGCTCCTACGCTGAGGCTTGTTTGAAGCTGCCACATCTTCCTCCATTGATCTGCAGAGTTGAGCACTCACGATGTGAGTGTAACAGCCCTTGGCTGGCTATGAGAGACAAAAAAAAGTGGAGCCAGAACTGAGAGGGGCAAGCTTTTAGTTTCAACAGTTTCTCTTGTTCTAGTAGTAGAACCTGTATTTATTTTACTGCAGGGATGACCTCAAAATGAGGTTCAAAATGTCCCCCTTTGGGCTGTGTAGAGCAGGGACTGCCTGGGAGATGGTCCATAGGATCCTAGCCGTGAGCCTGGGGGCTGCTTCTGCCACCATGTGCAGACATGAAACTGGCCAGAGGATATGGTACAGCAGCTTTGCTGGATCTGTAAAGCACATCAGTATCTGCTGCAGACAGACTTGTCCAACCAACCAGTACTGTGTCAAAGTATTTTTGCCTTTACTTGGAAGTAAGCTGAGGAAACAAACTCATACAGAGAATAAACTTCAGTAATCTGATTCCTCTGTCGCATGGAGTTCACTGAACTTCAGGGCTCCTGGCTGTCTCGCTGGTTATGGAGGGATCTTGGCTTGTTGACTTTCTCCTTCTGCCTCCTCCACCCCCTTTCCTCTGCTCGTGCTCTGGAGTGTCTGTCTAGACATCAGCTGAAGGTGTGCACCCCCCTAGCGAAGCTTCCTGGCCTTTGGTGGGCTGGCCATCACTGCTCTTTAAGCAATGATGTGAAAACTCAGACTGCAGAAGTCGTATCAGTGATAACTGAGTTGCCTGTGTAGTCTTAGTGATTTGTACAGTTTCACTTGCAAAATGTGCTTTCTCAGCACAGAAATGCCTTTTTCCAGTTAACAGGCAAAATACTTGAATGCTAATGTGCTAATTTCAAAACCTTTCTAGGTAAAGCAGTTTTATTACAGTATTTGTGAGGTAAAGCTGCTCTCTGAGCAGCAGATGGTTCAGCCAAGAGATTTAAAGGGCCTGAGCAGAAGTGAATGGTGAAATCAGGGCATGAGTCTCAGGGCAGGGTGGCATAGACAGAAGATGCAGCTGAAGAGATGATGTCATGCTGGGTCTTGTGCCTGCAGTGAAGAGCTATTTCTGGATCTTTAATAGATGTCCCATAATTCCCATGGGACTTACTAAACAAAAAACTCGTTGAAATGCAGCTGATGGCTCAAGATGTCCCTGCTACAAACAGATGTGCCTATGGAGGGCTTCATGTGCTTCCTGCCTGGCAGTCTCCGGTGAGCTGAGCCTTTTTCACTGCCAGTTGGAGCTAACGTACCATTTGCTATTTTCCAGCCTCTAGATATACCCGTTCTCCAAAAAGCCTCATCAGCACTCTGCCAGGTTGTCCTCTGATGCCATCTCAGCCACATGAATGATCCTACTGAAACTGAGGGTGAATTAATCATTTCGCAGAGCTGTTGTCAAAACAGTACCTTGACCTGAATCCTGCCTTGCTTCTTGGAAGTGGAGTGGGGTCTGAGCACAACTGCAAACACTTTGATGCCCGAAGTGTTTATTTTGAGCAAATGCTGTGTCCTGAGTTAGCTGGTCTGCAGCAAAGTAGCATGCTCGTCTGTCCGGCTTGCTGGTCCTGTGGGACCTTAGGCTCCCTTTTAGGAGATTGGGCATGTGAAGGCTGAGCTTGCCTCATGCCATCAGCTGGGGTTTGGTTGTCTTGGGGAGCTTGAGCTCTTTAAGTCATGATCACATCATGCTAGGATTTGTCTAGGTTAATCACAGCCACAGCTAGCTGTGAATCATGTCAGACTGACTGAATCTAGGTAAATAGGCTTAATGCTCCATCCAGTGTCTATGGCGAAAGCTTGGGTCATCTGTCTTGTTGGGGAAATCATTTTTAGTGAATGCAACACCTCTTTGCCAGCACCAGTGAAGCACTGACTTTCCCAAGGAGCTGTGGTGCTTGGTGCTGAGGGGTTTGGGCTGCAACTGCTGCATTCCCCCAAGTAAACTGATGGACTAATGTGTTACTGACCCAGGGGCTGATGGCAAAGGGTGGAAATTGAGCTTCCTCTCTAATTGTCTTGTTTGCTTGTAAGGTGCTTCGTGTCTGTGCAGCCTTGATTTGTGCAGGGGAAGTCCTGTATTAGGGCTGGTGCTTGCTACTGTGGAAGGTCTTGAGACCGTGCTGCAAAAAGGTCGTGATAGCAAGTGAGTTTAGGATAACTTGTTCACATAGCACATCCGATGCATGGTTACTAGACAAGATTAGTAGGCTGAGTCAATGTGTATTCCAGGGTCTGGGACCTTAAATGAAGGCAGAAGCAGGGTGTGGGATAAACAGAGCCAAAACTAATTGTGTTTGCAGCTATGCTGTGCAAAAAAGTGTTCCACTGAAGTGCAAACTGAAGACAGCAGCTAATCAGACCATCTCAGTGCATGTTTTTTTCTCCCTACTTGATGCCTTGTTACTCTGGAAAATTGTTACGATGTATGAAGTTTCCCAGCCGCTGTCCCCCAAGATAGGGCAATCTGTCTGTGACTGGGGAATTGTCATAGTTCATAAACCTGAGTCACAGGCTGCTGTGTGCATACTAGATGGAGCTCAGTGTCGAGTCATGACTACTGTATGAGTAAATGTATGTATTAGCACTGCTTCTTATAGCTGAAAAATTCCTCCAAAGAGGACACAGAGGTTATTTAAATATTTCCTGAAATGAGCTTGCCATGCATCTCAATGGCAGAAAAGTTTTATTTCAAGAACTTAAATGCTGATTTGGGATTTGGAATATTGACTTGATGCTGCTGAAGAGTCGTGAAACTTAGCTTTTTAGTACTGGGAGGATGAGCGATATGTGTACATCAGGGGTGTATCCTATACCTGAAGTGGTATGCCTCTCAGTGCAGACTTTCCAGTCTTGTATAGTATTACAATGAAGCAAAGCTTTCCCCCAAAACAGTAACTTAATTTGGAAAGATCTCATTACCTTAGTCTCCCTGTAATATAATTGAAATAGTTTTCGGCCCCATGGGGGGAGGGAGACAAGCATTTTAACTGTGGGTGTTGGTATGGAGTACACATGTGGAAGTTGTTTTAAATTTACAAGTGTCACTTGGATTATGGTAGCTCTGAGCTAATCCTCTTAATTGTCTGACATATCTCCTGCTCTTGGTGTTTCTCCATCCCTCTGAATGCTGAGAGAGGGTATGAGCCTCCCCAGGGCAATGAAAACTTTCCATTCTTGTTGCCAAGTCTTCTTTCAAGGATAGTAGAGCTAGATCATCTGAAACAGAGGCAAACATGATCTTTCTAAAATAATTTCAAGCTTTCATTTCAAGTTCTGCTTTTCACTGCCCTTTCTAGCTGCAAGGCAAGAGTTTGGTCGATTTGAATGTGATCTGGATCAGTCCATGGGGAGAGCAGTTCCCAAAATATTAATCTGGAGAGGCCTGTGAAAACTAGGCTTGCTGTGAGTGAGAAGCTGTGTTGGGTAGTGTAAGAAGCGATATATGTCCCCTGTGGGCTCTAAAGGTATTGGATGTGTCTCTCCATGGGCCAGGAGTCAGGGCTCAGCTACAGAAGGGGGGGCTCTGTGGAAGCAGTTGCAGCCCCTTGTGCTGCCTCATGCAAGTGAGGGGGAGGAAGATACCTCTGTATTGCTGCTAAACTTGCTTTTAGGTAGCCTTCATAACCAGCTGGTGGTTGTCACTTGTCCCCCATCAAGTGACCAGATCAGCCAGAAGTAGGCATCTGCTTCAGCTGTGTGCAAGGTGGCTCCTTCTGATAAATGAGGGGGAGAAGTTAACCCATTGCTGCTGTACTCTTCAGGTGGTGGGGAGATGCAAAGTCTTCCTCCCACATGCCTGAGCTGAGTAATGTGAGCAGAAAGGCTTGTAGGAAGGTTTTGCTAGACAAGCTGTCCTGGCTGCTGTGCAAAAGGGTGCAGAGCTCGCAGGTCAGAGCTGAGCTGCTGTGCAAAGGGTGCAGAGCTCAGACCCTCAGGTTGGAGCTGAGCTGCTGTATTCCCAGTGGGGATCGTGCTGCAAGTTTGAGTTGTTTCTTTCTTCCCATTGTCTAAATCTGGAGTGGGACCAGATTAGGCATACGGGACCAACAAATACGGCATGGCACTACTGGTGCAGGACAGCAGAAAGCTGGTGCTTGCTTGTCTTTTTATAAAGAGCTTGGCAACACAGCTTATTTTGGAGTGAGTGGGGAGGCTGGCTGGGGTAACTTTTCCATCCGGCTTCCCCAGATGTGTAAACAGAGTCTTAATCTGAAACCCTTTTTCCTTTGGTCCCTGTGCTTGCCCTGCTGCGTCGCCCTGCTCATCACATGCGAGGAAATCTGCCTTTGGGTATTTTTTCCATTGACTGTCCACACCCCTTGAAAGTGCAGTTGCGACATCTCACTTCATGCTGCCTCAACGATTAAAAAGCATGACTTAGTGGAAAAAATCCTGACCTTCTTGGGTTCGGCCTGTCCTGCAGCTGTTTGAGATAAGATTGTGCTAGGGTTTTTTTATTAAAAAAATCTGCACACCGTGTTTCGGGGATATTTGTTTGTAAGGAAATGACTACTACTTAGTTTCTGGAAAAAAAATTTGGCAGGCTATTTTCAAAGAAATTGCTCCAATTTGACCTAATGTGCTTAAAATGATAGCAGCCAAAGGTTAGTTTAATTATTATACTGCTATTTTTCTTGCACGGGAGGCTATTTTCATGACACTATCAGCTTATGTAACCTCCTGAACCACACTACTTTTTCCATTGCAACCTTCTAAACCATGTAATATCAAGGGTATTTTTTTCCTATCCCAAGTTTAGATAACATGTTGATGCTTAAAAGCCACTGACTGTACTTCCAGTAATGCACCGCGTGGCTGAAACTGCCTTTTTTTGGCCAAGCAGAAGCCACAAAGCTCTAAGAAAGTTACTATCTCACTTGTGCTGGGAGTGACTAATAGCAAGTAGCTCATACTGCAATGCCCATGTCAACGTGGCTGCATTCAAAGACCTCACTCCTGCACCACTGTCCCCAGGACCAGATGGCTGTCTGCAAAGAGCCCTCCTGTTGTGTGTTACCTTCAGACTGAGTTGCTTGCCCAAGCACCCCCTCCCAAAGTTACCTTGCCTGACTTTGCATTAAGTAGCAACCTGATGGCTTTCTCAGTTGGTAACCTGGTTGCCAGAAAGCTTTGGATGCGAGGGAGAAATGTGGCTGAACAGTAGAAGACTGAATATTGACAAGGAGGTAATGGTGTGGTTAATTAATGGCGTGGCTGCAGAACAAGTTGATAGGATGATGTTTCACTTTGGGGTTTGGGCCTGAGCTTCCCAAGGTGGTGGGTACCTGTGTGACTGGCATGAAGAGTATGATGCTTTGTGGTTAATGCTTAGGGCTCCTGGATGAGGAACCTGCTTTTGTAACTGGAATCACAAAGATCAAAGCAGATGAGAGCTTGCTCTCAAACTGAGGCTGGAGATAAGGGGGTCCTCATATTCCTTGCACCAGGGTACATAATTGCTGGCTATGCCACAGGTACCTCCTGCCTTAAGAAATATGGTCCAGTCTCCAACCCTTCCACAAAATGAGTGTCCTCCTGCTGAGTTTCACTGCTGATGTATGGTAGCTGCAGCATGCAGAACACTGCCAAAATTATCTCTAAAATGCAGTTGAACTTCTCTTTCATTCTGGTGCTGTGGCCCTGGAGCAATACAAGATGCAGGCCCTTGCTACAAGGGTCTGGACCACTCTAGCACTGGGTTGCCACATGCCTCCTCTCCCTTCTAGCAGCAGAGCCTGGAGTACAAGCCTGTTCTTTTGTGTAGGTTGACCAGCAGCAGGAAATGAGATCTCAGATCCTCTGATCGAGATAACTCAGTGTGCAAACTCATAAGCATTAATGCAGAAGCGGTGGTGGTGGTGGTGGGGCATTTGGATAAATATCTGAAAGGGCAGGTGCCTGTTTGCTGAGCGCTATCCAAGCAAGCATGTGCTTTGGAAGCCTCTTGGCCAGTGCTTATTTCCAATAGTCAGAGATTCGAGAAGCTTATTTACAAGTTCGTCTTCCCATCACTCAGTAGCTTACTCTGTCCAGACTAGTCTGCCCTGAAGATCCAAGTGTCTTGAGAGTTGGGTTTTGGCTAAGACTGCTTGAACGCAGCCTGTCTCACAGACTGTTTCTTGGCTCTTTTCAGATCTTCCCCGATCCCTCAGACTTCGACCGTTACTGTAAGCTGAAGGACCGCCTGCCCTCAATCGTGGTAGAGCCAACGGAGGGCGATGTGGAGAGCGGTGAGCTGAGATGGCCACCCGAAGAGTTCCTCGTGCAGGAGGAGGAGGAGGAAGAGGAGGAGGAAAACTGTGAAGATGCAAAGAAGGACAACAAGGAGCAATAAATGGTATCTGAGGAAAGGCAAGGGACCGCACCCTTCTGAAGGAAGAGCCACACTTCTTTTGAAAGTCTTTTTAAAAAAAAAGACAAGTTCAATTTTGCACCTGCGAGATCTTAGTTTTTTTGTATTCTCTGTATTGAGAACTGAAGCCCTCAGTGTCACCAGACCTCCTGAGGAAGGAAGGAAGTAACACAGAGAAATGTTTGCTGTTCTCGAGATCACTATCTGTATTTTTCCGAGGCGGAGGCAGCAGTGAAATTCCAAGCACATGGCAGAGGGTGACCATGCGAGGACTGCTGGAGGGGGGAGCTTGGGGAGGGGGAGGAGGGTCGGAGGCGGCAGCGTTTGGCTGGTGGCTGCCTCCAGCTAAAAGTGTGAGAACAGAGCCGTCATCTCTCAGATTTGCCTTTCTTACAGCTTCCATTTTGTGTGTCGGGGGGTGGAAGGGTGTCCGTAGCAAAGCATGGCTAAATGCTCTACTGACAAGGGGCCTGTAGCTCTCCCCGGTTCGGCACCTCCTAGGGTAACGTGAGTGTCCGTAGGAGTAGTTGGGTTTCTTGCTCTTGCTGTTGAGCCTGT
>NW_008824051.1:2857730-2911546 GCF_000699105.1 Pygoscelis adeliae
TTTGCAGGATAATGTTAGGCTGCTGCTTGTCATCTCTATCTACTGTGAGGCCCTAGTTTATCTTGCAGGTGGTTAGCGTGAGGTAATGCGCATCAGATATAAAGATGCTTCTGTCTGCAGCGAGAGCTCATGTAGGTTTGAACACCTCGGATTTCTCTCCTATTTGCTGAGGCTGCTGTGGTCGGTCTCGTCTTGTACAGCGCCCAAAGCCAGAGCGTGGGGATTACGCCTCCTTACCTTGGTGTCCTTGAGGCTGTAGGGTATCATGTCTCCAACTCGCTGGTCAATGGGCTTGTGAGGGCTGGGGTGGGGGATCTCTTCCAGCTTTGTATTGCAGGGCCTCCTCAGAGCCCTGGCAGTGCAGGACAGGCTGGTAGGGGTGTGCATGATGGGGAGTCCTGCCAGACCTGGAGGTAATCCAAAGACAAAACACCAGATCTAGTGTGGATCACCAGTGGGAGAGGGGGGGTTTGTGGGAGGGGTCTGTTGGGAGAGGATTAGCCTGGGTGTCCTGAGACAAGATGTGTTTCTGCTTCATAGCAAGGGTGAAACATTCATGGGTGTTTAATGAAGTGCAGACTGGCTTGTGAAGTCTGTGGTTGCCCTCTTCACCATATCCTGTTCCAAGGAGAAGTCATCTGTCTCTGGGGAGGAGGCCAGTCTGCTGCCAGACAGGGTAACCCGCTGCTTTCCTGGAAAGTAACGATCTCGCAGCTTCGGGACCAGCTCGGGAGCCAGTCTGTCTTGGGATAGGATGAGAACAGTTACCATCTAAACCAAATTTGGGGTCACGGAAGAGAAAAAGAAATGTAAAGGCCTTAACCAAACTTTCATAATAATCCCAATGCCACCCCCCTTTGCTTATAACTGGTTCCATTTTTAAAATCTATTTGGATGTGTGTATTTGTATTTTTAATACCTCATGAGTAGTTAAACGCTGGTGGGGGTTGGGAACTGCTTTTAACATATTGGCAGGATTGTTTTAGTCTTGTCTTGCTTGTGTTTAAACATAATGGCAATAATTTATCAGCTCTGCATAACTGTTTCAGACAGATAGGAGTTTGGAGATGAGTTAGCACAAAGCAGGAGAAATTCAGTGTTCCTACACTGCAGCTGGTCTCTGGTCCAGCAACGCAGACCTGGTTATACATGTTCCCTGCCCATCTTGGTGGACAGTTGATCACCAAACGGTCATGATGTGGTGATACCATTTTCTGTAGCGATGGATTCAGCTGTTGTATCTGTAACACTTGTTCTAGTCTTGCTGTCTTACTGGAATGAGCTTGTACACCTGCATACCAGCCAGTTGTCTTATTTCTAAGTGTTACTCTCTATTGGTCTCTACTGTCTGTACCACCAAGTCAAAGCTGTATATCAAAGATATTACCATGTGGGCAGCAATGAGATGGCAATCCTTGGACTTCAGACCTGCTGTCTGCCCTAAAGACTTGCATACTTCTGTCTGTATCCTTTTTTGAAAGTATTGTGTATATTTCTATTTGTTGTTGAACGTATCTAAAGAACAAAGCACTCCAGTAAAACTCCTCCTGTTGTATGATACATTCTATATTTCTGTAATTCTTTTTTGAGCCTCAGGGAGAAGCTAGCATTTTTTTCAAACTACATTTTTGTCACTGTGACAGTTGTAAATAAAGTTTGAAAATGCTTTCCAAACTTACTGGCTTTGTTCTTACTGCCAAAGTGGGTCGGATGGTCAACCTTCCAGATAAGGTTGTGGAAGGACTGGCCAGTCGTTGTGTTTCAGGTCTGAGGTGTGCTGACTTGCAAGGCTAATGCAACTATCCTAGAAGACTTGTGTCTATCAGTTGAGGCTGTTCTGTGAACCTGGAGACACTTGTGCTTCATGCATGTGGCTGACCTCAGAGCATGCCCGATGGGATTGCAAACCTAAATCAACTTAGAGCGAGGGGCAGCATCTTGGCTTTCCATCTTCCTACGGTTGCTTATTCTGTGTGAAAGGCTGCAGCAAAGTGGTGCTCCAATTTACTTGGTCCTGAAAAATCTGTATTTATATGTATAATTATCTATAATCTATATCCTAACACTTACCTAACCTTACAGAGCATGAAGTCATGGAGAGCAGAGGCTATTCGTAGCTGCTCTTCATACTGATACAGTACCTGTGCGTGTTCCCTATGTGTGGTCTTACCCTGCCCTGAGCAACAAGTGTGAGAAGTCTTGCCATGCTGTGCCCTGTTAGGGTCTCAGCTGAGCTACCTGGGGTTGTCTGCTTTGGCTGTTTTGGGTCTAGAGGTCAAGTCTTCTCGAGTAGTCAGTTGTGCATTGCCTCACACTGATGGCTGTGTGCTACAGCTCACAGTGCTGCCAGAGGAAGACCTGGAGGAAACTGCATTTCTGAGTGTCATTCTGAACTTGTTTGGTACCAAGGCACTGTCCTGGGTGTATAAACCTGACCATGCCAGGATTCAGTAATTCAAATTGTGTACTTAATGGGATTAACTTTTTCACTAAAACCAGGTGATAAGAAGCAAATTCCCTGGAATATCCCTATCTTTGATACACGGAGAAAAGTTCCTGTGAATTGGCAAGTAACAGACTCTAATCTTACCTATGCAAACAAGCTGGGCTGAGGCTAGAGCATTATGTTTACATGAGACTGATTTAAATACTCTAATGACCCTCAGATTTAATGCTTGAACTGAGGGCATGTTCAACATGAGCCCTACAGTTCAAAGATGAATTGTATTTTGCTCAGCCCTCGTGGGTGTTTTATGCCATAGAAACATAAATACCATGTGAAACTTGCCTCTCCTTTTCTTGAATCAGCCTCTAGCTAAGGCGCCTTGATTTCTTCCCCTCCTTAGGCATGGAGTTGTCTTCCTTGTAGAAGAAGCTGCAGCACTTCTGAGATGAAGATGACCTGAAATGATTGAAGATGTTTAGTCCTGCCCCAGAACATTTCTGATTAAAATACAGCACTGGTTAGGGAAACTGCAAATGAATTGAACTCGTCTGCTACTTCCATGTGCTTCACATGAACAGGTTTTTCCAGGCTCATCTCGGAATGAAGCCACTTTGTTTCCTGATGCATCATGCTATTTTGGGGCCAGACCAGAAGGGCCGGCCTCTGAGTGGGGCTTACTCTGCCTGGGGGTCTGCCTTGCATCAGCCTGGAGCAGTGCTGGCAGGAGAGGGATGGTGGGAAGGGGGCTCTTTCCTGGTCCCTGACTCCAGCTGTTATGGTCAAACTGAAACTTGCATCATCAAATGGAAATGGGCTTGCTGCTGAATAGGAGGCATAAGGACTTCTTTTTGCACATAGAGCAATGTTTCTTCTGGCTTTCGTTTAGGCTTGAGGCATTTGTCCTCCTCAAAGCTTTGCCCTGTAGTTGCAACTGATGATACAGCAAGCTCTGCACTGCTGCCCTGCTTAGTTCAGCTTGTGTTCACTCTCCCAAATAATTGGTTTGTTGTTTTCAGTGTATATCCATTTCTGTTTGGCTTCACCAAAGCACACAGTCACTTGAAACACACTGTGCAGATGAACTTTTGATATCTGGCTTTGCCTACATTTGGGTGCAGCCAGGCAAAATTGTTGCTCTGCAGGAGTGCAAAGGTAATTCGCCATCAATGCTGCACATGGGGAGCAGCCACCCCCTGGACACAGGTCCCCTTAGTGCATGTCCAAGACCCTGCTCTGGTGCAATCACACTCCTTCTTGTCATTGTGAGCAACAGAGAACCAGCATCGCCTTCCAGCTGCTGGGTGAGGATAACCTGGGCTGCCTCCTTCCCATTTTAGCTCTTGTAGGAAGTTCCCAGCAGCTGAGGACAAGGAGTTTCATCCCTGTTTTGTTGCTCTGCTTTGACATGCCTTGAAGCACAATCAAAACCAAAACAAAATCCCCCAACTGCTAGCTTAGTCACCTGGAATGAAACGAGGGATGCAAGGAGCAATGGCCTGTAGTGCATGTGCTCTGAGCTCTCCAAAAGCAATCCTGGGCACCAAACCTCTCTATATAGAATGAGGACAATTACTATCCCTAAATCCTTGTTTGAGGAGAAAAGCTCTGGGCGTTTCATGACTTGAATAATGCCTTTTTGCTTACGTTTGGACAGAAAGGAATGGTTTAAGGAAAGCAAAGAGCTGGGGCTGGACCTGATAGAAACACCACGAAGTTTAATTATGCACCCGTCTGATGCCCCCGCGGTCGGCAGCATCTGTGTAAATGCATCTGTACTTCCAGGAGCATGTTGTGGGTACATGTCTACCTGTCTTGCTGCAAGGTCATTGCTGCTGTGTTTCAGGGTCTCCTGGTGAAAAGCTGGAATTAAAGGATGAGGGCGGGTGGGTACCACTGTGACCCATTCAGGGATTCTTTGCCTGGGTATGCTCGGGCAGGGGTGAAGTGTGCCAGGGCTGCCAGCAGCAGAAGGGCTGCATGCGAAGGTGTGGGGCATCCCTTGAGGCACAGCTCTACCCGGGCTCTGCCAGAGGCCAGCAGTGTCGATAGCACAGCAGCATCAGCTTTTCAGTCACTCTGGTTAAAAAGGCGTCTGTTTTCTACAGCTTCAGCTATCATCTACTTTCAGAAAGGGCTGTGCAAGCCCGGCTGGAGAGCAGCTCTGCTGAAGTAAGCTCAAACTGGTCATAACAAAAATGAAAGCTTGTGAGCGTTTTTTTTGGGAGGGGGAGGGAAGAGGTTTCAGGCCCAACAACTAGGGGTCAACTGGGTTCAGAGAAACCTGCTTCACCCACAAAATGCCTAGGACTGGTGGTAGCACCGTGTCTGAACGCGGTGATGAGCAGAGCTGGGGAAAATGAGAGCTGCTGCGAAGCAAGGAAGGGCACTGTGGGTGGCTGCTAGCTAGAGGTAGAAAGGGGAGGAGGATGGGATGGGGTTGTAAGGTGTGATAGCGGGGGGCTGTGCTGCCAAAGGTCCTTTGTGGCCCTGTGGTTTCATGCCTGAAGGGCTGGATGTGCAGCTGGGATGTACCCCAGGGCACCCGTACCCCTCCGCAGCTCCTAACATTCGCTCAGTGGAAGTTCATATGGAGGAAGGGGCAAGTGGAGCTCAGCTTTGTTATGCTGCGCCGACAGCCGTGGCACGAGCTGAAAGCCTGGGGTAGCTGCTTGTAATACCCCAGTGCAGTTTGGGTGCCAGAACTGGAGACAGGCCAGCTGGGGAAGAGCTTGAGAACATGAAAATTTCTTCAAGTACAATGACCCATAACCCTTGCTAGTGAAATGCCATCAACAGAAATTACTTTGGTGGGACTGGAGCACTGGTAAATCCACTGATGAGGCTCTGGTACCACCCCAGGAGACATGGGTCATCATCACTACCTGGGGCAGGTGGGAAGCCCTGGGAGATGAACTGGTCTCCACGGTGTAGGAGAGAGCATCAACCTTTATCCTCTGGTCCCACCTTCCCCATAATGACTCTAAAAGGGGAAGGAGCGGGCTCAAGACAAAAGAAGTATTTTTTTGTTGTTGTTTCAAATCAGACATTATCCTGACAATGAAGAGCTTTTTCTCCCACCTCACATTATCAGCCCCCGGAGAGTTGTTTTGTGCTTTTTCCACATTAAAACAAAAAAAAACCCAGCCCCGTACTTGGGGTCACAGACCTGTACTTTGCCTACCAAAGACAGCAAAGGTAGGACAAGAAGAGGGGAAAGACAACAGTGGCTGGTGGGCCAAGCGAGCAGAGCCTGGAGGCATTGAACCCCTGCCTGCCATCACAACAGGCAGTGTTCACAACTAAGGCATAACAAAGTCAAGCACACTATTTTGAGAGCCCTGAGGGGTGGGAAGACGGAGCGGGGAGGGAAGCCGCAAAGGAAACATGCATTGAGCACTTGTTCACTGCCAGAGCTGTAACCGCACAGGGTTACCGTAGCAGCGACCATCAGCTTCATCTGATAAAAATAAGCAAGGAAGTCAAATGTACGAGAGGGAGAGGATGTCAGAAGCATGAAAATGTCACAGCAGCCTTGCTTTTATTTTCAATACTTCCTTCTTTATTCTGCCCTCAGCCGGCTCAGGAGCCCGGGTATTTCCTGCTCCATCTGTCCCAGAGTGTGTCCTGTCACTAAGCACCTCTCTCCCAAACATCCCCCTGGCCCGGGTACCTTTGTGGCCACACGCTGGCATACATGATGCCCTGCCATACCTGCTGGGAGCCGCACGCACAGCTACAGCTCTGCTGCAAGCTGCAGAGACAGAGCAGCAGCCAGCGCCTTGGCCGGCTACAGCAAGGCAGCTCCCCAGCTCCTCCAGGGTCACGTCGGCTGATGCTGTTGGCTCTGGCCTGCAAAGATGGGGATCAATACAAGGGAAAACACAGGAATAAAATCCTAGAGTGATCACCACCACATAACAGCCTGCTCCTGCTGCACTCTATGCTGGGAAAGCTCAGCTGGGGCAAGGAGATGATCCAGGATTGCAGCTTTCTCCAGCTGTGCCAGGGGAGGAAAAGAGGGCAGCTGTATTACAGGGGTTTTAAACTCTTCCCCACAGGTTCTCTGCGTTCAGGAGCATGAGCCGGGCGGGTTACAATCAGCTTGACAAATATTTGTCAAGCGCAAGCCTTTCTGAGCAATGTTTGACAACTCTTTTCCACTGCGGTTGTTGCCAGTGCTGTGGCTTTCAAGTCTGCTTTGGATGCTGCCTGTGGGGGTGAGGACCGACCCCTGCTTCAATGAGAGCTGCGGTGGGATTTCCCCCCAGTTAAATCAGTGCCTGTTTGGTGGCCGGGGTGGCAACGCCCCTGCGTCCCATGGGGTGGAGGTGAGCTGGCTGAAGTTGGGTGGTCGGGTAAGCTGCAGAGGTGGAGCTGCTTGCTGTGCACCCTCGGGTGGGGAAACCCTTTCTGCTGTGCTGAGAGGGCTGTGCATGTGTGTGCACGTGTGTGCATGTGGGATTTGCCTTTCAGCCCCCCTACCCTCCCCTGTTTTGGCGCCCGCAGCTTGCTTTACCCTCCGCACAGCCTTTTCAGTAATTGGCACATTCTGACATTGAATTGGTGGATTTAATCCGTTAATGCTCCAGCTGATGGGATTTGGGATACCCTCGCAAGAGGGAGAGGCAGAGGGGGTTTAGAGCAGGGTCTTGTGCATAAACTTGCTCCGATGATGGGACTGAGGGGAGGCTTTGCAGGGGCTCATCAGTCCCCGCCAGGCTCAGCTGATCCGTGCTGGGGTTATTATCCCCTGCATCTGAGGACAAAGGGACTTTGTAGTGTTCGATCTCATGACCTGTCTATCCATGGGACGCTCAGCTGAGCTGAAATGGGATTTGCCAAAACCTGCAGCACTTGGATGCCGATTCCTGGCAGGGTCTGCTGTGGGTACCTGCATGCAGTAGAGGGGAGAGCCTGTGGGCATCCATATGGGGCAGGCGAGTGCCATGCCACATGCCACTGTTCACCCTACTGGTGCTCCCGGACAGACACCCGGGCTGTCCTGGCCCATTCCAGGGCCTTTCTGAGCTGCCTGGCAGGTGCTTGCTGCAGCGTGTTTCACAGACTGCATCCTGCCCATCTGCTCCTCTCCACGCAGGATCCTTTCTAGTTTTTCCTGGTAGCAGCCCAAGAGATTTCTCCAGGGCCTCCTCCTACCTCGGCCTTGCTTAATCTGAGCAGCTAAACCTCTGTAACTATTACTGACCTCTGTAAAATATGATTGGCCACAGTTTGCATGAAGTATATTTAACTTAAGTGAGTATTTGGTGCTTTATAGGGACTTGCCATCAGTGACTTTCCATACCTTTCTCTTCCAACAAACCTTAGACATTTGTCTACGCTGGGGGTTCCCGGTATGATGAAACAACAGTCAGTTTTGAGGAAACCTGATCAGAAGAAATCTCCAGAGCCACTGCTGTTGGGAGAGATGGTTTATTTGGCTGAGTTTCATCCAGGAAGCCAGCAAAAATCTCCCGGTTGCAGACCCTGTGATGCCGCTTCCCACCCTGGCACTGGGCTGGTCATGCTGAACTGCCTCCATCGTAATTAAAACTTGGGTGTCTAGCCTGAGATAATTGTTTAGTCTCCTCCTGTACTCCACAGAAGGAGGTAAACACCTCCAGAAGGTGATTCATTTTAACAGCCTATCTGGAAACAATGACTTCTTGGAGGTCCTCCGGCTCTCACTAGCGAGAAGATGTAGATAACCGTGTCGTTTGCATGCCTGACTCTCAGGCAGCTGAAGCTAGATGAGCTGAACCTCAGCACTAGTTTCTTTTGTGTCTTTGCCTTGTTGGATTTGCCCCTTCACATGTCAACGCCTCCATTTCTATAGCGTAAAAAGGTCTATACATCCATGGCCAGCTATTCTGTGTGCACCCAGTGGACTGAGTTCGCTGTAAAATTCACATTCCTCGATTGCCACAAAAAAACCCCAAACCCGCAGGGTGTCAGTGACATGAAGTGACACAACAGGGTGAAAAAAAAAAGGGGAAGGGGAAGAATGAGGAAAACATGGCAAGAGTGTGCAAAGAAGACCCTGGAGGTGGAAGGAGAGATTGCAGGGGCAAAGCACATGGAGCTTGTGCCACCCGCATGCTGCTTGCGCTGGCTTAACCTGAGGGAGGAGGGGAGGGAGGAAGGCAGAACTGGCCTCTGCTTCCCAGCCAAGTCCAGTTCAGGGGCACGTTCATTCCCACTCACAACTGCCCAGGCCACGGACACCCCATCAACTTCGATCGTGCTGAAAGTCAGGCATGTGCTGGAGATAGTACCCAACGTAGGCGAGAGCTTTCCTGAAGTGTGGCCACATAGCACAGGGCTCCCTTTAGCCTGGAAAACGTGGTTTAAATAGCATCGGTTTCCCTTGGGGGGGAAATTATTTTAAAGTGTAAGAAAAAAGGGTTTGTGAACTCATTTTCTGAACTGTCTGAACCCGAAGTTAGCTAAAGAGGTTCACAAACCCTTGAACTTCATGACGCTCATCCCGCCTGAGCTGAGGAAAGCACTTAGACCAAGAAAGTTAAATACACTGCCTGTCTTTTGTTTCCAGCCCAGCTGTAGGGCCTGATCCTCTTTGCTCCCTCGCCCCCACATGCATGGTCTCCTTCCCAGAGAAACCTCTGGCTGTAGGTGGGTCTTGCACAGTAGCGCTATCTTTCTGTGTGCATCGGAGCTTCACCATAACAAATGGCAGCCAAGCACAATCTATTTACCAGGCATCACCTGAATTATTCAGGAAAAGTTGTTCTTTCCACTCTAATTTTTCATATTAAAATGTTGTGGACTTAAGTATTTCTCTTCAGCATTTTTCTGTTCCCACACACGCCAGTCCAAGTACTATCAGCGGTGGCTCACCCACACATGTTGGCTGGACTAGAGTCTTCCCATGGATTTCAAGGGGATGCTGATCTTTCAACCTCCTCTGCTGGGATCTTGCAACCAGTCTGTCCCACCAGGGAAGAAAATATGGGTACCACCAGTGTGCTAGAGGAAACAGCAGCTTCTCCTGTCCCCTCACGAAACGCAGGCTCCGTAACATCCTTTGAAACGTTTCGTAGGCTGGACGTTCATGAGCGGTGGTAAGTAGCAGATTGCCACTCGCCCTTCATCTGGCTGCAGATGCAGCGGTATGTGGCAATGTACGGGTAGTAAAACACTTTGTGAGCAGAGCAGATGAAAGCCACGGTAAAAGCACAGCAGGAGAAGCATCGTTAGCGAGGACGGTATTTTCACTTTGCGTCTGTCGATGCCTGTCTAGCCGTAACTAAAAAGAGAAGTAAGAAAATGATGCCTCTAAAGTTTTATTTCATGTCTTGCCTGCTATTTACCATGCTATATAAAGACCCAGTCTGGAGCTACTTCAATGTTCAAGTGCTTAGAACAAAGATGGGTGGAAGGGCTTGCAGGTTTAGGACCTATTTTTCTCACTTGGCTGCCTCAGTCCTCCGGATAAAAGCAAGCCTTGGGAAATGACTGCCAAAGGTTTGCCTGTGACCAAAACGCAGTGGAGGACTGGCAGGAGGACGGGTTACCGACAGGAGCTGATAACAAGCTGACTTTGCTAATTACTGTTTTTAAAGTCCAAAGTCATTGGAAAAAATGAGTAAAGTTACATTTTGCACACCGATGACAAGAAGAAAGCACGCTGGAATGTCTGAGTCACCGCTCTGAGCACTCCTAATTATATGGAGAAATAGATTTCATACACTGCGTTACATATTACAAATGTGCGGAGATGCTTGGAGAAGCCTGGTGGCTGTCATTACGCATGTTGTTTACCAAAAGATTTGAGGCTGGGTGAGATGACCCAGTGGGCTGCACTTAGAGGGGGGTTTTTTGGTTTGGGTTTGTTGGTTTTTTTTGTAGGTGATTTTATTTGTTTTACAGAAATTGGAGCAAAGTCTGAAACAAGCAAACTGAAATAGTAGGTAATGATTTTCTTCCAGCCCTGATGCACAGCACAGCACATGCGGGAGCATGGCTCACCCACCCAGCTGCTTCATGCATGTGTGCTTCATGCAAGCACACACTCACACGTGATGTGCCTTCTACCCTGTGTCTGTATGGTGCCTGACTCAAAACCCAGTGCTTGGTCCCTTGGGAGTTACTCTAACACAGATAACAATTTTGCTCTGTGTGTGTGTGTGCCAGCCCCTTGCTGGCAGCCTAAGCGGCACATAGAAACCAACCGCTGGTCCAAAATTCCCAGACCAAATTGAGGCGATTGCACAAGTCAGGGCATGGCTGGTCCTCGCTGACAGTGAGCCCTCGGCGAGGGGTGGCGGACCTGGGGAGGTCTGTCTGGCGTCCTGGTGCATCTGGGTGGTGCACGCTAGAGGTACAGCCACCTCTGCAAGAGGATGCTGCTCTGGTAGGTCCTGGACTGTATCTGCCAGCCCTGGGTAGGTGCCTCCGGCACCCAAAGGCATCTCAGAAGGCAGTAGGTACCTGTGCACAGGCTCCTGCGTACCTCCTTGGCCATCACGTGGGCTTCCTGGCCAATCCCAGGGCAACAAGCACGAGGGCTCTGCTATGAGCCAAGTTTCCTACAGGGCACATGGACCAGGAGCTGGAGAGCCAGAGCCAGTCTGCACTGAGAGGTGTAAAGATGCCCTTTCGCCGAGTGACCTCCTGGGATGCTGGTCCCGCGGCTGTGGGCAGAGTTCAATACCAAAGGCAGTGCCAGCCCCGTAATTGGGCACGCTGATAGTACTTTTCCTGGATTACCTTTGCACCCATGTGACTGAGCTTTCCCAACAAAGCATGTGAGCAATTAAGGAGCTGAGGCCTCATTAAAATAACAACCACACAACAGGGCTTGTGACAGGTAGCTGGTGTCTCCAGCACAATTACCCGGTAAGCGTAAGGCTTCGGAAAAAGTCAGAGTGGAAAGGGTTAGGAGCTCAGTTGCGTAATTCCTTTAATAAGTTGTTTTGTCATAAGCCGTAACATAAACAGGCAGGAGCGGGGGCAGGAGGACGGGAAGGAGGAGGAGGAGGATGAGGATGAGGAGGATGGAAGTCTCTTCATAGCCTCTGCAGGCTGAGGAGGCTGTAGGTCGTTCACTGGGTGGTGACTAACGTCGTTATCTATTTTTTCCCCCTTGAAATGGTAAGGTTTCTTCTGTGGTTTGGCCTCTTTATCCTTTTGTACAAAACATGCCTGTTTGCGTTTTCCTTCGCATCCCCCATCGCCCCCCTCCCTTGAGATGGGAGGGATGCTTGGGGCAGCTCCCGGGCTCCCCGAGGGTGAGGATGTGCAGCCCCACATGGCGGGCTGGGGGCGAGGGGAGGTATCCATCTGGGAAGAAGAAGGGCGGTTTATGAATTTTGGACCCCAGGTTTGAATCCTCTCCAGCAGAGCTGGCAGCGTCTGCAGCAAGGACCTCAACCCCTACTGCTTCACTGCCGCCAAAATTTCCCCAGCCCACAAGCAGACGTGTCAAGAGAGGCCGACATTGCATTGCAAGGAGGGTTTGGGTTTTTTAATAGCGTAACCTCCTGTGAAAATAATGCCTGTTGGATGGACTGGCTTTCTGCTGGCCCAGGCTCCCAGGAAACACAGCGACAGAGACCCCATACCTCCCCAGCTCCCGGGGCAAAGAGCGGCCAATGACCGGAGCTGCTAATTGCTGCGGGGAGCTGAAGAGACAGGCAATTAGTCACTTGTGTGGTGGCCAAGCCCCATCGAACGTGTTAGGCAAGCTAGTGTCCCAGTGTGCTTGGTTTAGTCCCCCTGGGCCTGGCTTTCCACCGCGCCAGAGGTTTTTTTTTTTGAGAGTGTTCATATTTTCCATCCTATGGTGGGGATGGTGTCTGCTCATTAGTGCCACTGTCACCCCAAGAGGGAGAGATGCACCCAGGCCTGGGTACCAGCAGGAGGGCTGGGGGTGCCTTGGCTGCGCTTGTGCTTTCCAACAAAGTCCTAGGAGAGCAAGGGGTAGGGGGAGGGCAGCATCGCCCGGCAGCGGTTGCACGTGCAGGGATATGCCTGCGTGTGTAGGAGTGCCTCAGCCTCTTGTGTTTGCACACACATGTGTCGGCACACATGCACCTGCAGCCGCTCAGCTGGCTCGTTGTGAGACAAGGTTTTCCCCACGGTACATGGTGCTGGGAGGGTGTGTGAGCACGTGCGGTGGGGTCACTGGGTCTTCCTCCTGCTCCCTAGGGTGTACCAGAGCAAGACAGGCCTGGTTTCTCTTGGGGAAAAAAATCTAACCAGCTTGAATGACATAAGAAATGACCTGAAACATAGACCTGAGACACAGTTAAGCATTAAAAAAATAACTAATAGGAGCTTTCTTGTGATGGCACCCTAGGGCCTGGGTTGTTCAGTGCCACGAGACGGGCAAGGAGGGAGGGAAGGGGGCCCCTCTCCCAGCTCATGCCTGCTTTTTCCCTTTTGGGAAGGCATTCCTTTTATATTTTACATCTGAATGCTTTTCTCCCAGCCGCTACCCCAAGCTCTGAGCGTTTTACTCTTCTCTTTGAGGGGATCAAGGAGGGGCTTGAATTGTGAGCCTGGATGCAACGGTGCAAATTCAGCCTTGGTGATGCAGATGAGACCGAGGGAACCACAGCTCCTTCTGCTTCTGGAGGGATAATTAATCCCTGGAGGTGGCTGCTGGCTGCCGTCTTGGGGCACCAGTCTACGAGACAGGGAATAGAGCATTAAGGACCAGCTGTTAGAGGCGGCTGGGCGTATGGAAAGGGAGGAAGACTTCAATTTAAACGAGCATTTGAAGCTTGGGGCTGGAGCAGCTGTGCTTGTGAGAAGGGAATGGAGGGGGGATCTAATTTTTAAATAAGCACCGTCACACTTCTGCCTTGTGCCAGCCGCCCCGCATCCCCCAGTAACAGTCTCCTTACCTCGAGGCAGAAGGAAAAAAAAAAGAATAAAAAGAGAACGGGGAAATTCTTGAGATTCTTTCCAATGGAAAAAATGTCTCCAGTTATCACACAGTGTCAACAGCAGCAGACACCTGTGTTTAAACACCCAACAACGAGTGGCAAGCCAAAAGGTAACCTAAAGCCTCTGCTTCCACCTCCCGCGTGCACGCAAGTGGGATGATGGACTCGGACACCTCTCTGTCAGCCCGGCGGGGTGGCGGCCAGCGTCTAAAAGCCATGTGAAGGCGAGCTCCGAGGTGGCAAAGCTGGCAGCCTGTGGTCAGGAAATGCCTGCAGCCTGGCTGCCTGCACGAGGCATTATCATGCGTTCCTTAATTAGACTGTCACCTACTTATCCCTCCCTCCTCCCTGTCCTCTCTCAAACTCTTGCTTCATCCTGTGCAGGGATAAGCTGTGGCACTCGCTATTTTCCCGGCCAGCCTGCCTGCGTGGGAAGCTCGGGAAGGAGGATGAAGGACTTGGCACAATGTGGTGAGTAAGCACTGGGAAATCTAGCATGCACTTCCCCCAGTTTGGGGATGCCTGGAGTCTATACTCTGGGGTGAAGCGATGCTCTGTGAGTGGCAGAGTTATTTGTTCTCATAGTCACACAGCATGGCCCCTCATGCTGGCAGACCTGAGCCACGCGCTGCCCATCTTCACCTGCCGGGAATGCCAAGCACTTCACATACTTGCTGCATGGGGATTCCTTGGTCAACCCATCAAAGCTCCTGCTCTTCCCACTGCCCCGTCCATCACTCTCACTGCTAACCAGTACCCATGAAGCAGAGTTGAGAGCCTAAATAGACTTCCCCTCATTCCCTTCCCACCTTCTCTCAAGTTCTTGCCCATGAAAAATACCTAAGTTTTGGGGAAGAGGACCTCCAAATGTCACAGCAGCCTTGTGTTTTCCAGGTCCTATGCAATGCTAAGGTGTTGGTAGGAAGCCAATACCACGTGACGGTCCGGTCAGGGTAACACCTACTTCCCATCCCTCAGTCCTCACCCATTTCCTGCTTGATCTTGAGCAAGCTGCTTATCTTCTACATTGATTTCTTAATTAATGCTTAATTTCAGCTTGATTCCTACATGTGAAGAAAGGAAATAATAATAATACTGAAGCCCATTTGTAGAGCATGCAGAAATACCCTGCACGTGAACACATAGAGATGGTCAATGATTGGTGAACACAGAATCACAGAATAGTTTGGGTTGGAAGGGACCTTTCAAGGTCATCTAGTCCAACCCCCCTGCAATGAACATACCTCACCAGACATCACTGCACACATATCCATCGTGTTTGCTTTGTTATTTCTATTGCTGCTGCTTTTCTTTTGGCTTGGTTAGTGATAATGCTACTGAGATGTTTTCTAAATAGTTTTTAAACAACAACAAAAAATCTCTCTTGTGGCAAATAGGAGTTAATTGATCATGCTAGGAAGATGCATCTTGGTTAAGGTCCATGCATCCCACAGCATCTGAGCCACCAGAATGGAAACATTGGCTCACACCTGCCTCCAAGACCTGGTTCATCCTGGCTGATGCCTGTTACCTGACGTGCTTGGATTTGGACTCTCAGTACCTCTTGCAGCAACGCAGATGCTCCAGAGGGGGATGCATAAATTTGGTGGGTTGAAATGTTCTCTAAAAGGAGAGGTCCTTTCCCAGCACAGGTTTAACTGTTTAAATAGGTACTCCTCTGTCCAGCCCCACCACGCAGCTGAAGGAAGAGTCCCTTTTTTTTTTGCTAGTAGAGTTGAAAACAGTGAGAGTTTTAGCTACCATTGCTGTGTCATTTGGAGAAGTGATTTTCTTCTCACGTTATCCAACGTTTTTCCCCAAATCAATCCACTAAGCAGCATCCGCTAAGCGCTGCATAATTCAGCATCATTTGGTGCCTGTAATGCTACAATTACTCTTCAAGGCTCATTTGCTTCAAGGTCTTCAGGCTGCAAAGTTATGGGAGTGTGGTTAGTTGATTTTCAGGAATGTCTATGCTCTGGCAGGGGCTGGAGAAGGAAGGAACCGAAAAGAAGTGCATGCAAATTCAGTGACATAGCAGGAACTTTAGAGGCATTTCAACACAGCGATACCCACAGGCAAAGAAATCGTAATTGTTCAGGGGAAATACGGCCTTGCCAACTCCTACGATTTTATCAGGAGTCTCGTAATTTCCAGTGTCCTTAAAAGCCCAGCTGCTGGAGTCATCCCATTGTCAAGGAGTCTCAGCTTCCTTTTAAATGAAAAAGAACGTTTTCAGCCCTTCTTTTTTTTTTTCATTTCCAGAGAAAACCTAGAGAAAGTAAAGTATGCTGAAGGTTCAGAAATGGAAGGAAAAGAGAACCCAGGTCATATTAAAATCAAGCACAAACCCAATACAAAAATGCATGATCAAAAACATGCTCACTCAGTGGTTTCTTTGAAAAACACAATGCCAAAACCAAACCTATTGCCATTTCTATCTGGACACCCTATTTGCAGACACTTGTGCTTGGCAGGCCCGGCCTCATGCCCTTGCCTCACAAAGGAGCAGGCAGCCTTTGGTGGCTCCAGGATGGAGCAGGAGGAGATGCTGAGGCTCCACTCTTGCTCTTTTTCTTTCTCTTTTCCCCATTTTCACTTCTGACTTGTAGTTCTCTCGGGGGCATTGTCAGCCCTACAAGTGTGTGTGCCCCGACACAAATGCTTGTTGCTTTGCTACTGGCCGTGTCAACTACTTGTATATCGTCTTTGGGCAATACCTGCTTAGGTATTCCTCACTGTCTGGCACAGCAAGCCCTTACAGTGTAGATGATGGTGGCATCCAGCGTGGCTCGCTGTCCTGCATCCCTTCCACCTCTCTGTGTGGTGGCTTAGCCTAGCCGGCATTGCTCTGCTCCCTGGAGGCACCGTTCTCCTCTGTGTTTCCATCCAGGCTCACATCCACAGGGATGTCTCGGCACACAAGCTGCACGTGTCCCCTGGCCTCAGCTGCCACCTAGCTGCCCACCCAGCTTTACCCATCAGGAACATCATCCCAGCTCTAGGACCCATGGAGGAGCGGGATCTGCTCCCCTGGGTGTCTGGCACCTGGGGTGAGGGTGTGTGGGATGGCTGGTGGAGGACATTAGCTTCACCTGAGCTGGTGAGAATTTGGTGAGACCTGAGGAGAGTTAACCTTCATGGGGAGGCTTGAAGGTGCTTTGGTAAGGGAAGAACAGGCTGCTAAGACAGTTTTTTGAGAGCTAAAGCAGTGGTGTAGAAAATTGACTGTGCTTTGCTCTCTGTCATGGCTGCAAAGTTAAAAACATGAAAAGCATGGGGGAAGGTGGAGGGATTGTAGCTCCCCAGTGTTGTGGTAACAAGGTCAGGTGAGAGGATGGAAAACCAGCTGCAAAGGCATGGTTATGCTTGCAGGGTAGCTGGGACCTTAATTACGTGAGTTACCTTCCGGAGCGGGCTTGTGCAGATACTAGTGATGAGTAAGTGCTGCAGGGTCACATTTGCAAGAGGAGCGTAGGCTCGAGAGCCAGCCAAAGCCTGCACGTGGACATGGAGGAGGGGCAAGGGAAGGAGAGAGGCAAGTGAGCAGCAGGGCGAGGGGAGGGGAGGAGAGGAATCTGGCTTGACCAGAGGACATTACCTGCCTTTCCTAGGAGGATCGTTATAAAGACCTGAGGTGGGATGGGGGTGGGATGCCCGAACTGAAAGTGAAGAGGCTATCTTTTTTTTAAGCAATGCACCTTTCCCTTCAGAAAATGGCACTGGGCTTTTTTGTATAGAGGCTGTGAGTCTTTATGGCACCTTTCAGTAGTAGGATGAGTCTGTCCCCTCATTCCTCAGAGTGGTGACTAGAGCAAGGCTGAAGATAAATATAGCCAGGGATGAGAAAACGTCATGTTTTTAGAAGCTTCACTCAGTACTGGATCAGCACCCAAAGGTTTCAGCACTTATTTTGAGCATGTTTGATCTTAACTGAGCCTCCTGGAGGCAAAAAATAAGCTTTGTCACAGCATTTGTTCTGCTTGCAACGGGCTTGTGGCAATGCAAGCACAATGCCGCTTTTCTCCAGCCCTTGGAAACAGCCCTTTGGCTAACTAAGAAGCCTCCCCATGCGTGGAAGCTGATGACTTTAATCTTTTCCCCGTGAGCTGTTGGTTGTCACAGAGGAGGTACACGTACAGTGCTCTCTCTGTAGCTTTGCTGTTGGTCCAAAACACAAATCCCAAACTTCCAGAATGGATTTTGCTCTTTTTGCCTGTGGAAGTGTGAAGTGTTGCAGTTCTGCAGGCCACTTATGGAGCTGTAGCAGTTGCGATGTGAGGAACTGTTCAATGTGAAAACAGTCTGAGCCCTTTCCTGCACTACCTTTGTGCCAGCGGCTCTGTGGACAGCAAGTGCTGTGCGGGAAGGACTCCTGCGCCCTTCATGCAGCACTGAACTGTGATCTCCTTTGCTCTTCCATATTTCAGTGAAACCTCCCTCTGCCTCACTGCCTGCACGATTCTGCCAAAGGTTTGGATTCATAATGCTGCCAAAATGTCTTGCTGAAATCGAAGAGTGAAAATATTTCTGTTTCTGAAAGGACACACGTTGCTGCTGACAAGGAATAAACTCTTTCTTTCAATAGACAAAACCCCAAACATCTGTTCTGGCTCTAAGTATATATTAGCTTCAGCCTAAGGAAAACAGCAACGTATCAGGAAAGAAGGAAAGCCGAGTTTCCTGCAGAAAGCCCAGTGTTTGTCTCTCCGGTAACTGAGTGCTAATTCCAGGAATAAAACAGCTACTACCCTTGCACACAGGCAGTTGTCTTGGAATTTAAAGAGGAAATGAAGCGGGGAAAGGAAACAAAAAAAATATTAAAACATCATGTCTAAAACCATGCCAAAGGTATAGAGAAGCAGAAGTTCTCATTCAATGAAGCGTTACATGATTGCTCAATAGGTCAGCAAATACTGCAGGTGAAATTCTGGGTCCTCTGAAATTAATTGTCAAAATTTGGAGGCTGGATCTTTCTCACAGATCAAGCTGTGCACGTGTACCTCATTTTGCCTAAAATGCTTAGTCTGCTTTCATGCTCTTCACGGGAGAGACTGAGTCCCCATCCATGGAAAAACAGTGCCCGAGATGCAACCAGCACTAAGTCAAGGTGGTCCCGCAAGTACAAATTCAGAGAGACTTCAAAATCTAGGGAAAACGTGGTCACCAAGACAGTTTCTGCTACTGATTGAGTTGAAACAGAGAGTTATACTTATGTGGGAACTTGCACAACCCCCATTACTTTATCATCTTGGTGCTTCATCGTCTTTATTGCGTTCATTCTTGTGCAGCCCTAGGAGATGCAGGTCTCTCCTGGCACAGGTGAAGAATATAATCAGAGAGATTTACTGACATCCATTACCCTGGCTGGTCTTGCCTATAAAAGGCCTTTGTCTTCAGCTGTGGCTTAATGCTGATGCAAGACCTTTTCCTGGTGTACCTCTCTTCTGTCTCTGCCCCTTCCTTCCATCAAGAGGAAAATGCCTTCCTCTGTATTTAGTAGGGATGCTGTGCAACACTGAAGCGCAACATCCTGAGGTAACCCCCAAAATGGCTTTTATTCATGCTGTGCTGCTGCTTGCTGAGGGCTCCTGTGTGCGCAGGAGTTGCTCTCAGCTTCCCTTTGCCATGTCTGCTCTACTCTCCTGTCTTGTATTCCACTCTCCTCCACAAATTCCCGCTGTGAGACTCCTGTTTTCTTCTCTCTCCTGACCTCTGCTCTGCTGTGCTTTCCCACTGGTGTGCGTGACCTGGGTAGGGTAAGGTGAAGGGGTCTGCTGTCTCCCCCTGAGGCACCTTGGGGCCCTGCTGGCATGCCCTTCTCTTGCAGGAGGCTCCTCTCCTTGCCCATGCAGGAGGCACTGGGCCTCTTTGTGGCATGACATTGATCTGTGTGCATCAGAAAACATAACGGCTCTGGAGAAGGGATTGCTTTGGACCAGCTGAGAAGCTGACATTCCTCAAAAGGCTTTAAAGCTCCTGTCATTGGGTCTACAAGGACTTTGGAGTGCATTTGCATCTTCTAGATTGCTAGAGAAAAAAACCCTTCCCCTGCCCTTTTTGCCTTTTCCGCTGTCAGAAGATGCCTGGGGAGGGAGAAGCTGTGCTCCCAGCCGTCTGACTGCCCCTCTCTGTGCTGCTCCCATGGCAGAAGGTGGGAAATCACCGACTCCACCGTGTCTTTTGCTTTGCCTCCCTGCAAAGTGCCACCACTGGCAGGGAGCCGCAGCTGGGGCAGTCTGCTGGGATGCTTTGGTCTCTCTTCCTCTCTCCCGGCAGCCTCCTGACTGCACGGGAACAATGGAATGACGTGACCGGAGCCCTGTAAATACTAATTCCCCTTTGAGGCTGTCGCACCAAACAGGAAGCACAAACAGCCCCAGAATAGAAATTCAGTCCTCACTCCGCTCCTCAGCGGAGGCTTGCTCGCAAATAATGTCACCTGCCAGACCCTTCCTCGCATGGCCAAGCCCCTTGTTGTATTCCCCAGGCCCGGAGCTTTTGTTGGATCATGCTCATGAGGAGGTCATCACCTACCTGGGACTGGCAGGCAGATGGTTTTTTGGGACATGCCTTGCCATGGCATAGCTGGGGCTGGCAAGTGATGTTTTGTATGAGGATGGAGCTACGTTAGCAGGGTGGCAGGAGCCTTGGGAAGCTGGGCCAGGAGGTGACACTGTTTTTGAGGACAGATCATGGAGGGGAGGCCGTGCTGCGCCTGCTCATGTTACCCCTGCTCTGGGGTGGGCTGCTTGTTGTCAGAGCTACAAGCATCGCATTGACCTGCCAGTAACCTACCCTCTCAAAACTCATTTTCCCTTTTGCACTGAACGGTAGGGTGTTAGCACATGAACTTGCAATTGCTGCTGGGCAAGCAGCAGCAAGTTTAGTGGGGCATCTGTTGAAATCAATATACCATTAGGAAGTACCCTGTAAGGAGTGAAGTGTTGGTCCAAGTGAGGACACACCCTGGGTGGAGGGTTTGGATGTGTCAGCTGGATTGCAGGACCTCTGCTAAAGCAAAGCATTCATGCCCACTCCCTTTAAACTGCCCTGAGCGTTCAGAGCAATCTCCTTGCTCCCTTTGCTCGTCCTTCGTATTTGGTGTATTTGCAGTTCCTGCGAGCAGGCATGCTGCATTTCAATGAGGCTTTGGTCATCGTGACCTGCTGTTTGTCATCCCGCAGTCCAGCAGTGACGTGACAGTGCTGGATTTTGGATGTCAGAAGATTAATTGGTGCTGAGCGCGTGCTGGTCAGTCGTGCAGAGACCACACTGTGCAGGTCAGTGGTGCTGAGCACGTGCAGAAGGGTGGTGGTGCAGTGTAGTATTGCATGTGGACTTGAGGACTACCACAGCCTGTTCAGGAAAATCCTTTTGTCCCCCAGGCTTTGCCTGGCTTTCTGTAAAATGGGGATAATAGGTCTCTATCTATTAGACTTAGCTTTTTGGAGTGGGTATGGTCTCCTAGTCTTTGTGCAATAATAACGTTCCTTATGCTGGCAGTGAGGTATTGCCTGCAGTACTGGCCTCTGGTACGAAGGCAGGAGCCACATTGTAGCCAGAGCTAAATCTTTGGTGTTGACTTCAGCAGAAAGCGCTTGGTCTGGGAAGAGACTCGCAAGAGATGGTTACAAGAAAGGTGTTACAGCATATTGCAGCTGAGTTCTCCCTCTGGGTGAAGCGGGATGCGATGATGCTTTCCTGGGGGACACAGGTCAACTTCCTAGCTCAGGGACCCATCAAACCACAGAGCTTCCCTGAAGACTGATGCACAGCTGGGCTCTGGGAGTGCTGACGGTCTGTGGAGTTGTAGGCATGTCCTCCCCTGCCAACCTGGCTACCTGATAGCATGGCAGGTCTTGCCTCTACCCATCTTGAGTCTCTCAACCAGTGTCTATATTGCTTTAGGCTTTGCTGGGTTAGGAGAAGAGTTCAGAGGGCTGGGGACAGGCAAACGTGTTCCTCCCTTTGTGCCATTGACATGTCTTAGCACAGTTATATCTGGTATTTCCTAGAGTTAGCCCTGAGCAGCTAAATGGAAGTAAAAAAATGGGGAAATCCCCATGGAGAAAGAATACCAGGTTTGGTAAGCCCCAACCTGGCTTCTGGGAAGGCTTCAGGCAGCTCTTTAAAGACCGATTTCCAGGGGCTTTCTCTGAAAATGAGGACATCCTGATCTGTGTTTGTTACAGAGGTAACAAAAACAGCATTGCTTCACTTCCCTGACTGTCTTCTGTGCTTCTGTCTCATTTCCATTGCTGTTCTTTAACCTCAGCCTTGCCACCTCCTGAGTGCTCTCTCCAAAAAGTGCGGTAGTGATGATAACATGCTTCTTCCATCTGCAAAGCACGCTGGTGCCTATTGATGAAAACACCCGTAAGATGCTACTGTACTGCTGGTAGGGGAAGGATTTTCTGCCTTGGCACTCAGGATCTTCCAGGCTTCCCTTGCATCTGTAAGCAGTCAGGAGGGTCACCAAGCTTGCAAAGTTTCAAGATGGGAGCAAGGCTTCCTGATATTTCCAATAACCATCTCTAATCATTATTTTAGCTAAGGGAGAAGGGATTGAGCTTGTTACTTGTGTGAGACTGAAGGTGTATCTAGTTTTCAGCGAGCAGTTTGTAGGATAGTGGCCCTCTGGGAGTTAGGCTGAGATGAAAGAACACATCATTGCGTCCTCCAATGGCTGTGCCTGAAGTTTCCAAGTTAAAACACCACTTATTCTTAGCTTCTTGCCCACAGTGCTACTGATAATGCATATTTCCAGCTTCCATCATGCATGAGGTTAAATATGACATCTCCTGAAATGTTATCTTCTTCCCTGCACTCTCAAGGTGACAGGCTAGGAGCAGATCTGCTGAGGAGAAAAAAAAAAAACACTTGAAGACAGGGAAATGTGTTTTCACACTCTGTTTCCAAGCTGAGATTGGAAGAGAAAAAGAGCAGGGACCGAGCTTCTGTGTATCACAATGATCTGTCAAGAGCAGTGGCAGCTGGGAACTGCATGGCTCAGGAGGCTGGGTAATGGGCTATGAAAGTCCTTCACCTCTGGGCTCGCAGTGTTCATCCAGGCACTGGCCAGCAGTGAGGGAATATTGTTGCTCTGGCAGAGCTGCTCAGTGGTTTCTGTGAAAATAAAAGGACTCACAGCTGCTCTGCCATGCCCTATGCCTGCTGCGGCTCCTAGCAAGTGCTTAGGAAACCAAGAGCTGGTTTTGGCAAGACTGTTGGAAATTACCAGGAGAAAGGGCTCCAATTAGACCAGCTGATACTGGTGTGCACTTGTGACTTGGGCACACAAATATTTTCTCATGTGTTTGGTGCCAGATGAGGAAATGTGTGTGCTCAAATCAAAAGAACTGAAGAGATGGGCTGGATATCAAAAAGCAGTAACTGGATGGGCTAGCAAGACAAGAAGTGAAGGGGAGTGTGTTCGCGTGGGCAGATCAAACCTTGTCAGTGGTAGCTGGGAGCCTGGAGAATCATCCAAGATTACAGCCAAGTCCCTGACGGTCCCTTCCTGGGAAAAGGATGACTTCATGTGTTGATGGAAACCACTACACGCTCTTGTTATTGGTACTTATCAAAATGTTGCTGTGCCAGATCCTGGAGAAATTTGCACCCAGGATAGAGAACTTTCTAGCTGAAGGACCAGCCAGCTTGAAGTTCAGAAAGGGAACAATACAATAAACATTTATTATTCAGGAGAGCACTGGAGAATGCTGGGAAGGTGGCATATGTTTTTGGTGACTTTGCAGGGGTCAACAGTGACAAGGCATAAACCTCCCTAGATAAGGTTGCAGTCAGCTGGAACTGGTGAAAATGCTAAAAGGTTGGTGCAAAGTGTGACCGCTTCAGCAGCGGTGGGTAGGGAGTGAAATAATTGGCTTGACCTCGGGATAGGTGTCAGACAGGCTTGCGCTCAAACACCAGCTTGTTTCAAGAGGCATCGGAAAGAAACGTTCAGAAGAGCCACTGATGGAAAAATCTACAGGAGGGTGCTTTGTAGCCCTGAGAGGGTGGGAGAGTTGTTAACTGTGCGCTTCACTGGTGAGACTGGCCTGAACAGACCTTTGCAGGAAGACTGATGAAAATTTTTTAGGAAAGAGGTTCAGGAAGAAGACACGTTAGATCTAGAGAGCTAATGTGGAAGGACAGATAGTGGTAATATCCAGCTTGGCAAATATATTCCTATGCAGATCTTAAGAGACTGGAACGCTTTACTCTTCATATGTATTTTAGGCACCTTGGCAACGCGGTGACAAGGAACTCTAAGCATTGCCCCAAAATCTGGTGTCAAGCTGGGCATGTGACCCTGCTCTACCTTAACTCACCTGCTTTTAGAATAGGTCACCATGCTACAACGTAGTGTAAAGTTAAACTGCTGGTGCCTGGTTCAGGATCCTTGTACCTGCATGTGAGACAGGCGTGGAGAAAACCTGGCGTTCAGAAGCTCTCTGAACAGGGAGGATAGATAAGAGATGGCAAAGCACTAAGCTCATGGGTACTTGTATGCAAAGCATGGCTGCAGCCTGGATTTACAGTACCATCAGTGGTGATGGATGTCAGGGTGTGTGGGTTAAGGGAGTGAAGGGTTGCAGCCAAAGTGAGCTTGATGGGGCTGGCGGCTGCTGAGCAGGGTACCCCGGCAAAGCTGAGACCTGGCTGAAGAGCCTGGAAGCACAGAGAGGTGGTGAAGGGTGGAGGGGGATGGCTGACCACTGGCTTCAGTGTGTGCGTTTGCTGCTGGCAGTGCTGGTACCCAGCTGTGCTGCACAGCATAAGGCCGGAGGGAAGGGATGGGACGCCCAAACTGTAGTGTGGGTGCAGGTGGCCGTCGCATCTCTGATGCTAGGGTTGGGGGAGCTGCTGTGAGCTGATGCCATGGACTGAAATCCTTCTGTCAGGGATCAGGGGAGGGGCTGGGGCTGTTTCATTTACCTTATCCCGTGCCAGCTCCCCGGAGCTCCTCAGGGCTTTCTGAGCCTATGCATTGCATTATTGCGGTGACCTTTCTTAAATTGCTTTGGGCTCAGTATCAGCACAGTCTACCTCTGTCTATATTGAAAATAGGATTACTTTCTACTTTCCACCTCAAGAGGCAGATTGGAGTCTACAGAGCAGGATTTAAGCCATTAAGGCATTCCTATTAATTAGTCTCCTTTCCAGCAAACTCCTTGGAAGGAGAAAAGGCAGAGAGGTAAGATGCAAAGCACCCATCTGTGGGGTGGGCTCTGCCGGAGTTGGTGGGGTTTTTGGGTTTTTTTCCAGTTTATTCTGCTTCTGAGGTAAGTATGTTCACTAATGTCCTGTGGGGGGAAAGCAGGGTTTAGCAAACAAAGCCTTGTGAAAAGGGAGAGCCAGAAATAGAAAGGCTGTGAATATAGAAGCCCCAGACAGTGTCTTCCTCTGCCTGGAAGAAGCTTTCCTTATCACAAAAGCCACCCTCTGACTGGCTCTCTGATGGCCCCAGGCAGTCAGGGGAAAGCAAGACCATCGAAGAGGCAACATTTTTTTGAGGCACAGTAAAGACCTATTCACAAAGGAAGCAGCAGGAGGGAAGGTAGGGAAGGGAGGAGGGAAACAAAGGGAAGTTGTAGCCAGACCTTCTTTCACTCTGTGAAAACAATCTTGGTATTAACCCTTTAACAGTGCTTTGAGCATCCTCAAGTCCTGAAAATCTGCTTATGAATCCACAGGGTTGTATAAGGGTACTAGGAAGATGGGAACTGAGTCCTGAAGGTTTTGGTGGGTTATCCATCCCCACTTTACCCTTCCTTACCTGTCCTGGCGGGCAATGGTGTATCCCTGCAAAGAACAGGTCTTCTGGTGGGGAAGAATTCAAAGCTGTTTCAAGGAGGCTGGAAGCTCTCTTACCTCTGAGTTTTGTTCCAAATGAGAAACTTGCTCGCTAGTTTGAACTTTCTGGTCTGGCCTGGGAGTCTTCAATGAAACTGTCTCTTTTGGTGAGAAACCAGTGAAAACTTTGCACAGGGCCCAATTTGGACTATGTTTTGCTGAAGAAATGCTCTGCTTGTGGTTGATCCTTATAAATAGAAGTGCTGGGACCAAGGACAAAGTTCCTGGGACGTAACTTTGAATGGCTGAAAGGAGGCAAATCACTGGGAAGGAAGCCTGGGGGAGATCTGGAATATAAGGCTACTGAGTCTCACATGCCCACATTATGGGTATGGACATGAAGTCGTCTTTGGAGAGAGTGTGACAAGTATTAAAGGGTTAAAGACCAAAAGGCAGAGGGAGTTGTGGACTTTACAAAATGATGCTCAGTGTAGTTGTGGTGCCCACAGAAAACAATATTCTGCAATATTCCTGTGTCACTCCATGTCTCAGTATTTTAAAAGAAATATTTTGTATTTGTATGGGGCAAGTAATGGAAATTCATAGGAAACATGAAAAAGCTGGTCTCAAACTGATTTCCAGGAATTTTCCTAAGAACAGGTTTTTGATTTTGCTAGTAGCAGTAGTCAGTCACGCAGTCACAGCACACCTGTGTCTTATAACATCCCAGTGCCTTTGTTGATACCCTTCAACTGGATTATGTCTTAATATAAAAGGGTTGCAACCGTGCTTTTTGTGCCTTAGGTGTCCAACTAGCTTCAGAGGGACTGCCCCACGCCAGAAGCAATACCCCTTGTTCCTGGCAACAGGGTTTGCAAAGATTCACCTTGGAACTGCAATCTTCAAACAATACTCCTCTTCCTCACTGACCCCTTCCCAACTCTTGCGGCCCTGCTGTATCTGAAGCAGAAGCCATGCTTATGTCTTGATTCCTTACATGCACACCAGCAAGGCTGCGATGGGGGATACCATGTCTGACAAGGAGCAGGCATGGAGTGAACGAACCAAGCAGCTCCTGCAGAAAGCTCGGAGGGGATGTAGAATTCATTCCTTGTGTGCAAGTGGCAAGTAGGTTTGTTCCACTGATGTTGCATTTCTTATCGCTAACTTTCAACAGAAAGTCACTGGGTAATTCAACACCTGAAATAAGGGACATCTGAAGGGCATATGAACGCATGCCACGTCTGTTGGGGTGCCATTTAAGTTGCTAACCTGAATTACTTGCACCCAAAGCATCTCAGAAATGTGTATGGCAGCTAAATACAGTTAGAGGTCTCAGGGTGACGGAGTAGCTGAGGAAGGGTTAAGCAGAAACAATGGGATAAACTGGGCAAGGGGAAACATAGGCTGAATACCAGGAAAACATTTCTTCATGCTGAGGCCACTTGGGGCTGTGAGAGGGGGAAGTGGCAGCTCACCCGGGCTGCCTTCTCCAGGTGCAGGATGGCTGCGGGGTTGGGGATGCTGGGTGAAGAGGGACTGGGTTCGATGGAGAAGCAGGCTGCCTGGCATGTGTTTTCTGCCTTTGAGTGCTCATGGGGGGCTGCAAAGGGAAATATCCTAATGCTTGTGCCCCCTAAGGGCTTTTACAGCAGCCCAGCAGCAGTGTTGGGATCTGAAATAAGAAAGAAAGAAAACCAGCGAGTGATTGAGGAAAAGGAGTGGCCATAAAGGAATTAATTGGAAATGTTTCCCTGAATAGACAACAATCATTGCCCAGAAATATCTGCAAAGAGAGGTGTGAAAGGGACACCCTTGGCCATGAATCAGGCTGATTAGCGATCCCTGTGGGGTAGAGCAAGATGGTAGGCTGGGGTTACGCTCACACTTGGCACTATGGTGTCTATGGCAGTTTTGGCTGTAACATTTTCTGGCACCCCCTGCCCTGAAAGAGAAGTCAGGTTGGCACATCTAGAGAAAATCATGCCTCTCTGCAGCCTGATTTTCTGCCTTGGTGGAAGTAAAGCATGTTGGTCTAAATCACAACGAGATAACCATAGGCTGCAATGTGGATGTGCAACGGTAAGCTGTTGTGTGCAGATATGACGGAGGTCTTCTGTCTGAGAGGAGAGTGGATCTAGATATAAAATAGATGGAATAAATATAGAATCTTGGAAGAATTCTTTTCTTTGTTTAGTTTTTTGGGGTATTCAGCCCTTTGTGCTGAAGACAGTTAACAATATGTGATTGAAAAGAAATGAGGCTCCAATGAGACACTGGAATATGCCCTAGCTTTTCTGTATTGTACCTTTCTACTAAAAAATAACTTTGGAAAACTGATTTTCCTCTTGCTCTTAAAGTGTATGCAGAATGTTTTTGGGTCAAGCCTTTCATCGTCCTTGGAAGGGTGTCTGAGCGGAGATGGTCTTTGTGTGCCAAAACTTGACTCCTCCATCTTTGAAAGGTTGCTGCTGCAGCACAGAACAGAGATGGTTGATACAGAAATTAATTTTGCACTAATTCATCTACTGGTTAGCTCACTCGGTTGTGCCCCTGAGCTAGTGTAAGTGGCAAGCCAGTTACTAGAAATCCTCTTTAATTCTTCTTAGTTCTTTGTTGTTAATTCAAGTATCAACTGAAGCTGCACAAGAAAATGCAAAGACCAACATTCATTGCTTGAAGAAGTGACTTGCGAGAATTGCTCAAGGTATATTTATACACCTGTGCAGTGTGAATGAGGCCACTGAGCTATTACCATTATCAGGAGAACTGTAACCAGGAAACCTCAGAAAACCATCAAGTTATTTCAGTCCTTCTCTGAAGCTCTCAAAAGAGGAGGCCAGATGGGAAAGGGATTTATCATTGAATCTGAAGGTATTGGCATCTGGTTTCATTAGGGCCTGGGTGCAAAATGTCTGAGGACAGTTAGTATTTGAAGGCTACTTTGCCATATGAAATTGTGTGGTGGATACTTGGTCTCATCCCACTCCCTGATCTAACTGGCCTCTTTTAATTCAGCTTCAGTAAAGATGTTGCTGCCTGAAAATTTTTGGGGGGAACTCGAGCCTCCTACCTCTCTGCAGAGTTACAGAGGTGAAGAACTGGTTGGGGTTGTTCACTTTCAGGACTAGCAGTGGCATCACTTCTACACGGTGTGGGGGACAGCGTCGTTCAGTCAGTCCTTAGCTTGGCCTTTCCAGTCTCACTGGTGATGCTGATGGATCTGTGGTCTCAATACCTGGATGCTCCCAACTGGTGACTGGGCAGCTCCTGAGTGACACTGCTGGCCACGGGTGATAAGCACGCCTTTTGTTAAAGACCACTCATCGGGACAAAGAAATACAAAGTGGATGTCATTACAAGTGTCACATTTTAGCCTGCCATATGGATACGCCATGCTCGCTGCGCTGGCACTACTGCGAGACCCCTACATGGGTGTGAGCCAAGAACAGCACAACCAGTATTAGAAAGGATTGCATTAGCTGAGAAAGCATTAGGGCAAATGTAGGCTTTGCATTTTCTGCCCGTGGTGACATGAGGGCAATGATATGAGTGGCGAGGCATTGTTTACGGTCTGCCCAACCTGCCAGACCCTCCTACCTCCCCTGTACTTCCTCGAGAACTGGCTACAGCTGCAGGCAGTGACTGAAAAGAAATGACACAGTTAATGAAGAGGAGAAAATCAAAGTGGTATATCTCAAGCCACTGTCATCTTAGCTAGTGGCAGAGCATGGATAAATGGTGGTGGAGTAAAACAGCTGGCCCTGGCTGACGCCACAGAGAAGGTCCTGGGGCAGGCTAGGAGAGTAGGTGGTGTTTGGCAGGGTGCTGCACTACGTGATCAGCAATTTGCTTCCTTGCTGGAAATCTTCCTCCTGCTTGGAGGTGCTCTCACTCTCCCTTGCTTTTCCTTCCATCTCCCTTGGTTTTCCTCTCCATGTTGTAGTAATTCTGCTTGGGTGAGACAGAACTTGTTTTGCTTTTAACAGCAGAGGAAATCCACCAAACACTGTTAAAACTGGGATGCGATATGCTTGTTCTGTAATGGTGTGTGGGTGGCTGCGAGACACTCGGGGGCTGCCTGGAGATGCTCGAGGAGAGTAAACAAGGATAGGAAGTCCCTACCCAAACAGAACTAAGAGCAGAGACCTAAACTATGGTTGTAAGATGAGCAACTACAGAAAAGCCTTTGTAATGTTGCACAAAGTTTAAAGTTGTGCCTTTGTCATTGTGGAAGCCCCTCGTGGGGTTTGTAGGAAGAGGGAGCCCTAGGAAAGGGGGCTGAACATCTTGAGCCAAAATGTGCAACAGGGTGGAGAGCGCTCATGTCCCACAGGGGCCAGCTCTTAAACCTGGTAGAAATGATCTCCAGTGCCTTGTCACCTAGGGAAAGCAACCCAGTGCAGCAGAATTACTACAGACCTTGGGATTTGCAAGGGAATGGCAGCATTTTACTTTGTTTCTCTTTCCGTTTTAAATCAGAGCAAACTTGTCCCTCCTTCCTCAAACCACCACGCTGAAGTTCTAGTCTAGCTTACACCCACAAAACCACACTGACTTCAGGGTGTGAGCTGAATTTAGCCTTTGGCCCTAAAACCCATGGTAGTCGTGACACCTTGGTTCTGGGTTTGGCCTGCCCGTATGAATGTACACTCACAATTCAGCCCTGGAAAGTGGGGGAGGAGAAGTTGCTGCAACCTTGCTTTTTGGCCCTTCAGGTTTTGCAGATTTTCATGCAGCTCAGTTTGGCTTAACTCTATCCTAGCAAGGGCATCTGCACACCAGCATGGTAAATGGCAGTGTGGGTTTTGGCCAGGCTCCATTACGCAACAGAAGACAAGACACTAGCTGACGGCAAGAGTTCAGGGCTTCAGAGACCCTGCCATAGACTGTTTCATCCAAGGGATGACTTTACAGGGAAGCCTGGTGGGTTTTTTGTTTGATTTCTGATATCTACTTTCCCACCAAGTTGGTGCGTGGAGAGCTTGGTCCCTGCAGTGTGCACCCATGCAGAGAGAGCGCTGACGCTCATTTCCAGAGCCAGCTCTGGCTGGAAGCGGCTCTGAGTTTCCTGCACGGTGTGGTGAAGGAGCCCAGCCAGAAGCAGTGCACTAGAAGCCGCAGGGCAGAGACAGTGCTAGCCCCGGCAAGGCTGTGCTCAGCCCCAGCCACCAAGCTCTGCCGGCGGGTGGCTGAGCAAGGGGAGCCATGCGGTGCTTTGGCACCAGCCCTCTGTGCTCCATGTGGTACCCATCCTGCCTGCTTGCCCCGGGGCATCCTCTTCCTCCTGTGTCCTAGACAATGGAGAATTAACCAGAGGACCGAAGTGGCTGTGGCTCTCTGAAACATTTTCTACCACCGTGTACTTCAAAAAGCTGTGGTCCTTTTTCCACTTCCCCGTGTGGCAGGTGGTGTTGAGCAAGGAAAGCTGAATTCGGACAAATAACTCTATTCAGGCATCTGGGAAAGAGGTTTTGGGTGTCACAGTTTATAACTGACAAAACTGAGATTTTGTTGGCCTGATTTTGTTCAGAGATGCTGAGCACGTGTGGCCCCTGTCTGACTGTACTTGTAGCATGGGCATTTGCCGCTCTCAAGATCAGGGCATGAATGTGTTGGGCTAGGAGCCTGGACACCACAGCCCCTAGATCCGGGAGCCCACCCTGGAAACCTTCCCATGGCAGTTCAAAAGCATGAAACTAGAGGTGGGAGGAAAGGCAATTGTTTTCAATCCTGTTCTCTGCTGTATTTTCTAGGCCTTTGAAGGACTCTGTGAAACTCTGAGAACAAAGGAGTCCGGACCTCTGGGTGACCAGTGTTCAAAATATTCTCCACACTGGCATAAGACCTTCTACAGTCGTTGATCTTTGTGTAAATGGATGAAGAACATACAGACTTCTTGCACTGCAAGAAGGATGAGCTTACAGGTTTTGATGGAGAACTAGGTTTGATTGGGAGGTTGGGTTGGACTGAAGTCTCCCTCTGCCCCAGACTTTCAGTATGGCCACAGCCAAATCACTTAATTTCTGGCCCCACTGGATGCAGTGACAAAACTCGGACTTCAACAGGATGGGAATTCAGCTAAATAGTTAAAAAGTTGCTATGTATTTGATGATTCCTCATAGGAAGTGACATCTGTTGTTGGACCCAAGCTCTGTACAAGCTTCTGTCTGTGATGCTGGGCAGCAGTGAGAGGTTGGGGATAAAGACATAAAGAACAAAGCACATGTAGGACAATCACTTTTTAATATTTTTCATAACGTGCTTGCTATCGTCTTAGCAAATCCGGCATTTGAGTCATTCTGTTCTCTCTGTCCCTTCTTGGTTATCTCTTTGCTCCTGGTGAAAATTATTTGACATGCAGCAAGGCCAACGCAGTGTTTCAAGCCTCCTCGCCTCTGCCTGCCTTCCAGCATGGTAAGCAGCGTTATCACAAGCTCGAGTGAAGAGCCCTCCCTAGGCTTTGAATCAGATGCTTTCAGAACAAGCCCCGAGTTCCTGGGAATATTTAAAGCAGCACACAGGAGGGGGTTTTTTTAGCTCTGCATTGACATTCCTGTGTTATCAACCTCCAGAGCTTGTTACTTGCGAAGGAAGGAGAGCCATGAATGGTCCAGGCATGTGATGTTCCACTCACTTAACCCTATCTCTTATCGGCACACTCGAGGCTGCTGTGTCTTGTGGAGAGCTTTTCCATTGCCGTTAGCAGCTTGTTTCTGCTCTTAAAGCTGCTTTTCATTTTACGTATATCCTACCCATTCCCCTCCAAGGTACTTATCCATCTGTAACTGCAACTACCTCATTTTCTTTGAAATCCCATTTGCCCTGCCTGCTCCTGCAAGCCCAGGGCAAGCTATTCCAGCTTGCTCTGGGGGCACTTGGGCAGAGTCCTTCCCCACCTAATAATTTTGGAAAGAGTCTTCTCTGAGGCAGTAACAGCAGTAGGTGCGTGCTTCAGAGGATGCTGACAGTCAGGGGGACTGGTGGTGTGGGAAGCAGTTCCCCGCAGCCAAAAATCACCACCACGTGTACTCCCTTAGCACGATGGTGAGTGAAATTAAATAATTATAAATATACAGGTAGATAGCTGTAGGGAATTATGTCTTTACAGGACACGGGATCAAGCAATGACTCCAAGGGCCAAACTTTGCCTCGTGCATTGGTTGCAGCTCGATTACCACGATGGGCACCACTGGGACATGTGGTGGTAGTGCTTGGAGAACCTGACCCCTGAAGGGGTCCTTTGGAGAGGCTGATGAAGACAACCAGGCCATAAAAAAAAAACCAAAAACCCAACAACTTTGGTATTTGCTTAAGAGATTAGATAAGCTGACAGAAATGCAGAAGATAATTGTGTACACACGCACACAGACACATACACCAGGAAGAAAATTCTTTTCCAAAAATAGCCCCTTACTTTTTATTTATAGCTTTTTTTTCCCCTTTCCTTTCTCCTGAGATGAAGCAGAACATTTACATAAGGGGCAAGGAGATCTGATGATGAATAACGATTTCTTGTGCAGACCAAAGTCCTCATTAGACCTGCCAGCAGGGATAGATGTCTGGGCCTAGCGGAGCACCAGAATTAGCAAGTATCATTTAGCTGTCTGAAGTCTTTAACTAACAGTAGACAATCTCCTAGAAGTTCAGTGGGTTTTTTCAAAGCATCTGAATGATAACAGGCCTGATTTACTCAGTCTAAAAAGTTCCACAGGACAGAATCAAAGGCTTAGCTTGTGCCTGAGGAACACCCTATTCATTTTGGCTCCTGCTCCCATCCCCTTGATCACTTCCCAGCCAACAAGAAATGCATAATGCTGACACTGGGGGAGGTAGGGCTATGCTGCCATCTGAATTTTACAGAGGAAGGAACCAAGGCATGCTGACTTTTGCTGTTTGGCCATCTCCCGAAGGTCTTTCGGTAGACCTCTGTGGATCTGTGCCTAAGGCACTGACCCAAGATCACTCAGAAAATTTTGGGCAGAGCAGAGAAGTGACGATGCTGTGTTGCCAGGTCAACTCTACGTGCTGCTCTGAGAACAGAGTATGGACCCGTGGGGGACTTGCTTCCTTCTAGCGCTGACTTCTGCTAAAATAAAGCAGCTGTTAGCCATGTAGCTGCCTTTCCTCTCCCAGTAGCTCACAACCTCTTGTGCTGCCCTCACCTGCCTGGCAGGACATCCTTCTTCCTCGTCATGTGGGGTCACACCATTGCTTTGCAAAAAGGACTTTGCAGCTGGCAGGTAAGGGCTGCCCCAGATGCTGAACACAGTCTGGTTTCAGAGCTGCAGCAGTTGCCTGTGGCCACCTTAAGGTAATCTTATTTTCTGCTCCAGTGTTGCTACCACATTTCTTGGTGGCGGAAGTGCTTGTGGTGTCCTGGGTGCTGGACTGTGGTCTCGGAGGGTGATGAAGGCAGAGGAGGAGGCTGGTTACAAAGAAGAAGACTTGCTCGCCGCAGTGCACATAAAACCTTTGGCAGATGCCACCACCGGGAAGAGGATCATGGAAGAAAGGGCACAGCTGTTTAATGAGTTTTAGAAACTTCTTCTTTAGCTTTGTGTGCATGTATTTTTAGTCTCGTAGAGTACAGAACTAAACTTTGAACAAAAATAGTTATCCACTTGCATAACATCCTTGCTTATAAAACTCCCACAGCTTAAGCTCTCTGGAGACTTCTGGAGCAGAGGGCTGTCAATCACATCAAAGCCATGACTCAGGCGCGTACGCACATCTCAGCAGTGCAAAGTCAAGATTTGCAGTGTTTACATAGGATACTCTGCACAAGGCATGTGACAGCAAATGCAAAGCAGCGTCCCAGCTCCACCGTCTCAAAGACAAGGCAGGGTGTTGACCAGAGCAGAGAGGTGCAGATGGGGCAATGCTTTCCCCTTTCTTCCCACTTGCCCATGACTGGGCAATGGGAGGAAAGGATGAGGGAAGGATTTTCATTCTATGGGTTCCTGGTTTTTACTTTGTTTAGGTCTTCTTGAACAGTAGGCAGAGTCCAGACATCAAGCCCTTGCTCTCTGTTGCCTTGCAGTGGGAGTTGTTGGTCATCTGATACAGCCCAGTTTTAGTGTCTCTGCATCCCTGCGGCTGCTGTGATTAACAGTCCTAGCCAAGAAGCTCTGGAGCTGAAGAGGTTTGGAGTCGCAGCTCTCTCCTTGACCCTCTGCCCAGGACAGAGGCATACTCATGCTATGGGGAAAGTTACTCGGTCACAGCCGGGGCTTCATTTATTCCGGTGATAAACAGGAGAGTGTAGCGTCAAGGGTGTTCATTCTTTCCATTTGCACTTTGAACATGCGTGGTTAGAGATTAGTAATGTGTCATCCTTTCTTCATCCTGTTTTCCCTTGGCAGCCGTGCTGTACATGGATGAGCCTGGGCAAGTAGGTGATACTGGTTTGTTTGCCAAAAGTAACATTAGGTTGTGATAGCACACGTTGACTCTAAAGAACCAATTCTGCTGAACACGCTTGTTTTGCCGAGACACCAAGGTGGAATAGGTTTCGGTTAAAAATAACCGACCTCCCCATGCTGAGCCTAAGCGTTTCTTCCTGAGAAGCCATTTTTAACCACAGATGGTCATCAGATGCAGTGGTTATCAAGGAGATCAAAGCTGGAAGCCCATCGTGGGGATGAGCTGAATTCTTTCCTTTTGCTATCAGACCTTCTCAAGTGGAGCACCTTCTTGGTCATCCTCTGGTGTGAAGGGAAATGTCTGTTTGGGGGGGATATGTGGGAACCATTAGGTCAATGAGAGACATGGTGGTGAGTGTACGTGTGCATGCTTGGGAACAAACACTTACTGCAACACTGATGGATTCTGAGAAAGCCAGGGCTGGCCGTTGTGTCTTGAAATAGCTCATGAAAACAGGCGGCCTTATGCTGCTTCCATACTCTGCGATGGAGATGTACAGCCCTGAAACATAATTTATTATGCAATTTATAGAAACAGTTATCCTCCAGGGGCTTTAGAGCCCTAGCGAGAAGAGGCAAGGAAAAGCAAGGGACTAGCTTTCTTCAGTGAGATAAATAGTAAATTGTTTTCTGAATGCCTTGGAGCGATTTCACTGGGAGTCTTATTCGATCTCAGAATACAGTGGTGCATTTATAGAAAGGTTATTTTTATCTTAGCTATGTGGAGGGCGGTGCTAAAACATCCATATTGTTAGTGACCGTGACGAGAGTATCTTCCAGTTCCCTGTCTTTTCAACAGCATCAGCTTTGGATGCTGCTGTAGATCAGGTCTCCGCTGTCTTTTTCACAGTGGCACACACACATCACACGTAAGGATGCATATCTGGTCTATGGTCATGTACAGCAGGGATAAAGCATAGTCTAGCAGATTGGGCACTAGACAGATTTGCTTTCTATGCCACTTTTCTTCAATACATCAGACCAAGTGTACTGCTTGCCTACAGACTCAATGCTCTGACACCAAAATGTGGGGAGCCCTTCCCTGTGCCCCAGGTGTGCTGTGATGACAGGATTCATAGCTGCTTTGGAGGTGCCATCAGGAGTCCCATATCTCTCGTATAGCAAGGCTGAGCTATGTTACACACAGGTACCATCACTTGCTTTGGACTCAGCCACCAGCCTGACTTATTTCATGTTGGCAGTTTCTACCTCCAGCTAATTTTTTTTTACTTAGAGAAGTTCAGATGTTTCTGAAAATAAAGGTAGTGAAAATTCAGTGCTTTTTCCCAGTTAATGTTCTGGCAAGCTTCTTCTAGAGTAGCTCTAATAGTCATACTGCTGGGAATTATGGAATTTGTTGGGGGCCTGGTCTGTTTGCCAGCCTAGTACATCTAGGTTTTGCTATGTTAAACCTCTGGGGAGGGAGAAGGGGAAGTAATTTCCATATGATCATATGGATTTTACAGAGAAATTCCCAGAAGATTTTATATGCTTTAAGCAAGTCCAAGCCAGGGACTGAGTAAGACTTTGGCAGCTGGCATGTCTGGGTCCAAATACCTGAGTTTGAGGCAAGAAGAGTTTCTTCCTCTGCTGTTAGTGTTCACAGTGTTGATACTCAGACCATGACAAAGATCAGACAAAAATCCCCGAGAATATTAATAGACTTGTCTTCAGCACAGAGTCTGAGTATGGTGCAATAAAAAGGCAAACAGAGGGGCGTAAAATGAAATCCTGAATTCTCATTCAGTGAGTGATCATGATCCAGAATAGGAACTGAATGTGGGAGGGGGAAGTAGTCTGCAGTCATGTAGTTGATGATTATGTGGTACTACCTACACAGGGAGTTAAGGAGCACGCTCCCCAGTGTTTCACTTCATAGCTTAGGCAAAAGCTGTTGTCTTTCAGTGTGGTCTGCTATGAATAATATGGCATGCACATCCCCCAGAGATGTGTACAATACATCCTCTTTAGGATGGCTCCTGTATTTTAGTACATATGGGAATTTGTCTGCACGTACAAACATAGGTACGTGTATTTATAAAAGCTGGTCCTGCCGGTACATGTGCGAGAGGAGGGTGTGTGAGTGCTGGAGTAGGTTTATATCTTCACAGAGCTCAATGCATGTGTCCCTGTACCCCCAAGAAGTCTGTGCTGGACCTTCATGAAGACCCATGTTTTGTCCAAGTCCCACTGTAGTTGCTTAAATCTGTTCTGCAAGCTCCCTTGAGACCTCGTTGTTGGAGGGAACAAACCCCAAAGGCCTTTGGAAGCTCTTATTGAACACTGACTCCTGTAGCTCTTGCCTAACGCTAGCTTTTTCTGCACAATTCACTGTTTCCACAGCCTGGATAGAGTCCAGGATCCAAGAAGGTTTTGCTATTGATTTTTACAGGACCAAGATGTCGCTGTAGGTGTTTAACATCACTGCTGTAGCTGTGCAACTCTACATCTCTGCGTAGGCAGACTGTAAGAATAAAGTGAACCCATTTACCCCAATCGCATCTGAGAGGACTTTCTGTCCCTGTACAATGGTCTTTCCTAAGATGTTCAAAGTATTAAAAAAGGGCAGATTTCCATGCAAAAGCAAGTCACAGACAGATCTGATCCCTTGCACTTCATTACAAAGAGGAGAGCAGAACCAGCATGGAAATGTAATTCCCTTACCCTCATTGAGTAATACCTGGAGTGCTTGCGCAAGGGGGGGCTAGTCAAGGGCCAGGTACCATCAAAAGTGGCCAGCGTTGTCTTTATTTAAAAAAACCTCAGTGTAACCGAATAAGCTTTTCTCAGCAGAGGAAAGGCAGATATGTGCTGAGTCTTGTACCCACAATGCCATGCACATGTTCCTAACTTTTTATAGAAATGCTCTTGATTCTCTGGGTGTGGGTTCATCTGTGGGGATTTATCCCACCAGTTGGCCTAATCAGCTCCCAAAATTGAGTGATCATGGGAAGCTGTGCAGTGAAAATAACTCGTGAGAACCAAAAAAGAAAAATGCTCAGGACGTCCAGGCTATTAATAAAAGCGAGTGTTGCAGAGCCCCGTATAAGCTTGCTGCATCAAGGACACAGAAGTAGCTACCCAAACCATTTTGGCTCTTCCAGCCAACAGAGCCCTTCCAGCTCATGTTGAAGTTGTGACATTTCAGCATCTGTTCTGTGCAAGAGGAGCTGGTGCAAACCTGCCCCGGGGGCACGGCTACAGCACAGCCTCCCTCCCCGCTGAAACACCGTGGAGCACCCCGTGGCACCTCTCCCGTGGAGGCGACAGGCTCGCCGGTGATTTCGGCATGGCTACACCCGCAGTTGGCTTTGGAGAATCTCAGCCTACAACACAGCCGGGTTTCTTCCATGCTTACCCATGAACATGCATGCTTCTTTAATCCAGCGCCAAGCTTCCTACTTCTTCATAAAGTACTTGCAGCACCGCTTTCCAGTCTTTACGCTATGGGAGCAATAGCTAACCAAGCTGTAATGTTTTCCATTGCATATTTAACTTTGTATGCATGGCGTGTCATTGCCAGAGCTTTTATTTTCAATTCTGCGGCCTGAGAAATGCATGCACGAGGTACATCTTTAGTGAAGGAACCCATTCAAAGTGATGCCTTCTCCACCACAATTTTAAAGATCAGCGCACGAACAAATTGCTGTGCTTCCGACAGAGCGCTGCTATAAATATAGGAAAGGCCTGTTTTACTGTGATTCACATCTTCCAGTCAGATCCCAACCCCCACCCCCCGCTTCCCTCGGTGTTGTGCTGATGCCAAATCAGCAAATGTTCAGAGAAACAGGATAGGTCGCAGCTGTAAACCAGCGATGGCATCTTGTGCGTTGGGTTGTTGTTTTTTCTTCTAGTGTGAAAGACTGGAGTAGTGCAACATTGGAATTGCATTGGCTAAGATAATAAATGGATCAGACAAATATAGCTGGGCATATGCTGAGTGCGGGTATGGGTTTTTAATTTCCCTTCTTCAAACCAAGATCTATAATAAGATGTTTCCTGGCTTGCATGTGAGTGTTTTTAATAGCTTCATTTTTTTTCTTGCTGGATACTTCTGGATGTGGCTGTACTAGCCAAGCCCTGCACAGTAGCGACAGTGAATATTGTTTTACAGCTCTGAGCTGAGAGTACAGTAGGTGGCATAAACTATCCTGCAAGTCCGCTCTGTCAATGGGTGAGCACATTAGCAGCCTTTCTTTGCAAACTGAAGCAGCATCAGAGATGGCAGAGGAAAGAGGTTTTGTTTGCAGGAGAAAAGCACACTTCTCCGCAGCTGGACTGCGGCTGTCGGAGCAAGGGAGGGTGTGCTTTTATTTTATCTGCCTCTGCAGTCATAACAGGTAGCGGGGTTGCTTCTTGATCTTCTTCCTTGCCGATCCCAAATCTAGTCCAGTCTGGCTCCCAGCTCTTCTCTAGGTGCCAGCAGATCCCATGGCCATGCAGCAATCAGGAGCAGGATTAAGGGGCAGGAGGAGCAGTAAGCAGAAAGCTTCACACAGTGTCATGCACACGCATGCCAGCAGCAGTTAGAGCCATGGACAAGCCCGAAACCACTCTTCACGTAAGCTTTGCTGAGTCCATACCATGTCCTTCATCTCTTAAGCTGAGTTAATTCAGATTTATATTCACCATCCCTGTCCCATGTTACAAAGGCAGGATGCCCAGAGAGTCACGCCGTGCAGCAGCACAGAGCCCCGGCTGCTGCTGGCCAGGTTTCTCCATTGTTGCAAGAGCCGGTAAGTCACCTACGGATAAAGTAGGGCCTCGGGGCTGGGGTGAGTCATGTATGGTGACCACTCCTTGCACTGGACTTTAAAGTACCTGCCAGTGGAGGCAGCTTATTAGAAGCCCTACGAAATGTGTGTACTTGCTTAAAATCCCATCTTCAGATGTCATTTGAATGATGCATCTCAGCTTTCACTTAAACAAAATGATCACACATTCAGCCTTAGCAGCTTTGACCTAGGTGGCTCAGAAACCTGAAGGTGTATCCGAGGTACGCTCTTATTTTAATCCACCAGATTTATTCTTAAAGCCAGTGTCATGGCTGGGAGAGGCCTGAACTGCAGCAATCTTCAGACTGGAGCCAGTTCCCATGTTTCAGGTAGGACATTTCTAAGCCTCCTGCATAATACTTGAACTTTAATTTGACATGAGTGGGCATCGTAATGATGTTATGAAAAAGGCAAACATCATACTAGGAATGTGGTCTACAAGAAAAGACCAAACTAGCCGGACCTACTGAGACTGAAAGAAGAGAAAGCTGAAGGAAGGACATGTCTCCAGGGCACAACAGGCCATCCAAGAGAGGGAGACACATTGCTGCTGTCGTACTAAGACACTTGCATCCCACCTCCGTGGGATCAAGTACAGGGACATCCCTGACTGAAAAGGGATGATGGAGCAGCAGTGGAGCATTAGCCCCTTCTCTGACAAAGAATTCAGTGGGGAGATATTTTACTACTTCTGTATCTCTGCTCCTCATTTCAGGAGTGGGAACATCACCATCGTTCTGCCTTATGCATATTAACAGACCAAGTAATCAGACGTTATAATTTCAGGGCCACGTCAGTCCCTCTGATATGTAAGTTGATAACTCCGAGGGGATGCAGAGTCAGGAGTCAGAAGTGGCTTTAGGAAAAACTGAGCATGAGTGTGGGCTCTCCCACAGGTGGAGAAGGACACCACGCTGGTCAGCTGTGGCTGTTTTCTTCTGCAGGCAATAATGCGCATTCCCCCTGGACCTCTGAAGCAGTTAACAGGGGGCAGGGGAGGAAAATAGGACCCAAACTAAGCATTTCTATATTCTATAGGAATACAATTCACTCCTGTGTCTTAAATACCAGCTCCCATTATGTTTTCACCACTTTATCCCCAGTGTGATCCCAGCTCTGATGAGCTGAGCCCTAATGGGCCCTCTTTGCAGGGTGCGTGTGTAGGGCAGTATGCCTGGAATCAGCTTTACAAAGGGGGTCTGTCTCCCCCTTCCCTCCCTATCCAGCCTGGCCATGCTCAGCTGCTGGGACAAGGAGAGCTGGGAGCAACTGCAGGGGCAGCTGCTCTGCCGAGGAGCACGCCTGTTCTGCTCGGCTTCGGCCAGGGCTACCCTGCCCCCCGTCCCACGGCAATGCCGCTGTCCCGGAGGCTCTGGGCTCAGCTGCCCATTTGTTAGGACTGGCTGCAGACACAGCCGTAAGTGCCCACGGCTGGGGAAAGCGGTGCTGCTAGAAAGGTGGCTTGGCAGTGGATGCGGAACAGGTTTTGCCCTTAGAGAAGGGACTTTTTGTGAAAACTCCCTGGCATGGCTAAACACACAGTGTTTTACTGAAAGTTCTCGCTTGCTCAGCCTGCACTGTGACTGAAGCTGCAACAGAGGCAAAATTCACATTATCCTGCACTATATTGAAAATTTGTCACCGTTCCTCAGACCTGTTGGGTATCAGAGCTATCTGGGCTAGCATTTCACCTTTTGGGCTAAATTGTCCCATGGCCAGCCTTACAACTGCTGCTGTCAGGAGCATATTCTGACTGCGCTCAGCTGATTTATCACAACCTCAGTATTCCACCTCTCCTGTTTTATTACCCTATATATAACAGGTGGAAGGGCCAGGGTGTCTCTGTGGCAGGAGCAAATCCTGAGCTGCAGGTGCATCCCCATCCTGGTACGAAAGGCTGGAGGCACGTGGCCGTAGCAGAACCTCTGCTATGTACATTCCAACATACTCTGCCTGCAGGGAGAGCACACCTCATTGCCTCAGCAGGCACCCTAGAAACAGACTTCTGCTTACAAACGTAGTTACGGTGTTTGTGTTCCCTTCCTCCAACAGCTCTTGCTTCCCGGGCGTTACCAACACATCCATGCATCCCTTTGCTACAGCAAGCCGAGGCCCAGGGGGTCGTGCACGTCTCCCAGGTCAGGCAGTGACTCATGGACGTCTCTGCCCACACCATCTGCGCTGGGCCCCTGTCTCTTCCTACGGATGTGGTGCAAACCAGGAGCTAAGATTGCGTGACGCTTGCTAAATAATGCAGATACCTCCACTTTGGGAGGGTGCTTAGGAAATTCTTCCTGTTCAAATAAACCTGCAGCTGGCTGCTTTCCTCCCGTGCTGGCTTGTGCCGAGAGATCGCTTTCCATTTTTCTCGGTTCCAGTCTTTCAGATGTGCATGGACACCTCACACTGGCCTGAGACAGAGCCAATGCAACGAGACCATTGCACCCGCGAAAGTCTGCACATAAAATGTCTTACATAAAAAATAATTAGCTTTGTGATTACTTCTGTTGCGGCTGTGGCATCGTCCCCTCTCGGTATGTCAATCATCACCTTCCCCCAGGGAACATTTCAGTTTTCCATGAGGTTGCAAAGCTTTCATTACACACCACAGAAGTGAGACGTAGCACATAACCATCCATAAACCCTTCCAACGCTCACACCAAGTAAGACCAAGACTTTTTGGTGAGGGTACAGCAGGGCACAAGGCAGGGTACGCTGCCCGGTGCCTCACGTGCCCGAAGGGAGATGTGAGAAATTTTCCCTGTCCTTGGAGCGAGTGGTGTTGATAGCAACATCCTTCCTCTCACGCTGTGATGGGAGAAGGGGTTAATTCACTGCTGACTCGAAGTGCTAAAGTGTTTCATCTGGCAGCCGGTGCCACACTTTCGACAGAGAGATATTATGTAAAATGGAGTGGTGACCCAAGAAGGTGTAATTAGCTCTGCTGTCACATAGGAAAGAACATGTTTGTACAGATTATTTCCAATTTCTAGCAACACCTGCTCACTTGCTTTAACCAGATTTTTCAAATGGGGACTAATTAGCACTTCCTTGGAAGCCCAGCTCTCTCCAGGCAATGGCTTTACCTCTCAATCGGTATTCCTTCTGCAGGAAGGCACATTAATTACTATATCAGGAAAATCTGATGGAAGCAGGAAACCATTTTCATGCCTAAAACTAATTAAAGGAGAAGGGGGAGCTCGCTGGAGCTGGCCTTGCTTGCTCATGCAAGGGGTGAGGGCTGCATAGTGAGTTTCCTTCTCTGCATCCTTGAATGAAAATGGTGGTTTGCATCCATATAATTTCTGAGGGCTGTGGGTGAGGGCCATGTGGTGCTGCTCCCCCCAGGGTTTGAGCCCAGCAGCTCAAGGCAGCGCTCATGCCACCCCGGCAGTGGCACAGAGCTAAGCCTGACCACCGTGGCAGCTTGGGACTGAAGGGAGCCCCTGTAGCATCCGTGCTGGAGGCTTCTTCTGAGTGAGCCTGTGTTGGGTGAGTGGACAGGGCTCCCTTGTTTTTTAGCAAGTGCAACTATGTGCAAGGCTCTGACCATAGTTAGGTATTAACTACAATTTGGGAGTTAATGGTATTAATTGAGGCTACTGTTTGTAGAGCACCAATCTAGCTAACTTCTTCCTGAAGCAGAGGATTGTGATGAAGTTAATGAAGTCTCCCAGTATCCTGGGAGGCAGGTGAGTGGTGTCACGATGCTGCAGGTGAGTGTGCCAAGGCACAGGGCATGTGTGACTGGCCAGGGCAGTCCTCCCAGCCCTCCCAGCCCAGCCCTTCATCCCTGCTGTGAACCACCAGCTCTGCTGAAGCTTTAGAGCAAAGAAACGCCTTTTGGAAACCTTCTGCTTTCCTCTCCTGCATGAAGGGCTGAGGTGCAGCCATCTAACTTGGCTATCCCCAGCCCTTGCCTCCTTGTGAGAGGTGGGGATGACCCTTCTCGTCCCATGACACATTCCTCAAGGTGTTTCTGTTTCCTTTCAACACTCTTATCCATGAAATCAATCCTCGTTTGACAGCTGCAGTTTGGTGGCTTCTACAGTGCTGCAGTCTTTAGGAAAAGATGCATTTTTGGGAAGGGATTTATATTGAACCGACTCCCTTACACTCTGCCATACACTGTCCACAGAGCATAAGATGAGGAGGCATGGCCAGTCCTCCCTTCCCCATGTTTGAGGCCACACAACCACACCTCATCCCTCACACACCGAGTCTGTTAGTTTGTTTTTTGGTTAAAACATGTCTTCCAGGCAGCTATCCAAGTTGGCTTTGACCATCTCAAAAGACGGAGACTCTGCTGTTTCCTTTGGTGTTTCTCTCCGACTTGCAAGCTTGTGCTGATGATGGTTTTCTGACTTGGTTTGTCCAGCTTCAGTCTGAAGCTTTTTGTTTTTGTTCTCCCTTTTTCTGACAGAGCCTTTTAGTGCTTGGAGTTATGTGCTCGTGCACTGTAATTGAATCCACCATCTCAATAAGATAGATGGCTCTCCGGATGGCTCCCTATGGGCGTCTTCTCCAGCTCTGAAGCTACATTTGTGACCTGGTTCTGCCCTCTTCTCAATTTTACCATGTCCTTTTGCAACGATGGGCACCAGGACATGGATGCTGTGGTTTAGCTCCAGGTTAAAAACTCTTCTGAATGTATATGCAGGGCTCTTGTTAACACTTTGTGCTACAGCATCGCTTGCTGTTCATCTGCAATTTCCCTGTATGTCTCTCTGCTTTCCTCTCCTACCTGTATTGCACTGAACTCTTGAACACTAAAAGGAGCAGAAAAGGCGTAATTCCAAAACTCATTTAAGGAAACCATTTTTTCCCCCTATCCAATCTATGTGGAGCTCGCTGCCATAAAATAAAAATGAGGCCAAGCAAGGCAAAATATCCACAAATAACAAAATCATCTACAGGAATAACCGTATTTTATTTTTTTCAAAGAGCTTTCAGAGAGCTGTTAAGTCCTTAAACCCTCTGGCAGTCTGAACTCATGGGGGCTTAGGAGAAGTTCTGCCTCAGGAAGATTGTTCAGGGGGTTTGTGCAGTGAAACATCTAGCAGCAGTGATTGTCAGACCAAGGTAGAGAAGGAAAAGGACCACCAGCCTGAGCCAGCGTGGCAGCTCCTACATATCGGTGCTCGCTGTCATGTCCCTCAGAGAGAGATATGTGACCTTCTGGAGAACAGAAATCCCCAACTGACCTAGTTTATTTTAACGCATCATTTAACATGCCTTATAATATTTTATAGACTCATTTCTGTAACTCAACATTGAGCTATTATTTAATGAAATGATCCCCAATAGGGACCTTAGGAGAGCTAATTGTACATAAAAGCTTTGGGGGTGGGGTAGTGGGAAGCATCCACAAATGCTTTAAATACTGAATTTTACTTCACTTGATTGATTGATTGATTGATTGATGTTTAGGCTTGATCCTCGTTGCAATTCTGCAGGTACACATCAGCAATAATATTGATGAAATCTCTGGTACCAGTGCAAACTAGTATCAGAATCAGGCCCATAGAAGTAGTGTTTTAAATTTTCTATGACCATTTTGCTACCTGGGACCTTATTTCAGTGTTATGTGTAGATGTATGAGATTTCTAAGGAGGGAGAAATTCAAGGAAGTCCCTTATCAGTGGGTCTGAGAGTTTGGATATGTTTCCAGGCAGCTCTGTTTGAGGTCCCCCTGTGGATCTCTGTCCACCTCCATGGCTGCAGGAGGCTGGGCCATGGGTTGTGCAGCGCTGGAGGGAACCCCCTTGCAAGAAAGAAACATCTTTTATTATTATTTTTCCTGTTTTTTCTCAGCACAAAATTTGCAAAATAATTATGATCCATCAGTTTTTGATGGTCACTTCAATGCTTTGCAAACATGTGATGAAGCATTATTTTCTTTGCATCGAATGCTACCCGGTATCTCAGCAGACCTGCAAGCGTTACAGCAGACCCCAGGCGGAAGTCTGGCAGGACTCGCAAAGGATGTTGCCTATCATGACTTTGTGCTGGGAAGCGGGGAATGAAATGGAGCAAATCTTACCCTCCAGGACCTGGAGGACAAAGAAACTTAAGGAGCACCTGAGTGCTATTGATGGTATGAAGTGCAAGAGGACAGAGGAGCTCTGCTTTTTGTTCCATGGAGGCTTTTTAGCATGCCAATCACCATGAAATGAGGACAACTTCCAGTACAGGCTGATGAGTAGTTATTTTTCCTCCTGCTGCTGAAACCACTGGAAAAATCTAATTGATCCCGGATGTCATGTCAGAGCCTAATTCACCTTTCTGCAAACACCCATATGCTCATGTTCGGTGCTTAATAAAAGGTAAGCTCCAGTCAATGGGAAAATGTGCTTAAGAGCTTTAGTAGCTTTCTTAAGTGCTTTCCTGGGTCTGACCCCATGCAATGAGTCAAGCACCCATTAGTGTCACCTTTTATCGCTGTAGATAGCTCCCTTTCAACACGAAGGTGGGGTTATTTTGGAGGGGAAGCCACCCTGTGCATATGCACTTACTAATAATGACATGTGTTTGGGTGATGTTCTGGCTTTCTGCTCTGAGAAAATAAAGCGAGGGAAACATGATGGTCTTGGAGCAGGTACAAAGCTTTCAGACACCTGGCTTGGATGAAGATGCAGAAAGCATTTCTCTTCGTGTTGCAGGGCCTGGCAGCCCGGAGAGATAATAAAAGGTAAAGCAAACTGTACCACGATGGAAAATGCTGAGCTCCCTGAGTAATTAAAGGTTGTGTAAGACGGTTGCGTGGCTTGCAAGGATTATTAATACAGTCACGTTTGCATTATATAAAGGGTAATTAAAATGCAGCCTGCTTACCATTGATTACACCCTTTGCCTGGCATTCGTAGCAGCGGGTGCACAGCCAGGCTGCAAAGACAGCTCGGGAGGCAGCGACTGCCAGCGAAAGGAGAGGCTGTGGGGGGGCAGGATGCCCGAGACTGCAGGACCACCGCCGTGCCATGGCTTTGGACAAACCCCGGACAAATCGCCCTGGAGGCTGTGTCCTCTCCCTGTCGGCACAGCAGGAGGGTGCCTTCCCCTCCCGCCATGCCACAGCCACTGAAGCTTGCCTACAAGAGCCTTTTGGGGTCTGGCAAATGGGGGGAGTGGTGGGGCTATAAGCAGTTCTCGATAGAAAGCTAAGATGGCCGTGGATTACAGATCGGTGCACCTCAAGAAACTTTGCCAGGGTAACCTAAGGAAGCCGGGAGGTGAATGATGTCTAACATGGAGGGAGGTCACTGACGACAGCCATTGTGCAGCCAGGAGCCACCCTTAGCCCTACGCAGACTGCATTGGTTTTGCCAGCCCCGCTCCATGTAGACAGACATCCAAGACCCGTGGGTACCACACGATGGCCTCACGAGCAGGGGGTGGCACAGTGTCATGGTTTAATCAAGCCGCCAACTAAGCCCCACACAGCCGCTCGCTCGCTCGCTCCCCCCTTGGTGGCATGGGGGAGAGAATCGGAAGGGTAAAAGTGAGAAAACTCATGTGTTGAGATAAAGACAGTTTAATAGGGAAAGCAAAAGCCCCTCACGCAAGCAAAGCAAAACAAGGAATTCATTCACTGCTTCCCATGGGCAGGCAGGTGTTCAGCCATCTCCAGGAAAGCAGGGCTCCATCACACGTAACAGTTACTTGGGAAGACAAACGCCATCGCTCCAAACGTCCCCCCCCTTCCTTCCTCTTCCCCCAGCTTTACATGCTGAGCATGACGTCATATGGTGTGGGATATCCCTTCGGTCAGTTGGGGTCAGCTGGCCCGGCTGTGTCCCCTCCCAACTTCTTGTGCACCCCCAGCCTGCTCCCTGGTGGGGTGGGGTGAGAAGCAGAGAAGGCCTTGACTCTGTGTCAGCACTGCTCAGCAACAACAAAAACATCCCTGTGTTATCAACACTGTTTCCAGCACAAATCCAAAACACAGCCCCATACTAGCTACTGTGAAGAAAATTAACTCTACCCCAGCCACAACCAGCACACACAGGTCAGTAAAGAGCAGCTTCCTGAGGCAGTGCAGAGCAGACCCAGGCTGTGGATGCCAGCCGGCCCCGTTGTGATTCCCAAAGCCCAGTTTCGTTAACAATGAGGCATGAAAGATGGGAGTGGGCCTGACCGTGGCTTTCTGTCAGCACAACCTCAAAGATGAAGGGCAGCTTCACTCATGTGATGCTGCACATGAAATTGCATGCCAAGAGGGGTCTGAAGTGATGTGTTGCTTGTGTGGAGGCTGCTGCGAGCATCTTCCACTAGTTCCCATAGCAGGGAGAGGTGAGGTGCCCAGACCAAGGAGAAAGGAGTCTAAGTTCCCTGACGTCAGCTCCTGTGAGCCCTTGAACCCCTGGTTTGCATTTTCTATTGCATAAGGTACCTTTTGGTGCTGAAGAGGGGTTCAAGCGGAGCTGGGAAGGCTTGGTCTCCACAGGATGCTCTGCTTTTTGGAGCTCTGTGCTGCCTGCTCCTGGCAGGGCTTGCAAAGAAAATGCCTCAGACCCATGTACAAGGTTGTTGGGATGCTGTGAGCACTCCATGTCTCTCTGTTCCTGAAATCCCTGGGACTCCTGTCTTTGGTGTAAAGGAGCTTCTCGGGCAGTGGCAAAGGCAGTGCCTCTGAGGGAGCTGGAGATAAGAGTACACGTGAGAATGAGCTGGACCTACTGTTTTCTCCATGGAAACACGATTGGCACTCAGCTGTTAGACCCAGTAAATCCAATTACGGCTGTAGACAGTAACGTGTTAAAAAAAAAAAAGTCAAGCTGGTGTAAATGAAAATATAACCGATCCTTTAGAATTCTTGGGGCTATTTCTTTGTTTTTTACAGTCCCAACTACATACTAACTACATACCATACCCTATGTGGGGTGTTCGTGTTGAGTGACATTTCCCCGTGGTGCTGCTACCCCATGAAGCCATGGTACACCACCCCTGCCCCGCTGTGGCAAACGCTGGCTGGTCCTAGCACTGATCTTTCCTAGGACAGCCAAATTACGGGGCTGGACAGGCAACCAACGCTGAACATCTAAAGAGTGAAGTATTTCTAGAAAGTCATTTTCCATGTAATGGGCCTGAATAACCAAAACCTGAGCTCCTAGAGATGACAACAGGGAGCCTGTAGCCTTCCTTCCAGCCACCCCCGCCCCAACAGCCCCCGAGTGGCTCGTGAGAAATTGCTTTTAAATACGCATTAGCATTCCTTGCAATTCAGGGGACCCTGTTTAAAGACACTTGAACTATGCAGAGAAATGCTGTGAGGTGGGGAAGCCGCAACCTGACCTTGAAAACCCTGGTTACAGATGGATGTCTGGCCTGAATAGCCACCATGAGTTTTCTCCCTGTGTTTTTATAATTCCCCATCCCAACAGGTGATGTCCTCTCCATTAGCCTGGGAGTGGAAATAATTTCTTACAGCTAAAAAGCTGCAACTGGAATCTGACCACAGCACTTTTCCAAAAAACCCCACGCAAATTAAGATCAAAAGTTCCCCCGACCTCAGCCCTACCCTTGACGCAGCATTTTAGCCCACCCAGCCTCCACACAGCCCTGGGTGGCATCACCAGCACCTCCTGCTCCCCAGACCACCGCGCCAGGCAGGGGGAAAGCCCTTAATGTCGCCTTTCCTCATTTGCAGGTCATGGGGAGGAATCTGCCAGCAAAGCCACAGACTTCAAAACCATTTTTTTCTGTCAGTGGAAGGAATTCATTGCTTTAACTGCACATTGTGGCGGGTACAATTTAGTACCTTTTTAATTGGCATCTCATCTGTGCTTTCTACATTCCCTCATGACCAGTTTGAGGTCTATTTTGCTTGTTTAGTCCCTGGGTGGAAAACCTGTAGAGAAGTCAGTGGACTTCGCGTTGGAAAAGCCATCCGTGTCTGTAGAGAAGTCAGCGGACTTTGCTACTGACTAATAGACCAGCTTTGCTACTGACTTTGCTTGACCAGCTTTCAGATGCTTATCCAAAATATGATTCAGTTCCCCCATCTGTAAAATGGAGTTTGTTGCTTAATCCCCTTTAAAAAGTGCTCTGAGAGCTTGGGGTAAAAACCAGCCAGTGGGCTCCAAGTTGAGTGAGTTTCTATTTTTCAAATCCGTGACAGTTTTCTCTTAATTCTTTGAAATATAGAGAAGTACGGAAACGTTCAACTTTTTTTTTGGGGGGGGTGGTTTTTAAAAGCTCTGTAATTTTGGTATGGTGGAAAACTTAAAAATAAATTCTTCCCACAAACTTTTAGCCTTGCACTGGACCAAATCTTGAAGGAAGCAATATCGCTGTTGATTATAATCGTCGGGCTTCAGCATTTCTCTGTTGTGGAAACCAAGTATCAGTGTTAGATGTAGGTTCTCATCCCAGCCATACTGTGTTTTCTCATCTCGGTTATTCCTGACTGAAAGCAGTAAAATGCCTCTCATCTGAAAGGATACATTTCAGGCTCTTTGGCGAGGAAGTACCAGCCGCTGTGAGAGGCAGCTCCCTCTGCAGAGAAGCGCGCTGGCGCAGGCAGCCAGGCACGCTCCTGCGTGTTGAAGTGCGAAGAGGAATCACCTGGCTTTTCCAGGTGGACTCCGCCCCCAAAATCAAGCCTGACTGTCCACATCCTGACCATCTTCACGGCGGCGGGCAGGTCTGGGCACTCATTCCACCTCAGGGAGAGGTGCATCACCCCCCTGAATCACCAACGCCCTTTGCAGACCCTGGGCAGATGGGGCTCCATCCTGCTTCTCCAGTAGCTGGAGCAACCCACAGCCCGGAGCAGCAGGGCGTTCGTTTCTGGGCCCATCCCCATCCTGCCCCAGCAGCGGCTCCAGGCTGGAAGGGGACACCCTGGCGCGTGGCCACAGGAGGTTCTCCCGTTACACGGGTGGCCCCACACAGGTATTTTGCTTAATGGTATTAAACAGAAGGTGATAACGTTACTTCGGGGATCAAGTAGTGAGTTTTGTACGGCGTGAGCCTCTTGTGCCATGGAGAGGCCTGGGATGTCATGGGGACCCAGCGGGCAGGGGACAGATTTACTGGGGAAGGACGCTAATGCCCTGGAAGGGGAATGGGTGGACTGCTCACAATAAAACCCACCTATTCCCAGGTGTGCAGCCCCTCTGTTTCAGCCCAAGAGGCCATAGAATCATAGAATCATTAAGGTTGGAAAAGACCTCTAAGGTCATCGAGTCCAACCGTCAACCCAACACCACCCTGCCCACTAAACCATGTCCCTAAGCGCCTCATCTACACGTCTTTTAAATACTTCCAGGGATGGGGACTCAACCACTTCCCTGGGCAGCCTGTTCCAATGTTTAACCACTCTTTCAGTAAAGAAATTTTTCCTCACGTCCAATCTAAACCTCCCCTGGCACAACTTGAGGCCGTTTCCTCTCGTCCTTTCGCCAGTTACTTGGGAGAAGAGACCGACACCCACCTCGCTACAACCTCCTTTCAGGTAGTTGTAGAGAGCGATGAGGTCTCCCCTCAGCCTCCTTTTCTCCAGGCTAAACAACCCCAGTTCCCTCAGCCGCTCCTCATAAGACTTGTTCTCCAGACCCCTCACCAGCCTCGTTGCCCTTCTCTGGACACGCTCCAGCACCTCAACGTCCTTCTTGTAGTGAGGGGCCCAAAAGTGAACACAGTATTCGAGGTGCGGCCTCATTTCATTTTGCAATATTTTAACTCTTATTTTGGGGCCACCTCTGAATATGCTGAAGCCATTCATCCCCCTCCACCTCCTCTTGCCTAGACCCATCATCAGCTCAAGGCCACCTCCGAACATGCCGAAGCCATTCACCTCCCTCCATGTCCTCTTGCCACCGCTTTCTGTCGCTGCCACCACTGGAAATGAGCTCCACAGTTAAAAACAACCAGTTCAGAGGTGGCCATGTGTGTCTGGGGCAGACACCAAATACCAAATAACAAATCAGTGAGGCGGTATCAGGATCTGCTTGCTGACACATGGGCGGAGGGGGGAAGGACAACGTGCCCAGCAGTTGCTGGCTTGGCTCTGGTGACACCGGCGGCTTGTCCTGTGCCCTCCCCGAAAAGCTGACCCTTGTCAGGGTGGGAGCCGCAGCGGCCTGACGTCCCCTTGCTGGGGCAGCCAGGCTTTGGGCTGTGCATGGTGCATCCAGATATAGAAAGAAGATGCTATAAGGGGGAAGTTATAGTATATATATATAAGTACATATAAATATATATAAAAGTATATCTATAAGTGCTGCTCATTGCCATTGTCAGTCCAGCAAATGGCAATTTCAGCCACATTAAACCATTAAATAAGCTGTTCCCTTAACTTCTGGGAAGGCAGCACGAATTTTGGGCGGGTTTCTGTCGGAAGGGAGGGCTAATGAACTTTTGATGAACCGGGGCTGGAAGCAGACAGTCGCTCCTATTGAATCAGCATCGTGTAAGGCTGGCCTCATTAATGAATGTCAGAGACCCCGCCTGAATCAGAGGTTTCAGGCCTCTGCTTTTTCTCTTTTAATTGCATTTTCCAGAGTTCACAGGCCAGAGTAAGCAGGGAAATTTGTGATGGGTCAGAAATGGCTGTGGTTTGGAAAGAATTTCAGGCATCCTTCATGTGACCTCCTCCTCCTTGCGCACAATTGTTGCTTTTAAAAGAAACAGCGATAATGGGGGACTGGGGGAGCTGCCTTGCAGAAATCTTGCCCTCAGCCCTGCCATTTGCAAATCCCTTCTTTGATCTGCAGGCAGGGAGCGGTCCGTGTGGTGGGGGGAGATGTCCAAGGGCAGGGGGGCTAACAGCCAGGCACCCCTTGCCCCCTGTTTTCCTGCTGGAGCGGAGAAGCCAGAGCCTACAGCAGCAACGAGGCATTTTACGGTAGCAGCTTCAGAATTAGTCAGCCACAGCTCCTGTGCCATTGGTTGGGTTTGGAGTGAATCTGGAGCCGAGTCAAGGCTTGCAAGGCCCCAGGAGTGGATGGGACTCGCTCCCTTAACAGCCTGTTTGAAGACAAGGGGAGAAAACTCCTGCGCTCCCTTGCTGACTCAGCTGGCTGGGGCAGCTGGCCTAGTTAATCTTAAATAAGCCAATTAAGGCTGCATGTTAGGAATGCCTCTTAGCTGAAGGTTTGCCTAAATAAAGGCTGTGAGATTTAGCTAATAGTGCTTCTTATCTACAAGGTCAGTTGTGCCCCCTCAGGTCTTCCCATGCTGTGGGCAGGACACCGTTTCAATCAATCAACCAAACCGACCAAGGAGCAAGCAGCAGACCTGAGTTGCCTGAGAGCCGGTGGGTCTGGAGCACGGCAGTGAGGGGAGCAGCTCAGGTCTGTCGGCCGCTAGATAAGTTGGGATATAGCTCCTGTGCCTCAGTTTCCCCACCTGCAAAACCAGTGATGCTCCTGAAAGGCATGGTACATCCCGGGATGTCCTGTGATGAACGTGCAGTAGTTCTAGCACCAGGTTAAATCAAGTGAATGTCTTTGGGGGGGACACATGACGTTATTGCTGTGCATGGGGGCCCAAAGAGGTGGGCTTTTGAGCATCCCCCTGACAGCCTCACGGTGATCTCTCTGTGAAGTGTTTTTAGGCTTCCTGATGAAGAAGTGAAGCAAGGCATCCTCAGCTCTGGCTGACTGCCCTGTGCTTCCTGACACGAGCATGGTAGGAAGTTTGAGCCAGCATGAACAGGCAACTACTATCCCTGTGAAACTCCAGAACAAATTGCTTTCCTCCGGCCTGAGACCTGATGCCAGGGTTGGCTGCAGCTCACCTCTACCTGTGGTTCCCAGGCTGCAAAAACCTGCTCTAATTAGATCTGAGAGGCAAAATGATATGTAGGGGCCCAAATCCTTACTTAGATGTTGTGCTGCAAAACAGGAGGGTGTTTGCAAGAGAGGGAGGGATGGGGATTTTTTCCCCTCTCTTTTTTTTATTATTTTAATTGTAAGAAGAAAAGCTCCCTTCAAAGAATACCTCCTTGTGAATTTATAGTCCTCCAACCCAGTATTTTATGATCTCAACAAGAAGCTCATAAAAATAAATGTTTGGAGAGGGGGAGGGGGGGAAAAAAAAGGTATAAAAGAGGCACCGGCAAGTCTAAACTGAAAAACGTGGATTTGAGGTTTCCTAAGGCGAGCGTTCCCATAGAAGGAGCTGGACTGGCTCGGGAGGGGAGGTTGCTTTTATGGGATACCTTGTACTTGGGCTCTTCTCCACGCTGGTGGGTAGGGAGGCTCGGCAGCAGAAGCGAGGTGCTCTCAGCACAGGGTCATCCTGCTAAGGGGATGCAGGGGGGAGATGGTGGACTTTGCTTCACCCACTGGCAAAATCCTCATCCCAGGAGGGGTCTCAGGGGTCTATGAGGGGATCGCCCAGCTAGGAGAGGGAATGACTCGCTTGGAGGAGGCGTGGGTCTGGAGGATGTGGGTGCACACATTGTAGTGGGGAGGGGAGGGGCGTGCAAAAAGCTCAGAGCTTGGCATTC
>NW_008824051.1:2911575-2911903 GCF_000699105.1 Pygoscelis adeliae
ATTCAGAAAATGGATTTGGTGTCTGAACCCTTTCCGGCTCCAGCAGGTCAAAGGCAGAGTGGTGCCCAGCAGAAGGCCCTCTCCTGGACGGGGACAGGCTCTCTGCTACCAGCACATGGCAGAGACGTCGCTCTTTAAAGACACTGAAGGCTAGGAGTGGCAGGGCAATACACACTAAAAAAACATGGAAATGCTTAAAACCTGGTATCCTGCAGTCTCAATTTCCATGTGAGGGAGGGGGAGTTATTTTTTTAAATTAATTTTTTTTTCTTTTTCCTTTTGCCCTCATCCTCCCCAAAGACTACGCTGTATTTAAGGAGAGGATTTT
>NW_008824051.1:2911984-2953416 GCF_000699105.1 Pygoscelis adeliae
AAGGAGCAGGCTTTGCTCTGCAAAAGACCTCTCGGCAGGTCTGGTCTCCTGAGTGCGCCCTGGCCACACAGCTCAGCTGCCTATGCTCCAGGAAACTTGAGCACCAAAGCTGCAGGTTTCTACCATTTAGATAAAATCAGGGCTCCTTTCAGGCACGTTAAAGCCAGCGAGGAACATCAGTCCAATCCTCTACCCTTTAGCCTAGCGTGGCTGATTTTCCTGTGTTTAGTCTGCCACGTTTCTGTGCTGGATTAGTCTCGTTGGTGTCTCCATTAAAGCAGATAAGCTGTAACCAAACCATCTCCAGGGTTCACCTGAACCCTTCAGGGTTCTTCCTCCCTTTACAGCTTCTGGGCTATTCCCACCTTTTCAGTGTCCTTTTCAAATCGCAAACCTCAGCACCCAACGCAATCAGTATGAGTTGGGTAAAATCAAGCCCTGCTGTCCCCTCTTACCCCCCATCACCAACACATTAGGGGCTCATTCACCCTTTTGCCTACAGGGTTCTACTGGGAGCTTGGGGTTGCTTGTCTGCTCTGACTGGGTAAGGGGAGGTCTAATGTGTGCCTAGGACCTCTGCTCTGAAATGGGGGGGTGTGGGCAACTGTCCCCCTGAGTCAGCAGCGGGGAGAGGTGGCCTGCAAGCCATGGCAGCAGTGCTTGCCGCTCCCCAGAGCTGCTCTTTTAAGGCCATGCAAGGATGTTGTCCCTAAAGGGGCATTAAGGACTCTCTTCTGACATAACAGTATGTCTTGCTCTTTCTTTTTCTTTTTTTTTTTTAAACTCATAATCAGTTTAAAGATGTGTAAGAGTGGCTCTTTCACAATTTGCACTTTGGAAATGGGGAAAGTGTAATACTTCCCCTACACTTGCTGAAATTCACTCAGTTTTTCCAAAACAAGAAATTTACCTCCTGGCCAAGGTCCAGAATGGAAAATGTAAGAAGAGTAAATATTTCTGAGCATGTGTGGGGGTTTGGGTTTGGTTTTGCGCTTGATTTTTTTATAGTTGCAGAGGGTGGCTGCCCTTTCCCCCGACTCCTTGCGGTGCTGCCATGGGATGTCCCCGTTTGGGGAGGCATGAGCTGATGTGATTCTCCTTCGTTTCCCCCCACTCCTGACTCGGTGGCTGTGACAGAAAACCCCAGGGGAGGATAGCCTGTGTAATACTGGCTGTGCACACACTGGGATAGGTGAGCTTGCGAGCAACGGGGAGGCTGGGCAGGGCTATGGCAGATACCATCTGTGCATTTGCATGCATGTATGAAGATGTGCACACCTACAGAGCCACGCAGATGAGTGCTCTTCCTTGCAGCGCACCAATATGCGTATAGGAAGAAAGAAACTCACTTTTATAGACTTCATCTGCTCTCTTATCCACGTATGTCCTCAGAAATATTAATCATTGAGTGTAAGCTGTTGGGAAACGACTGCATGAGTCCATCCATTTGCTGGTAGACTCATTTCCTCTGCATCCTTCCACCCCTGCATTTTAGAGAGGAAAGGGATTTATTATAAGACAGCACTGTGGAAAAAACTTCCTTGGAGAAACACACTAGGTGATCTGGGAAAGGCTTGAGTAATGGAGCTTTTTGTGGGCTAATAGAATAAAACTGCTCCACAAAAATATTATCGTTGGGAACATGAGCTGAAAAGGGAATGATTCATGTGAAATATGGGATGTGCCTGTATTTCATGTGAATCAGTGCTATGCAAAGTGGGAGAGGGCTGGGGCAAGATGAGCACCCGAGACCTGCCCCTAAGCATGGAAAAGATAAAACACCTTTATTAAAGACCTCAGCAGGAGGTACTAAGGAGGGTGAGATAGACTTGGGAAAACCACGGAACGGAGAGTCCCCAGGGCTAATGAGAAAGCCATGTTAGAAGCCTGGATGATTGCTGATAGTTATGATTAAGGACATGCAGGCAGAATTTCCCATGATTTTCCATGCAAGCCGGAACAAATCTTTTCACCTCTCCGCACCTACACTACCTCATCTGGGAACATGAGAAAAGAAACTGCTGCCGAAAAGGAGCTTTGTGGGCTAAATCTGCAGTTTACTGGGAGCTACTGCTTCAGAGGAGACTTAGTGGAAGAGATTGGGGAGGGGGGAATCTGTGATCTAGTAATATTTTTTTTCTCTTTTTTAAGGAGAAATGATTCCCATCCACTATTTAATATTTCACAGGCAGCAGAACTTGTGCTCCTGACTCACTAAGGGCTTTTGAAACCCACCCCTAATTTTTTCCCTGATGTTGTTACTGAGTTGATGGAGGAGAAGGAGGAGGTTTGGCTTTTGTGACCTCTTTGCTTGCTCTCTGTCTTGCCAGAGACATCATGGTAGCGCTGAGGTTACCTGGTGGGGCATGCAAGCCGTGGGTCCCAGGGGACCAATGGGGCCAAAAAGCTGCTGTGTTTCCTCTCACCGTACCTCTGAACATGCGCCTGTATATTGTGGCCGGGCTGTTCCTGCCTCTGACAGTCCCCTGAGGTACCGCACTGCTGTATTCGGACCGGGACTTTCTGTCACACACTATATTTAGGCTGTGGATTTGCATTGTTAACTCGCGGGTCTTAATGAGCAGGTGGCTTGCTTGTTGCACCAAGCACTCACCTCTCATGGGCTGTGGCAGCCTTTGAGTGTCTCTGTGTTGTGTGATCAAGGATGCTGCAATAGGGGAGAGAAAATAAACACCTGGGTAAAAACCCATTTGACCTCTAAACAGAAGAGAGGCATCCCTTATTTTTAAAAAAAGAAAAGGGGGGGGGGGGGAGAGAAAAAGAAAACCCCAAACCTTCTTTATCACAGGCAGGGCTTGGATGCCCACACGTCCAACCCCTTTGGCAGGTTATGGGTAACTTCTATGGTTACAACCCATTGAAGGTCCCTGTGGTGCCTCACTTTGTGGAGGCAGCAGAAATGCGATGCCATCAGGCAGGGCTGGGGCTGTCGGGTGCTCAGGGAGATCCCTGACTGCCAGGATTACCCCTTTCCTGCACATTCATGGCTTGGACTGCTTTGCAGAGTCTCTTGCTAAAACAAAATGGTCTGGGTGACAAAATGGAAAAACGGTCACCAATGATTCACAGATAGATCCTAAAAATATATGGCTATTGTTCCTTTCCTTATGACCCAGCTGGGATGAGTTGTTTTACAGAGGAAGCAGGAAGATAAACAAACAATTCCAGCATGCAATGGAGAAGGCTGTGGTCCAATTTTTTTCAGCTGCCTGAATTTGACTCCTAGGTCCTCCTTGGCCATCAGGCTCCCCCTTTCCACCTCCCTCTCTGAGCAGAAGGGCTGGGAAAGGTGGCTGAGGACGTCCCTTTTGAATGCAGGGCTGGGATACTGCATGTAGGGACACGCTGGGGCACTCAGGCCACAATGCTTCTCCTCTCCAGGTCACTGATTCAGCCGTGGGTCATCAGGGCTGGGGAAATGATGCATTGTGACACAGGGTTGCTGTGCGGCACAGCCTCAGAAGCGGGAAGCTGCCACGGATGTGAAGTCCCACTGGTGGGTGTCGCTGATGAGGATATGGTCCTGCCACAGCACCTGAAGCTCCACCAGTGCTGCTGGCGACGTTAGTGTGAAATGATCTTGCCCACCCCAGCCTGGCTCTACGGCTCCCATTTCCTGTGCTAATGGGGATATTCCTGCCTGGTCCAAGCTGAGCCACCCCTTTCTTCCCACCTCCCAGTGTGGCTGTCACCCTGCTTAGTTAGCATTTTAACCCCGTCACCTCTAGCTTGGCCTTTCTGAGTGTAGGGAGGAAGCACAGCACTTGTTAAGCCAAAAAACCAACCCAAAAAAAAGCGTATTGCAGGTGGCATGAACTTGTGGGCACCAGGGTACAAATCATTGCTTGGGAGGAAGCTCCTTTTAGCAGCAGGTTGATCCGTAACAGCTCATGTCATGTTTGGTTGTGGGGCTTTTTGATACCATTCAGAGAGGACGCTGGTCCCTCATGTAATCGCACATGCCTGTGTTTGTACACATTTCCTAAATCCCAGTGAGTGATTTAGTGCAGAGCCTCACGTGGCCTTAATTTGCCCCCCTGACATTATACAAAATAAGAAAAATATGGAGTGAGGCAGCACTGCTTCTCAGTAATCAACTCTGCAGCTGCTGTAAATCAACCCAGCTCCTTGGGTTTCTGCCAAGTTACACCCTTACACACCAGAGATGGTGCGACCCCTCACACACGAGGGGTTCCTTTAAAACCTGTCTCGGTGTCAGACCTTGCACAAGGACCCGGCCAGCAATATTTACTTTTGCAAGCACTGCGCCAGCCGCTGCTTTGCTTTTCTTGCAAGTTGGCCATCCTTAGCAGAGCAGGAACAGGTTGAGTAGGAACAGCACATCTGTCTTGGGGCCGCCCCAGTGCCACTTCGCTGTATTTCGGCTGGGCGATGGCTAGGAGGCACTGGAGGGAATTAAGCTGCCTCAGCAGCTCTGGTCTCTGTGTTTTCTCTCCGACAGTCGCTTGCCAGCCAGGGAGATAAAGCCAGTGTGATTTTTTTTCAGGGTGATGGGGAGAGAAGTCTGTGCAATAACCTCAGACCTAAACACCCCCTCTGCTCCGGGCACATCTGAGCCTGGAGCTAGACTTTGGTCAGTGGTTTCCTGACGGGTTATGCCACACCTCTCAATCAGAGCATCCCTGAGCCCTGCAGGTTTGCCAGCCCAGAGCTGGGCTCTTGAGCTTGGTTTAAACCAATGAATTTAGGATGCAGGCTGCCTGGGGTGGTTGCCCATGGTACCCTATTTTGTTTGGACAGGAGCACTCAGGATTTGGCAGATTTGCCCTTAGCCCTCAGTAAGGCTAAAGAAAACCCAAGCGTATCCTTGCAAAGTATAGATGTTTGAGTCTGTAACCTTGTTTTCATTTTGTCACGTGAAAAAGAACCTGCTATTCTGAATTATTTTTAATAACAAGGTTTGCTGCTTCAGTAGGTTGGCAGTCTACATACCAGGTTGGGCTGGGCTGCTGGGCAGGAGGTGTCCAAGCCCTTCAGCACAGTCTAAGCCTTCATCACGCAGCACTCTGGCTGATTTGATAATCTCCAATGCATTTCAGCTCTTCCTGAAGACTGACATGTGACACCTTTCTAATGGCACTTGGAGCGCTATCACCTTTCCCGCAGCTTTGGACACCTGTAGGGGTTCATGCTGTCACCCAATCGCTGCCTGGATCAGCTAGCTTGAGGCTAGCGTAGGGAGGGAAAACTGGGGGGAATGGGAACGTCCTTCATGGTCCCTGTCTGAGGACCTCAATCAGCCCTCGGGACGTCCTGCCCTGGTCCACCCCTGGCAGGGCTGCAAGCGCAAGGTGGGCTTGGGGAGCAGGTCATGGGATGGGGGAGAATCCATCCTCCTGACATGGTGCCTGGGTGTCTCGGGCAGCGTGGGCACCTCAGGGAAGGAGGCTGATGGGTCCATGTCCCTCCAGCTCGCAGGGAACAAAGGTCCCTTTCCATCAAGCTCCATTATGGTGGATTTTAGGTGAAACTGAGACAGAGTTCTTCACTAAAAGGCACAGCAAGCGGCTGCCCTCGCTCAGTGTTTCATCCCAGCCTTTCTCCTGTCTCTGGCTATCTGCTCCTTTCACTGAGCACCTGGAAATGGCTGACTAATGAAGATGTGCAGATGTTCATCATCTTCTGCATGATGCAGCACATGGCTAAAAATAGCCAAGGTTTCAGGCCCAGGCTCGCCTCTGCTGGGAGAGATTTGCAGGGCAGAGTCAAGGAGTGACTTGTCCCCCGGTGCTATGGCAACAGATCTCAAAATGTGAGCGGCAGGACAGTGATGGCCTGGCGATGCTCCACCGACACGCAGGATTACCTTGGAGAAGTGGGCAGCAGCAAGGCGGACCGTTGTTCCCACCGGCCGCTTGCAGGAGTCCCTCCCACAGCCCCCTTCCCCAGCCTGCAGCCATCAGCTCCCAGCTGGCAGAATAGAAGAGGCTGGTAAAGAAGGGTGGACTAAAATAGGGAAAACAAGCGTTGTTGCATTTGCATTTAGGTGACAAAGTTGCTGATAATCTAGGAATTACCAGTAAAGGTGATATAGGAAAAATTACAGAGGGGAGTGAGCTGTATTTTTGGTTTGTAGCTGTACCATCTGAAGTGCCTGTACTTCTCTTTTTCAGGAGTTTTTTCTGTTCTGCTTGTTTTTAGGTTAGCAATATGCTGCCTGTTAGGTGTGGTGCTCCAGGTTCTTGTTGGAGGACTCTGGTCCATTCAGGTAGGCTGAGGTTTCTCTAGGAGATGGAGGTCACCAAAAGTGTTATAAATGCTGTTCCAACCAAAGAGAGCAAAGGCCCATCTTCAGCTCCTCAGTGATAGCTGTCTTAGCACATAACAGCTCTGCTGTTTGTCACGTTGTCACACGGTCTCTGCAGACTGATGGGTAAAACTTCACTGTTTAATGGGAGGGAAAAGGAGACAGGAACGGAACTGAGATAAACAATTCAGGCACTTCTGTAAATATTTTTTCTGCAAAGTGTCAAGGTGTAGGAGGTGAATATTGTTCTTTGCTCCAAGTGACCTTAAAAAAAAAAATCAACTTTTGCTTGCGAAAAAATTCTTGGATGCATCTTTGTTTTCCACTCTGTTCTCACCTGAGGGACATGTGTGACATCACCAACCTCAATTTTCAGAGGACGCTTGAGATTTTTTCAGGAGTTTGAGGTTTTTCATAATCTCAGCTCTGAATATGTTACATGGCCCGGTTTGAAGTGGGCCCAGCATCGGACCATCTCAGGCCCCTTTGAAACCTCAGCATGGGTACCCAAAACCAGATAACTCAAATCACCAGCTCTGCAAAAGCGCCTTCACCCTGGCTCCAGGGTGACTTATGCATACGGGCTTTCACTGAGGCAGCCACGAGTGTTTGATGTGCTTATTTGAGTAAGGGAAGTAGTGTAGGAAAATTGAAATGGAAAGGCCCAAATGTTCAGGTACAGGAGAGGAACTGAAGCATAGCCACGTTTTGCAGAAGTCCCTGCCTCCACCCGTGCTTGTGCTCAGCGCTGTAACTCCTCCTGCGCAGAGAGGTGCTCTCCTCTGTGGAGGTGGCTCCAAGTCATAGGTTGGAAACTGTGACTTTTGAGGCTGGTGAGTTTGGTTCAGTTGAGTGAAAAGATAGAAACCACTTAGGAAAAATATAATCCAGATTTGGGTTTAAATTCTATATGCAAATTCTCAGATTTTATGAGCTTGGGTATGCTGAATTTTCCTTTAGGCAGGTCCATTCGTCAGTAAGGCTGAAGAAAAGTCCCCGCTTTATTCTGTCAGCCTCTTTTATAGAAAAGTTAAACAAATGTGCTGCGGAGAGACAGCCCTGTCTCCGAGGGAGGGCCCTCCCCTTTCACAGAGTGCACTCTTGGGCAGGTGTCCCACTTCCCTGTTTGGGACTGAACAGGAAGGATGGAAGGGGAAGCGCAATAAAAGCAATCAAATCAAATATAGTCATGAAGTGTAGTCACCAGCATTGCTTCTGGGACTGGGCATCCCCAAACTCCCATTCTGATGCCAGAGCAGATTTAACAAGGTGTGTTAAATGATGAGTTGCTTGAAATGAAAAGCCTCTGTCTCTGGTGTAATGAGCACTGCAAGAAAAAACATGCTGCAAGGATCAGACACGTGCAGGATTCAGATGAGTCTCCAGCAGCTCTGCCTCTTAAGCTGCTGCGTGAGAGTGTTGCTGCATACAGCCCTTGAGAAAAACAGTTGTGGAGGTGCAGTTCCCCTCGGCTAGAGTAGACCATTCTTGTTTTGTCCTGGGAAATGCTGGTATCCCTCAGCCCACGACCAGAGGCAGCAGCTTGGTCCAGCTTTGCATCTTTGCCTGCATATTTGGGTGACTGAAGCATGGCTCAGAGCTGGCATTACCCTGGAGCAGCAGCACAGCACCTCCCTGCGCTTTCCCACTCATGTTTTCCACTGCTGGATGGCCTCTAACAAAGCAGAGCTCAATTCCCACAAAATCCAGATTTTTCCCTGTGATACCAGCCTCTTCTCTTTGATAACAGGGGCATGTTGAGATAGGAACCGTGTGTGAAATCGTGCCCAGGGCCCTGGGCAGGGCAGGCGAGGAGCTGTGTTGCCCTAACAGGCACCTGCGGGAAGGGTGACGGAGCAGGCAGAGCGCTTGCGGAAGTCTCCAGGCACCAACAGCCTTTGCAGGGATCATCCATCAGAGCAGCCGTGATGTGCAAGTATTTACCAGGCACAGCTTTGGCTGCTCATCAAGCTAGTGGTGGCTGCAAGTTGGGTCCTGGCCTTCTGGCGGTCCCTCTGCAGAGGCTCTGTGACCACCCATGCTTCACCCATGGGTGCTCCTCAACCAAGGCAGAGCACCCGAGGATGACCTGCACGCTCTCCTCCTCCCCCAAGCTGGCCCTGCACAGACACCCTCCCCAGTCGGAGAGCCGTGGGGCTGATTTCCAACTCCAAGGCCAGCAATGGGGCTGGGGTGCTCTTCACCCACCCCATGGAGACGTGTCCCGCAGGAGGTGCTGCTCTAAAACCGCTGTTCTTTGCAAAGCATTGCTGTAGACTTTCCTCCACCACTCTAAAAATAAGAGGCTATTACTAGGGTGAAAATGTCCACTGTCCAGTTCCCAGGAACAGGTACTATTTCCAGCTGGGTTTCAAGCCATGGCTGCCCCGCAGAGGGAGCACGCAGAGCCCCAGCACCAGTGACCGCACCACTCAGTGCCGTGCCTGGCGCTGGCAGGAGCAAGGGGGCTGCAGTGGCTATTAGAAGCTATCATCAGTCTTCAGCCAGGGTGGCTGAGAGACAAGGAAGTGATTAGGAAATGGGAACATGAGTGATAAGTCATCTATCAAATGGACTTATTAACCTAAATGTGTCAAAGAAGTTTCCACTGAAAGGAGAAAATTTATTTTTTTTTAATTTGGGCTGATTTAAAAATGGAGAAAGAGACTAATTTGTAATTTTTTTTTTTTAATGTAAGCAACATTGCTTATCAAAGCTTCAGATACCACATGCTTATTTGTTCACATGCCTCCAGCTTGAAAACAGCTAGCAGTAAAGAAGGGACCGCAGGGAGAACGGGGTGAAGAGAGTCTAACTTTTCACAGAAACTCTTGTTCCAGGGCTCATGAGGTGCTTTCTAAGAGACTAACACCGCTGCACCACTCTCCATCTGCCTCTTGCCTTCTCTGCCTACGCAGTCTCTTGCAGGCAGATGCATTTGCACTGCCTGTGCCCCGAGCTGGGAGGACGTGACCAGCTCAGACTGAAAGCCACATAGCCGTGGTTAGCTTGGTTCCTGTCCAACTGGCTTGGCGTACCAAAAGAGCATGCATGTGTCTGTTGGCAAGGACTGCAGATAAAGCCTTGTTGCCTTTCGGTGGTGTGGAGATATGATATGGGACCTATAGTTCTGCTAGGAAAACGCATCCAGCTCTGGGAGTAGCTCCGATGACAAACACTGGTTAATCTTGCAGTCTTGCTAAAGTAAGATGTTGCTGCCCACCCTGCTCAAGATGACCACATCTACAGCAGATGACGCAGCTGAGTGCAGTCTGTGTGTATGATGCCATTGCAGCAGTGACTCAGTACACTGATGTTAGCTTAAAGAAGGAGGAGGTTGCCTGTATGAGGAGGACATGATGGAGAGCCGTGGCTGAGGGGATGGTACCAGGTCCGTGCACACACACATTTTTCCAGCTGCACCTCTGCTTGCTGAAGAAATTACTGCATCTGGTTGCCCATCATTGACCTCCCCTAAACATTTTGATTCCTTTAGATCTGCTCATGGTGTGGCTATCTGCAAAGGATCCCAAACAATTTGAACCACGTTCGCGTAAATAGCCAAATTCTTGTTTTTTTGCGAGCAGGACGTCTTTTGAGAGAAGTGGCTTAGGCAGCGGTCCCATGAATAGCTCAGTGAGCAGATCTGAGACGGTGATAACCTCCAGCGGAGAGGTTGTGAAAAGCAGTCAGAGTTGGATTAGCTGCTCTTTGCACGTACGCAGACCGCAACTTGGACCAGGCTGACCCCCGTTACCTCAGCGCTGTGGTACAGACGGCACCTCCAGCCCCAGGACCTTAAGGAAAGACTATGGAGAGCAGTAGGTGATGTTTTCCTCCTGTGCCCACACTGCTAGTGGTTGCACCTCACCATGACTGGATGAGTGTGGTTGGCCTCGCGCTCCCAGGTACAACTGCCTGTGCAATCTCTTATGAAAGGGCTCTTCGTCCATTTATCAAGGCAAATCAATCTCTTCCCTAAAGAAAATGATAGGATCTTTAAAACAGCAACACAAAATAAGCAGAAGAGACAGCAGTGAACCACCTACTCCCAGGAAGCACGACCAGAAGTGTGAGACTGTTAATAGGAGTGGTGTGCTGCTTTTCACGCACGCAGTGTCTGCTGTATAAAACCAAACGAGATGACAGTTCCACGTCTGATTTTATTTTTTCTCACTTTAAAATATCCTGGGTGAGAGTCTTTATATTGAGGTGTCTCAGTGCATGTGATATTGAAGAAAAACAGTGAGTTTTGAGGTCTGGTGTGCCACATCAGTAATTTCCCACAGCCAAAACCTGCTAAATTAAGATCTGCATCTGGATGTAATGTTCTCAAATTCATTTCTGCTTAGAATCTAGGACTTCAGTTTGGCCATTATAGAGAGGTTTTTAAGATGGCCCATCTTAGGAGATTCTCTCCTAAACTTCAGGGATGTTCATACCTGGGGTCTTGGTTTCAGCCCAGTCCTTGTTTTAGATCTCTTTGGACAGGACAAGTGCATAATTTTTTACCTTTTAGGAGAAGAAAAAGCAGAAGCTTCCGCACTGGGGTGATTTTTTTTCCCCTCCATCAGACTTTATTCTGTGTAACACACTTAACTGAAGTCAATCAACTTTCTGCTTTCAGTGGCAACCAGGACCTGCTCCCTCCCTCTCAGGAGCTGGTGGCTGGTGGTCCCTGTCCATCATGTAGGATGCCTCTGCATGGCCACTGCCACTGTTCTTCCTCCTGTGGCAGCTGTGTGCCCTACAAGGTGCATGTGGGAGAGGGGTTGTGCTCCTTCTGTGGAGGTCAGGACTGTGCAGAGGTGACCACTGCCAAGGTGTGAGGCTACCAGGGCTGAACACTTGCTTCAAAGTCACAGGGCTGTGAGAAATCAAATAGCACTGCATTGTTCCAGCCCAGTGCAACAATTTACTATGAAACCAAGAAAGAGAATGAACAACAAAGTTGGAAAGGCTGGAGCCAATTCCTGTTGTACCCCTTGCAAATTCATTCCTTCTCCAGTAGCAAAAAACAACCCAGCTCTTCCACTCCCTCTGACAAACTCCAATCATTTTTATAACCAAATACCCAAAAGCAAATAAAAATATTTTGGAGGTCCCGAAATGTTGATTCCCGTCATGTTCCAGCCATATCGGAAATAAAGGACTAGAGATCAAAACTGTTTCCATGGTCTTGTCTAAAATGGGAAAAGAAATCATGGCAACTCAAATGCATTTAGATAAACTTTGCCTCTAGTTTTGGGTTTATGCCTGGTTACCATGTTACTTTACGGGTGTTAATTTCTGACAGCATTAGAGGTGTGGTTGCTATTGGTCTTCCACTGGCTGAGGCCTCTTTGTCCAACCTTGACAAGACCATGAGAGACCTGACCTAGGTTTGCCGGACCAAGGAAGACTCTCAGACTTTTCAGAGCTGAGGTCTGCAAGGTGCTGCCATGGATTTAGGTGCTTGTTGGAGCTGGGTTTGACATTTGAACTCTCTTGTTGGCTGTATCTGTTCTTGAAGACAGCCACCCCTCAGGCTGTCCCCAGATCACAGGGGTATGTAGTGGCTGGGGGCAGTACTGCTGGAGGCTGAGTCCCTCTGGAGCAGCCTGGCTGCACCCACGCTGCATAGCTCTTGGCTTAGGTCTTTCCTGGGCCATAAGTTATAGCCCTGACACATTGTTATTATTTTTCTGTGGGTTTTTTTTTTTCTCTTTTTTTTTCCCAAAAAGCTTGAAGAAATGTGTGTGTGGGTGTTGTAACCAGACAGGCTGGTGCTTTCATAACGTGATGCTAATGGTATGTGTTGCATGCTCTGGGTTATTGTGTGCGAATATTCAGAAGAAGTTAGTGTGGAGGGTCCCAGAGGAGCACTGAAGCACCATCCCAGGAGAAGGGACCAAAACTGGGGCCTTCCACACCTGCATTGCCTGCCTCATGGGAAATGTGGGGTAACAGTCCCATCAGCTGTGCTGTTTTTCTTTCTGGAAGGAAGTACTTTGAGCAAACTAGGAACAGGTTGCCCAGAGAGGTGTTGATGCCCCATCCCTGGAAACATTCAAGGTCAGGTTGGATGGGGCTCTGAGCAACTTGATCTAGTTGAAGATGTCCCTGCTCATTGCAGGGGGGTTGGACTAGATGACCTTTAAAGGTCCCTTCCAACCTAAACTGTTATATGATTCTATGACTCTATGAATATGTGGTATGGATGATCACAGACTTAGGGCCTGGGAGAGGGGTAGGAAACTAAGCTATCCATCAGTGTAGACACACTTATTTACATTTTAAGCCAGAATTGTATTGCTGGGTTTCCAGCAAATGGGGGAAAAAATTGGATTGGTCTTCTGGATTCAGCGGCCGCGCTGGAAGAATTCAGCAAGAGGAAAGGAGGAGGAAGTGACTTATTCCTCCTGAAAAGGTAGTGCAGTGAAATACAACGTGAAGTTCAGCAGTGGTAAATATAGCTAAATCAATTGAGTTTAGTTCATATCCTGAGAGCCATAAATGTACACAGGTGAAATTTTATGAGCTTTTAAAAAGAACTTTATGAGCTTAGAGGGAGAAGCAGTATAATTTGAAACTAGCAATGGAAAAATAATGTAATATGGATTGTGGCATACCTAGAAAAACCTGTTAACTTAACCTGCAGAAGGACCATAAAGCATAAGCAAGGAGAAGAGACCTAGAGATCTCTTTTATTCTTCTCCTGGACCTTGATCCAATCCTCTTTCGAAGCCGTAGTACTCATTGAAATTACTCTCTGGGCAGTCCAGGAGTCTAAAGGACTTGTGCAGCAGTGTCTGAAAGGGAAAAAGTGAAAAAGAGGGAAACGTGCAAGTCTTTGGTAGGTTCTGCTAGTTCTTCATCACTGCACCCTCTGGTTCTCCTCCTGGGGACTAGAGGTTGCCCCTCTGCACGCTTGACAAGAAGCAACGTTCTAAGACATTTAAAGATGCCTGGTCTGGCCTACTTGGTGTAAGAAGGGTGGCCTGTAGCCTCACCTGAGACATTTGAATACCAAAATATGCTGTCTCCAGGAGCTCTTCTTTTATGAGTAAATTAAGTGCCCTTAAGAGCAGAGGACTGATAGCAGCAGAGGAAGACTCAGAGTTGTGCAGGCTCCATCATGTAACTCTGGCATTTAAGAGACCAGGACAGTTGTTCCCCTGACCATTCATGCCGAGCTCTGCTAATGCCTGGAGTTGTCTGTGATATCTCCTGCTCTATGCTGTGTTTCAGCAGAGGTTATATCAGTTCCTCTGGATCACAAGTCAGGCTGAGGAAGTTTTGGGGGAGGGGAGCTCACTTGTGGCTTAGCTCAGTGACAGGCTGGTCAGCTGTGCCATCAGCTTCTGTTCAGCCAGAGGCCATGGTGAGATAGGGCTGAGAGCCATCCCTTATAATTGCCAAGCTGACTGATCAGTTTTAAGTAGCAGCATTTCCACAAGTTCGAATAACCCAATGTTGTTGGGTTGTTGGGTGAGTGGCATAATATGTGAGTGGGTTGCTTTATTTTGGTGAGGTCCTGCTTGCTCCTGACAGCGCTTCCTTAGACCTCTTACTCTTTTGAGTGTAGTAAGGCAAGCTGTGGCCTAGAGAGTTGCACATCAAAGGAGAAGTCTTTGCGACTAACCAACCCCATCTGGTTCAAAATCAGACGTTAGGAGTGAATTTTCAGCAGGCAGCTAGATCTGGGGAATGTGATCGTGCCCCTGTACTCGGCACTGGTGAGGCCGCACCTCCAATACTGTGTTCAGTTTTGGGCCCCTCACTACAAGAAGGACGTTGAGATGTTGGAGCGTGTCCAGAGAAGGGCAACGAGGCTGGTGAAGGGTCTGGAGAACAAGTCTTATGAGGAGCGGCTGAGGGAACTGGGGTTGTTTAGCCTGGAGAAAAGGAGGCTGAGGGGAGACCTCATCGCTCTCTACAACTACCTGAAAGGAGGCTGTAGCGAGGTGGGTGTTGGTCTCTTCTCCCAAGTAACTGGAAAAGGATGAGAGGAAATGGCCTCAAGTTGTGCCAGGGGAGGTTTAGATTGGATGGGAGGAAAAATTTCTTTACTGAAAGAGTAGTTAAACATTGGAAGAGGCTGCCCAGGGCAGTGGTTGAGTCACCATCCCTGGAAGTATTTAAAAGACGTGTAGATGAAGCGCTTAGGGACATGGTTTAGTGGGCATGGTGGTGTTGGGTTGACGGTTGGACTCGATGATCTTGGAGGTCTCTTCCAACCTTAATTATTCTATGATTCTATGATTCTATGATCTAAAGCAGTAATTAGGGCAAAAGCCTATTGTTGACCTCTTCTCACAGGCAAGTATTTATGCTAGAACAGGAGTAGCCGTCCAGCACTGCATTTGAGACATGGTCTTCCGAAGCAAAGGCTTTATTCCAAATAAAACATTTCCTCCATGTCACTAATCAGATCTGGCTTTGATAGAAAAGTCATCAACAGAATCCTCGTATGGTGCTAATATCCAAGCTTTGCCTTCCTCAGTTGTGTTTGGTTATATATATATATTTATATTTATATTTAAAGCTCTTCTTGTTAATGCACCAAGTATGTGTAAGCAATTAACAGAAGATTGTGTTTGATTACGGATTACAAGAAAGTCTCCAGAGAAGTTAGTGTTCATCAGTCAGTGAGCAGCCCTTTCAGCCATGAAGGGTGACCTTGGCAGAAGGTCCTGGAGACCACGGAATTAATTGAGAAAGTTTTAATAAAGTCTGGTGTATGGAAAAAAAAATAATCCATATGACTAGTGCATTGTTTGCTGGTGACGATACGTTTGGCAGATACCTATCCTGTTACAAATTCAGATACCAAGTTCATTGCCGAGCTGTGCTTTCAGGGTAGATTTGATGACACGCTAGAGAAAGGCGTCTTTGGAAATTGTTCTTTGATATATTCTGAAAGATGTTTTGGAGTTTGACAAAAGTGTAGGATCGCTTAACGGGAGTCTGTTGTATTTAGCCAGATGCTTTCTTGGAATAGCATTTTTCCATGGCATCATAGTTACAGAAGTGGTTGTGAGTACATTCACTAACTCATGTGGCCTGAATGAGTTTTCTTAATGAAAAAAATAGCCTTACACGTTGATTCTGTTTGCTGTTGTTCCTTCAGTCATAGTTTGTTGTTCGTGAATGCTCTGATAACTCTCCACATCTTTGAATTCATTGAGCCTAAAAAAGGGGACAGAGGAGAGATATTAGCGTGGTCGTAACTTCCTACACAGGCATGGCTAAGCTTCAGGACGGGCTTGGAGCTCCTTAGGTAACACTATGGAAGTACAAAGGGCTAGCATACACAAATAGCGTACCTGGGGTGTCTTTCCGCAGTGATCGCATCATGTACTAGCATTATCAGGTGCTAATTTTCCCCAAAGTGACAGTACACTCACTGAAAATAAAGATTGAAAGGAGCCTTCATGCCATAACTTCTCTTTCTCTGTATCAGTGTATACTGAAGGGACTACAATATTATCTCTCCTTGTGAAGCTGTAATTAAGCAGTTACATCAATATCTGTTCAGAGATCCTGGCCTCTGTAATTATAGGACTGTGTCTTCTTGAAACATGTGGACCATGACTGTGGAGAACCCTGAGCAGTCCTAGAGGACTTGAGGCTTTACTCAAAGCCCACTGAAGTCTTTGGGATTCTTTGTACTGACTTGGATGGGTTTTAGATTGAGCTCTTGAAATCCAGCAAGTTTAGGTAAATAGGCATGAGTAACAAGTTGTTTCTCAAAAGCTCATTTTGTCATCAACAGAAAAAACACACTGCAGATGCTCAAGATGCACAATTCAAGCAATTCAAGCATTTTTTCTTTCTTTTGAACAGAGAAAAACTTTTTCTCAAAAATACTGAAACTTTGAGTGTTCCACTGACTTCAAGCAAGGTTGTCCCCACTTCCCCATCTCTCTTCTGACTGAAAACTACTTTTTCCTTACTATTTAAGGTAAAATGAGATGTACTGTTAGCACAGTGCAGGAAGATTTACTCCAAAGGGTATAAAACCCTGAAGATGCAGGCTAGATTGGAAGCCAACATGTAACTGGCAAGTAAGCAGCCTGTTCCTATAGTGTGGGTTCACTGGTTGGGCTTTTATGCTTATTGCTGTTAACGTTCTCCTCAAACAACACCGATGGGCTAAAGAGGAGCCAAAATATCCTGCCTGAACACCTGTGAAATTTGGATCTGGAAGCAAATCGGGGCGTTGGTGCCAGCTCTCTGTTGGCGTGATAGATGAGACCGCAGTCTCATCCTGCGTGGTTTTCAGGGGCTCGGGTCTGAGCCTGGTGCTGAACTTTGCCTTTTAGGAAAGGCCAGCTCTTCCCTGTCATCCCACCATGCGCCGGGCGGTGGGACGAGCCAGGCGACAGGGACAAAGCGTCACACAGCACAATGAAGAGTGTTAATATGAGTAATTATTGCAGTATGTCACTGTGCTATTTTAAGGCTGCTCGCTGCATGCCAAAGAGTGCTCTGGGCAGGGTTTTCATTACAAAATCCTGCCAAAGCACTTCCTGAGGGGATCATGATAAATATAGATAGCAGAAAGCTGGTCTGAATCCATTGCAGCGAATAGCAGCAGTGCACATGTCTCAGGGTCCTCAAGGCTCATAAAGCAGAAGATACTTGAGTTGGCTGAGGTCCCTGAATAATTTGGCTGACTCCAGTGAGGGAATTTCAGGTAGCCTTTTGATATGGTATATAAGACACACTGGGGAATCGGCTCCCAGCTCTCCCTACCAGTGCTGTGGGCGTCACTTTTATTTCTGGCCCTTGATTAATCGTGATGGATCCCTGTCAGATGTTTTAGGCCAACTGCTTTTCTCTTTTGTTACACAGCTTCATTGTTGACCATCTGTATAACATTGCTCTTTGCATCGTGTCATGGCAGAAAAATAAAGAACAAAGGAAAAATGTCTGGCTGTTTTTAAACTCTCCCTTTATAGGGGGATGATTCCCAATGGCACATGTACACGAGCAGTACTGCCTCTAGTTTTGCAAGCAGCTTTATGTTCTCCTTCCTGTCCCCAGGGCTGCCAGAGGTGCCTAACCCAGCTGTTGTATCTGCAGTGTTGTCTAAGGACTACTGAGTGACTCTGACTGTTCATCTCCCAAGGCTGCCAGACCTTGGCTTTCTATTCAGGTCATGAAAAAGCAATGACTGCATTGAAGCGTCTGTACGTGTGGGCTGAGCAGGGCCACCTTGCCCGGACCAGTCGGTCTGGTAGCCCTGATGCTGCTGCAGCGGAGACCACTGTAAGCCAGTGACCCTGTGTGCACAGCAAAGGCTGTGATGGCTTTGGCCTCTCTGAGAAGAGTGGCAGCACTTCTGAAGCAAAATGGCACGCCTCATGGGACAGCTGTGCATTTCATAAAGGCTGATTTTCACCACCAGTCCTGCTGGGCAACACTCAAAGGTGCCAGGAGGTGTTTCGTGTCTCAGTGGGGTAGCAGAGTTGGGGGGCATAAGTGTCCCCATAGATATGAGAGTGGAGACATGACGGACTGTACTACTTCTGCTTGGAAACCTGTAGTTCCTCCTTCAGGCTCTGTCTCTGGGGGCTGGTGTAACTCGTTTCCCCATGTCGTTGTCGGTTGTGGGCTGTTGCCAGAGTGTGAGATCGGTGTCCTATGTGCTTGTCCTGGGTTTCTGCCCCTGCTTGGCACCAGCGTACCCTCTGCTGAGCCCTCTCCTGCTCCAGACCTGGTGACTGAGGCTGTTGTGGCGTCTAACTTCAGGAGGTCTTATGCGTTTCTTAAGCTGAATGTTGATTTACTTTGAAACTTTCTCGTCTCTATGTCTGTTGGACTCTCCCAGGGAGTGTTCCTCCAAGAGAGAGCTTTGAGTCCTCTCCCCATCCTGGCCTCATAAGTGACTTCATCTCTTCTCCCAGCAGAAACCAAGGAGCTTGCTCAACAGATGAAGTCATGTGGAGCAGTGGGGAAAGCTAACATTCCTTCTTTAAGCCAAAAGCCCTGTCCTTTTGGGGACAGTAAAATGACCCTTCTGTAATACTTCCCTGCTGTATTTTCCCTTCTCCCCTCATTTCACCTAATGTCCTAGCTCCTGAAGCCACCTGAGAGAGCTCCAGGACAGGCCCTGCAGGTCCTTTCTGCCATCTGTCTTCTCCTGTTTCCCCATCCCAACCAGGCACATGTTTCATCACCTCCACACCACACAGGGCTCTCCCTGGAGCATGCACACGGAATGGAAACGTAGCAGCAAGTTAAAACTTCCCATAGTGTCAAGGAGTGTCATGTGTTTCATATGCTTTTCCAGAAAATACCTGTGTGCTTTGAAAATAATACTGCCATGATTTGAGAAGTAAAATACTGGTCAGCTCACTGAGAGGGATGATTGAGCATCAGCAGTGAATGAACTTTGGTGTCTGAATCTAATAGACCTCATAGCTCCGTGGGCTGCGGGAGGAAAGACACAAACTTCATAGTAACTTTCAGTTCTTTTTCTTTAAGGGGTGAGGCTATCATAAATTCAAAATTGCCTGTACTAGATAAGGGGTGTGTGCGTGTATGTTGTTATTGATGTTTATTATTTCTTTTATTGTTCATGACAAGAAACCTGGATCAAAGTCAAAGCCCATTCTCTCAGCTCCTGTATAATTACATGGGTAAAAAAAACCCCAAAACTATCTTGTTAAAGTACAAGAGATGCTCATAAATTTGTTACAGGGCAACACAGACAAGGTATCTAGTAGTAAGTCTGAACAAAAATGCAGGAAAGGGTGTTCTAGTAGGGTGATGCCTCTTTGCAGCATCTGCATTGCTTTGGTTGTAAAGAATAACAAGTGACTTTGCAATAGGCAAAATGTCTACTCCAGCAGTTTTGCTCCTCTGCAGAGAACTCCCTGTACCTGCTGGGAGAGCTGGATCAGTTAACTGCTACCTACTCTATTTAATCATCTGTTTTTGTGAGTGCCGAGAGCTGGAAAACAGGAATAACAACATGTTTAGAGGTCTGATGCTTTCTCATGACCCACAAGGACTGTTTCCACCGCTCATTCCAAAGGGAGAGTTGCAGGTAGCGGAAGTGGAAAAAGTTATGAGGGAAGATAGCTGTGAAGGTTTGGTTTGGACATGTTCATCCAAGCTAAAAACAACGATTATTTCCACTTCCCACCCTCATCGTCCCAAACAGCAAACTGACCTGCGGTTGCATGTGAAGACGTGCTTTTGACATACTTCTCTGTAATGTGCATAAGACAAGCTGGGTGGGAAGGGAAGATTTGGGGTTCCCACCTTTTTTCCACCCTAACCCTCTCCCGTTCTCTTAAATCCCTTCTCCTCTCCCACATGTGCCTTGACTCCTCTGCACTGCGCTTCAAAGGAGCTGTTTAAAAAATGAGTTATTCCAAGTCCCAGAAGTTACCGCTTCTTAGCCACAACTATAAAAAACAAGACCAACCATGGCAGAGAAAATGCACCAAATAAAACGCTGCCAGAGTAGCTCCTGGGACCTGTTACACTACTGTCATTCCTATTTCACTTCCATTTTATCCCTTGGTTTCATGCAACTGGACTGATGTGGGGGTGGACCAGGTCTCAGGTGCAGAGAACTGGTTTTGGTGAGAAACCCTTAATGTCACCACAGGACACTGGTGACCTTCAGATTTGCATAGTTGCTAGGCCTATGGCCATCTGTGACTGAGAAGAGAAGCTTCTTGAATAGAAAATTCCAATCATTGACCTCATCAGGACAAAATTCATATTTTGTGGGGGGAAAAAAAAACAACAGTAAAGAGCTGCAATTGGGAAGCACAACCTTGAACTGTGACCAAATGGGAATTGGAAAAACCTGGAAGTTAAGAATGAATGTCACATTTTTCCTTTATACAAAATTTAGTATTGTCCCTAGAGACTGGTAATTTGTCTTTACTTCACAAAGCTTACAGCAGCAGACCCCAGAGCTGCGTTTTTTAACATTTTGATTTGTAGAGCCTACAAATTTCCCAGCAGCACTGCTTTCATAGTGAATTCAAGCCTCCTGCCAGCATATCCACTTCTCTTGGTGTCCTGTGCTGGACCTCCTAGAGCTCCTCCAAGACCCTTGGAGACCTGCAAGCAACGAGGTGAACACCTCTGTCCTCCAGTTCGGAAGCAGCATCCCCGTTTGAGGTTTCTGTTGTAACCTGAGTAGACCGCATGGAGCTTCAGATTATATTGGAGAAGGTGGTGCTCTGCCTCTGTCGTCACCTGCCTAGGAGAGCAATATATTGCTTAAGAGCAGCAAGTAGGGAAGCAACAGCTGCTGTCACGGCTCAATACCCTGAAAACTCCCTGGGGGCAGAGAGCTCCTCCCCAAGCAGAGTACAAACTATGCTTGAAATGCCTTTTTTTTTTTTTAATTAAAAAATACCATTCTGATCCGCCTTTGCCACAGCACAGATTCCCTACAGGCTGAGTGGTTTCTATCCAACTGAAACACATGTTCAACAACGAGAACATCTTCCACCAGTTATTTAAGCAAAACAGCTTGTGAATCTGTTGGTGTGGAAGCAGACTTGGTGCAGATGAGCCTGGAGCTTGTCTGAGAGATCAGGGTCCATTTGCCAAGTCGCTGTGACCTCCAGGCAGTGACACCAGCTTGGTCACAGCCACTCATTTCTCTCCATCATACTGACACAGAGCCAAGCAGAGCACAGGAGAGTTTCCTCAAAGCCATGTAGCTCATGCTGCTGGTAACAACTAGTTTGAAACCCCATGCATGTCCAGTTTAACCGAGACCCTTCTTGTCTGAGAGGGCCGTGACCAAGAACAAGGCTGAGCTCCCATGGAAATCACGCCAGTGACTTGCTGTGGGTCCTTGGCCGAGCAATGTAACGTCTCAGTGCTTTGGTTTCTCCAATTGTAAAACTGAAGTAAAAACTTTGAGGTGTTGTCTGACAAAAAACTGTGCAAGTCTGGGGAACTTCGACTCCCTCTGCTCCAGCAACACAGAATAACCCACTTCAATTAACTATACTGCATATCAAGGGTTAGTAAATATTTGTATACCTACAGGAACATATTAAATACCATATACATGCTATGGAGTGTTACCTCCATTTTTTTCTCACTTGCAATTCTTTAGATTTCCCACAGACACACTCTGTTTTCTTTTCTCCTTCTCTCCCCTTTTAGCTAGTAGTATGCATAAAGAAGAGATAGGAAGGGCAGAAAAGTAGCCGCAGAACGTGTGAATAACTTTAGCTCTTCATGCACTGGAGTGATCCACGTGAAGTTCACATGCAAGCACCAGTTCCCTAAACCTTGGAGAAATTTAGAGTCTGGTTTGCTGCTTGACTCTTAGGACTGTAGAATCATCTAATAAGGAGTCTGATTCAGGAATTACTGCTCTCAGAAACATCCTCTTTGCAATTAACTTTCAGACCAAAGTCTGAAAGTGGTGGGTAACTTTTATCCCTTCCTCATCTCACTTCAGAAAATCGTTGTCAAAAGTCATACTGACACATGTATATGTGATGAACCTACAGCTCCTGCCCTGTTCTGTTTGAAGGCTTCACTTCTTTTGATCTCTCTGGGGCAACAGCCTGGCTACGGTCCATGTGTTTTTTTTCTACAGCAACAGAAACCGGTGAGTGCTTTGTTCAGCACAGTGGTGGTAAAGGTCAAAGTTGAAGCAAATCTGGCTTTGTCTGTTGTGGAAGCACCAGCGAGGGGTGAGGTTCCTCAAAGGGGCAGGAGGGAATGGCTGCACAAAACAGCTTTAGATCCTGGATGGCTCTGGCAGTCTGGCCAGCACAGTGTTCAGCTCCGTGGGTACCACTGCTGCATGGAAACTACAAAGGCGATGCTTCCAGACAGATGGATATCTTTCCAGTGATTAGGTAACTAACCTTGCTGGCACCCTTTAGAGACTTGGAGAAGGACACGGCCCCAAACACACCTATACCAAAATACACAACATTCGACAAAGGAGAGATTCTGCCAGAAAATTCCTCAGTAATACCACCTTGCATGCCTGAAGCTAAGTGCCTACACCTGTATTGAAGGACTCTGTAATCAACCAGCAGCCTGTTTCTCAGAAGCCCTGAGTACCCATTATTTTTGTTGTCTTCAGTAAGAGCTAAATGTTCCTAAAATGAATCAAAGAATCAAAGGAAGACAGGCTAGGGCAACAATGAAACGTGCACATTCAGTGGCCAGCACGCAGGGATGCCATACACCCTGTTCATCCTACAGGCCAGTGTACAAGCCTTGAGTGACTCTGCAGCTCATGCAACTGGAGAGTGGCCGAAGCTCACTGCCTACAGATGCAAACAGCTGGGATCTGCGTTCAGCATGCTCTCACTGCACCCTGGCAGCCTGCTCCAGCTGCAGACATGCATTGATTGTGGTGGCCAAAGGCTTCGTCTTTCCTTAAGGGGTTTTGGTAGAAAAGTTTGCAATGTTTTTTCCAGTCAGTTACATAATAGGTTTTCATGGTACCATCAACCTGCTTCATCGCCGTCTTGCATAGTCACGTGCTTTGGGGTGAGCTTGGCATTAGGTGCATTTTCAGATTTTTTTTCTACAGCTGTGCTTTTCCCTTCCATTGATAGGGTATCACAGCCCTTCACATCCCTCTGCCATGAGCTCTGCCTTCTGCAGGCTGGTCCTTGCCTAATCAAGGGAGACAGCTTTCCTGTTGTTACCGTTGAAGCTGCAATAAATAGCATATCCATTTCTCCATTTATCTGCTTTTTGAAATCCAGCCTGTAATGCCAGCAATAATTACTCTGTTTCTATATTTAGGGATCATCAGCACCTCATGAATATCAAATTGTACTGTTATTATCTCTGTACAATATGGGCCAGCCTCCTATCAGTGTAAACATTTATAACAGTGATTATCGGTAGGACTGGTGGAGATCCCAAAATAGACAAGGCTGAACAGGAGACTGCCATTATTTGTTTACTGGGGAAGGCAGGGAGAGAGGCAGAAGAGCCAGCTGAAGGTCTGATAGCACAGAGCCCATCTACCACCAGTATGGGAAGGCTGGTGCACAGGGAACTCTACCTGGTGGGACCATCAGGAGCAAGTGCAGAGACTCCTCTGAGCCCAAGCGCCATCTTAAATCCTCGGTATTAGGCTGCCATCTGCACAGACATCCTGCCCCACAAGAAAATTCCTTTGAACACTTCTTTAGGGTTTGTTTTCAGTCTCTTCCCTTGTCCGGGAAAAGGTGATGTTTAAAGCTCCTGTCTGACCAGTTTGGTAAATTATAGAAACTTAATTTCCAAATTATGGATTAAACTAATTTTACTGTCAGTATTAACTGGCTGGGAGGAACTGGCTGATGTCTCTTCTTCTGTGCCAGAGAACGGCTGCTGCTGAAGGCGTTTGCCCCCCCCAGGCAGTGCTTGCTGTTGGCTTGAAATGAAACCGTGCTCTGAGCTCAGGCAAATGGCAGGATGCACAGACAGGAGCGTGGTGAGAGACTGCTGGTAAATGTTAAGGGCATGGGTGAATGCCAATGGGTTTTTGCACTCACTTACTTGTTTGGGTTTTTTGTTTTCATGGACGTGCCGCATTGCATTGAGAAGGGCTGATCTAAGCCTCTGTCAAACAGCTGAAGCTCAGTGGATCTGGATGCCTCCTGAGACCTTTTCCCCCCTCTGAATCTCCAGCTGAGGAGGCTCCCAGGGGATGGTCACTCCCCGTCATCATCTTTCAGAGCTGTCAGGATGCTTCGGCAGCTCAGCTCTTGGCATGATTTTCCAACCCTTGCTTGCCCTGATGTGGCCCCAGTCATGTTATACTGTTTTCCATCCAGACTCATACCTCCTCACCACAAAGGTTTTACTGTCATTAATAACTGCAATGCTTAATCGAATTACCTTTTTTCCCCTCACTTTTCCCTAGAATTATTGCTCTAGGGCGTTTACTTTGCGGCTCTGTTGCCACCTGGGCATGGCCAGGCAGAGCCACCTCCTGGCAGGACGGTAAGCAAAGCTCCCGATCTGCTGGCCCAGTACTCGGCTCTGCACAAACATTTGCCTAGCGTCAATGACATCTCCCCAGCCTGCGGACTGAGACAGCAGGGTTGCATCTCAGTACATAACTCTTTCCACCCAAAAAGGGCGTTTCTATGCTTCATGAAAACTGTTTTGTATATAAAGTGGGGGTGCTAAAGCGCAAGTAAGAGAAAAGGGTGGCTGGTTCATTACTGGGAGCTAGGTATGAGAGTGACCATGCAACCCGAGGGTGGGCACGTGAGCTGCTCAGAGACAGGGCTGGTGGGACTGAGGGACACTAGGAAAATGGTAAAACCTTGTGAGAACAGTTTATGCTGTGAAATTGCAGGTCCTGTTATCCGATGGTATTTTACCCCAAGACGCTGGCATACACATACCCAAGCGCATGCTGTAGTTTCTAGCTCAAAACACTTCTTTAGTAACAGCAAAACCGGGTCCCAGCATTGTGTTTTCTGCTCCACATAGAAAAAGGTTAGTAAATAAAGCTGGCTTCTTATCAATTCCTGGTCCCTGAAAGTGCTGTAATACACCCACCTGATGGTTTCTGTCCTAGCTAATTTCTAGAATCAGCTCTCTTTTCAGCAAAGCCTCTGCCAGAAGAGGACATGACTAAGCAAGGGAGGAAGCTCAACTGCAGCAAAATGTGAGTGAAACAGAAAATAATCACTGAGTAAACTAATACTTGCCCATTCAGTGGGGGAAACAAATCTAGATCATTCTCTGCAGCTTTGGAGAGATCTCACTGGCTCTAGCACAGCTGGCCTGGAGAGGCAAACAATGTACAAAACAAGAGTTAAGGGCTCCAGGGCTGTGCATGGCACCTAGCACTTTCACCTCTTGCACAAGGGGATGTGTCCTTCCGACAAGAGAACTCTTGTACGCATGTTTATGCTGCGAGAAAGCTGTCTATGTTTGGTTTGGAAAAGCTACGCTTGCTTAGCAAAACCTGAATTTATCCCTGTAATCCTTCCCTGCATCTCCATGGCCAGATTGGAGCAGCCTGTGGAAAAAATTCCTGTCTATTTTCAGAAATAGATAAAAGCATTCAGATTACAGAGTGCAAATCTCAGCTTGAAACGGCTGGAAAAATCCATTCAGCGCCACTATCACTGACCCCCGCAACCTCTCCAAGTAATGAATTTCAGTCGCCTGTGCCTCTCCCCCACGCTGCCTCCTTCTCCTCCCGCCGCCGCCGCTGCCGGAACCGCCTGCGCTCCCAGCATCTGCAAAATGTCAGCCTTGCGTCCCACTGTTTATCCCACGGGGAGCAGGGAAGGAGGCATTATGTAAAAGAGCGGAGTTTGTGGAAATTATTATTGATCTTGCTGCCCGAGACTGTTAGTGGGATCTTTTTAGTTTGGTGTTCATGTGGATCACAAATTTCAGGAGAGCACTGGCGCGCCAAGGAAGAAGTGCTCTTTGCTGCAAAAATAAAAATGCCAGGAATCTGCCTCTTTGCCCGAACTCATCTCAGGGCTCTGCTCGCTGCTACGCTGGGAGCTGGGTACAGTCTCATCTCCTCCACCGCTGGGAGCTCCCAAAGCAAATAAGTATTTAGCATCACTTATTAGTTCATAAGATTGAAGATTCGGCGGCGGCGATTACTGCTCATTTAGAGGGATCGTGTGCTTTAGGTAGCCCCTGAAGCTTGATGAATTCCTGCTCGTGGTGGATTAGATACCCTGTTAGCAAGCAAAATATTAAACACAACTTCAGCAAGCTTACATCTCACTCATATTTCGCTTATGGATTACAGGGCGAGTCTTTGTAATTAATACCAAGGAAGATGGCATCCAGATGGACTGCGGCTTTTGAAAGATTAACCTTGATGGGATTTCTTTTTTTAATTTAAAACTTTTTCTTTCTGTGATGTTCAGAGCAGACCTGGGATGCTGATAGCTTTGTGCCCAGCTCATCAAAGTGTCTAACAGAAATCCTGCGGTCCTTCCTTGGGATCCACCCAGCTGATGCTCACTGCACTTGTGTCTCTTCTGACAAAACTGGGCTGAATCCTGGGAGGTTCTGAGCAATCCGTTTTGGAGCTGATGGTGCTTCAGATATCTTTCCTTCTGTTTCAGGATGATGAGCAGGATAAGAAATTCTAAAGGAGCAGCGTGTGGCAAAATGAGATGCTGGAGAGATCACCTGCTCTGATGATGAGTACACAGCTCGGGACAATAACACTGCTGGGCATTGCTCCTAGGCCTGCTAATGAGCAAGGACCTGGGGGAAACAGCTCACTTCACTAGGAAACTCTTAAATATACCCAGTTTGCAATAGTGATGAAAGAGTTATTTTTTATCCAGTGTGGATACAGCGAGGCATAGAACTGAACACACTGCTAGTGAAATACGTGAACAGCGGACAAGGTATACTGGTAGCTCATGACTACACCCATGGGATATTTGGTTCTTAAATGACTTTAAAATGCTTTGAGATCTCTGATTGAAAGACTTCAGCAAGGCATCAAGTGCAATATAAGCACAAATTATGCATCCATTCTATGTCTATGTTCAGAGCTGGATTTACGTCTGTGTACATACACATGCGTGTGTACTTGCCTACATGTCCTTCGAAGTCCAAGCACAGCTCAACAAGTGAAGAAAAGTGGAGACTATATGTGTGTATATATATGTTCCTTGTATATTGAGTACAAGGGCCAAAATACACTGGAAAACATAACACACATATTACACTCTGCCTACAAGTGTAATGCTAAGATCAGAATTTGTTTTATCCCACTGCCTTATTTCTAAGGCCTAGAGGAATACTCATACTAGCCAAAATAATCTGACTCTTGAGCTCGCTTCAGTATTTTCCACATTTTTCAACCAGCTGTCAGATGAAACTTTCAGCATTTGTAAATGGCTGTTGAAATTTTTAAAAATGCTAGAATTGCACCATTTTAAAAAATGCAAAACTGCTCTTCTTGTAAGATATTACAGACATTTTTTTATCCTCTCTACAAAGCCTATATTGTTATTGAAAAAAGTGTATCTGAAGCAAGAGGTATAACTTCATTATTTCAGACAATGGTACACAAACAGGGATACCACAGGAAAGGCCATTATTGCCTATAAAGGTTAATTAATCTTAATTCCCCTTAAAGTAGTCATGAAGGGATACATATTGATTCAAGGTTACTGGATATACATATGTGGAACACAGGCTGAATACATAGGCCTAAACTAAATCTATATATAAAAATGAAGGCGTTCATTATAAAGTGGAACCAAATTGCAGGTTGTAACAAATTTATTTTAAATATCTTCAGAAGATCTGGAGGTGTTTCCGTGGTGACCGTGAGTCTGAGCACTATAACAATGCCTTCTCCAAGTAAAAACTTAACCTATTAAGAGAAAATGAATGTGGAAATCCAGAAAAAGATTCAACTCTGACCCATTTGGAAGATAAAATAAGCCTGTGATATCCTGCTCATTCACCAGGGAGTCATACTTATCATCGAATTGTTACAGCTAGCCAGAATACAGGTATTTATATATTCTGTATGGTCCAAGTGCTTAAAATTGCTTTCGACTGTTGACTTCAGCGGAGATGAATGAAAGAAATTTATAGGACCGTTGCAATCCAGGCTCTTCCCGTGGTGTGTAATGACCCCAGGAATATCGCCTATGATGTACATCATTCCCGTCCGTTCCAGGAATTCCCAGGGCATTGTGCAAACCCTACAGCAGAGGGGTCACCGCAGCCACCTCTGCCGAGCTCCCCCACCGCCTGCTGCCGGCTGATGGCTGCTCAACAGGAAACAGCTACACGGCACAGGCAGATCGTAGGGCCATTTGGATGGGCGCCTTCCGGAAAAAAGGAACAAAAAAAAGGAAATAAAAGAGAGACACGAACAGAACTAAAAAGAAACACTTCAATACGAGTGGGAAGGATGAGTCCTGTTCTTCACTGAAGCTGTCCAGACAGACTCTCTTACCTCTATCCACGTCATGCGATGTGTTTGGACAGCCAGGAGAATGGCTGGATGTGTTATCCAAACAATGCTCTTCACCGCTCCGCTGTGACGCTGACCAGTCGACATGGCTTCCCTTGGACATCAGCCGCACGTGATGGAGGGAGAGGTGAGCGAATCTGCCTGGATACATGCCCATGGACAATTCGTGTTGCCTCTTTGCTGCTGTTTGGACTATCTCTGTCTTTTCCATGTAGTCTCCCCCTTCAGTCCTGACTCCTGTCCTGCTGCTTCTTGCTCTGGAGTCAAGGCCACGTATTGTTTTAATGGGGGTTTTCAGGAAAGGAGAAAGCACCTCCCTTTTCTTACAGGGAAGGTAGGTTTAAAGGCTCTCAGAAGGATTCTCTTAGGTTTTCTGATTATGTTTCTAGGTTTAGGATGGGCACAAAGTATAAATTAGTCAGGCAAAAGGCTGTAAAATGCAAAACCTGGAAAATATTCAAATCCTTCACACTTAACATTTTCCACATCCACCTTCCTAATCATTTCTAACTCCACAGCTTCATCTCTAAGAGTAATGCTTAGTTTTGAACTTAGCTAAATGTGGCGAAGAATCCAGCTTAGAGCTATCTGGATTAATACCCAGTCCTTGGGTATTCTAGTAAACTCCAAATAGACCCAGTAAGACAGAATGGAAGAGGAGAGCAATATATTTTGTAATTAAAAAGCTGTCAGTCTCCTAAAGTTGACTAAATGAGTTAAATCATCTAGGCCTTTCAGACTGAAGATCAACATTTACGTCTTCAGCCCCAAATAATTTATAAGCAGTTGCAAATGATGGCATACATGTAGAACTACCTCTCATGGTAACTACTGCCTTGGGCACAACCTATTCAGCATGAAGCAGCAGTCTCCAAATAGTTTAAAATTATAGTACTGGGCAGAGCAGGTTACAGCAACCCAACAGACAGGAGAGGTGAGGTTCCCACCTCCAAACTAGGATGATGCAATCTCTCAGTCAAGCGCAACTGAGAAAATAAAACAGTTTTGGAAACCACAGTTATGCCTTTCCAGCCACCTGAGACCCCGAAACCTCAAGGACCGTTGTGCTCAGGACATACCGATGTGGACACCTGACTTTTATGACAGTGTCTTGGAGGAAACAGCATCACAGTTGCACAGGAAAGTGGTCTGTCCTTTGTGTACCTGGATTGCTTTAACAACATGCCATAAAGCAGGCTGGAACAGTTGTTCTTCTTCCACCTGTGCCTGTAGGCTTTACGAGGAGGTAAGAGTGTTGTAAGAGTAAGCACAGTGCAGGAGGGTAGACCACACTCCAACACCAGTTTGTTGATAACTGGACGGGGGTTGATGGCACTCTGCTGCCTAAACTCCTGCCTTGCAGCTCCATGCCACATGGCCTGATTTGTCCCAAGGGTGGTGTGGAGCATCAGTGTGTGTTGTCACCAGTTCTTTGGGTAGTTGCGCAGGCAGGTGAGAGCTCTTCTATCCGTAGCACTGGCAGCAAAGTTGGGGTTCTCCGTCGCTGCCTTGGGTAGGACTGCTCACTGATGCTGATCCCAGGTGACACACTGGAGCCACGGCGCTCTCCCTGGGGGACCTTTTCACCAGAGAGAGGGAAGGGAGGGAGGTGGACCCCTGCCAACAGATCTGAAAAATAGGGGTCTTTTGCTCATTATCTGGATATATATTGCCATTGCAAGTTTTGCCTGGCTTTATAACTGCGCTCCCTCTTGCCTAATAAAGATCTGGGAATGCAAGTGAGTGGTGGAAATCCACCTCTTTAAGAGCTCTCAGGGAAGGTATGTTTAGTTTTCTCAGGTTTCTAAGTGAAGACTGGAATTCAGTCCTTTATCAAGAGGGGCCATGGTATATTAAATCCAGACATTTTCTCTGCTGTTAACCACCTGGCAGAAAGGTTACGCTAATTACATCAGATGCATTTTCTCAAATTTTCCTGCTTCTATTAAGAGCGTGAGGCTTATGCCAGAGGAACCAGTCTGACCGCTGGGAAATGCAACCTGTCTTATCCACGTCTCAGTTCTCTGATTAACCAGGTGACAGAGAGACCCTCGTGGGAGGCACGGCGTGGAGACAGAAATGGGCAGGTCATGAGAGGTAAGCGTGGCAGAAATGATTCGATTCTGTTACCACAGAGCTCCAGGTCTGTATGTATGGGGCAGTGAGTTGACAGGCACTGTGCCACTAGACAGTGCGCAAGACTATGTGGCTTGGACCTTGTCCTACTAGGAGCAGTTAAAGTAATTTTTATGCTGTGCAAGTGGCTCTCTACCTTCCTTCTAACGCTCAACAGACATTTTTTGGGTTGCCATTGTGAGAATCATGGGAATGGTGAAGCAGATGTTGGCTTGGTCTGGAGAGGGAGGAAGAGAAAGGAACAAAAAGTGGGAGAGAGGCCATGTTTATGACACTAAAGATGAGCCTTCATAGTCTCCAACAAATCTGTGCCCCTCTAGCAAATGCCACACTGGCTAGCCATCATCTCAAGCCCTGTAATATCACACATGCAAACTGGAGTGTTTGGCCTTTTATTACTTTTCCTTGTGTAGTATTTTGTATTTTTTTGCTACGGGTGCTTCAAAACTTGGACATATTAAGCTGTGGGACAGGCTTCGGTGGAAACTTACAGTGCTAGGATTTTCCTGGAAAGCAGCAGTGTTAATTTTTATCTCCTTCCAAAAACAAATTGCCCAGAAGTGACAGTGGCAAAACCAGTTTTTGGCAGAAAAGAAAATCATTGTCATGCTCGAAAGAAAGAAGCACAATAAAAAGTCACAGTTAAAAAGGGATAAAAGCAAAATACGATTCGACCTTGTTCTTTCAAGGTGAGACTCAGGCATGAAACTGCATTGTGGGCTGAAACTCTTACATTTAATGACAGATCTTCTGACATGCTCCCACCAGATGCTTCTGTACATTGGAAATGAGCAACAGGGAAGAAATACGGTATTTTCTTACATGATGCAACAAGATGTTGTACTTCCTGGCCACATATAAAATGAATTTACAACGGAAACATGCCAGAAATGCCTGAGGGTAGCACTAGCCATAGCAGAACACTGAGTCTTTTTTTTTTCTCCAGCATTGAATAATGGGACTGAATGTTATTTTTCTTAAAACAACCCCAGGATGGGTGGCTGGAGAGTGAGATCAAAGTTCCATGTTTCATAGGGCACATCGGGAAAAAGTTATTGTGTAATCAGATCTCATATGCACATACGTCCTCTGTCACATGCACTAAGATAACTCTTGAGGTTATTTATTGCAACAGACCCCTACAGTGATGACATTATAAAATTAATATTATTACTATGAATAATTGCATCATTTTCTCTGATTCTAGTTATTCTTGTTTTCTGCTAATACATGCATGTCAATGCTATTCATCGCTGGAGTGACTGGAAACATTTCACATGGTTTGCAGTGGATAGTTTTAATGTCCTCCAAGCAAAGGGGAAAAATACACCTTGACTATTTTTGGCTTGAAACTATGCAACAGATTCGCAAAATATTTAAGCATGGGGCTACCAGGTCTCTATCAAGGTCACCGTAACCTATAAAAACAATCCCACTGATTTCATTAGGCTTTACATTACGTTGAAAAGACCAGAGCAATCAGAGCTGCCTATTACTACAAAGAACGGAAAAGCAAGATAGCCAATCTCGTAATGCATGTTCAATAGTAAATTGACTTGCACGGAGACCTGTGTGTCTCAGAGGACTGAATAGCAGTGCTGAGCGGTAGGTGATGAAGAGCCATGCAGGGAGAGGGTGGATTCAGGTGCGGGTTGCAACAGTGCAAATCTCACTTTCAGCATAAGCAATGCTTTACACTTTATGCAGGGAACAGGAGAAAACACCACTGGGGAGTAAGTTGAGAGACCTGGAAGATCTTAATACCTTAGGGCTCTTTGCCTTAGTGTCAGCTCTTCCACACTGATGCACATCTGCTTTCCTAACCACAATGCTATCCGAAGCCTCCATCTTGGTTAACATTTCATCATTCACACTCCAGGAATTATCATTTCCTCTAGACATGCTGACAAAGCTCATTGTTTATTGCTCACAGCATGTCAGAACTGCTGGTTTTGCTTTGGACTGCAAGATGTTTGGAAAGCCACACGCTTTTGCTGAAGCCGGCTCAGTCCCCTCCCTGCCAGCCTCAGCTGCTGCGTTCGCTCTTGCCCAGAATGCCGGATCCTGTCCACGATTAGCCAGAGCAGAGAACGTCAGCTTGAGACTGACCAAACAGTGCTGGATTTCATGTAATCACGGCCAAATTCTTCCTGGCAGCCACATGTACAGCCCTTCCAGCAGAAATGGCTGGTGCTTTTTCTACCCTGTTCCCTTCCGAACTCACATATAAACCTGTCCGAGGAGTAAGCCAGGGAGGGTGATCTGGAGATGTGTCCAGCAAGTGCTCGTCATGCCGTTCCCCCCACCCAGGGGAGATTATGGCTCTTCCTGGCGGCAATATTGCCCATGGAGGTATTATAAAAGGGAGGAGGCCACACACCACCCCTTCTGGAAAAGGAAGCAATCTTCATCAACAGTCCTGTGCTCTAAGTCTCCCCGTCCAGAAATGGGGACAACACCTGGCTGCTTACTGACCTCTTTCAACACTGCAGTCATGAACGGCTGCTAAATGTCGCAGTTGGAGAAATGCAGATCATTATTTATTAGTTATTGCATTTCATATGACAGGACATACATTTTTCCTTAAGTCCCTGAAATCTAAACTAACACAGAAAACACAGGACTAGACCTACAGATCTGTACAACGTTACCTCTGGCTGCACGGCTGAGCCCTCATTTCAATCCAGGAGGAGCGAGAGCTGAATTTTTGATGAAGGCTCAATTTCCGTCTTGCAGGGAAAGTCCTGAACCACATAATCTGATCTCCCCTGCTAAAACTTCTCCTGGATGACCTGTCCTGCTCACAGCAGTACTGCAGGCAGGAGAGAGGACACAGGGCATGGGAGCTGCCTGGGGCTCCTGCACGTGAGCTGAAGCCACCCAAAGGCAGGTAGGGAGGCCTTCTGCCTGCCCAGGGGCAACAAATGGCCCAGGCAGAAAAAGGGCAGCTGCACGTGATGGGTGGAGGCAGAGCAGCTGGAATGGACCAAGAGCTGTAAGTCCAGCACAGCGGCAGCCAGGGGCTGTCCTCAGCATGTAACAATTTGAGGCCAGGGACGAGTCGGGTGATGGCAGCACTCCTCATTACACGGGGCAGACATGCTCGAAGGCACAGGACACATCCTCCACAGGATGAAGGTCCCTCTGCATCCAGTGATTGCTCCCAAGGTTGGATTGCTCCCCCCACGGTAACCCCGATGGGACTAGCCCAGCCCAGGGAGGTAGTAAGGAGAGATGACAGGTTTGTTATCACTGGGAAATCAACAAGTGGTTTGAACAGTTTTTTGGGAGGGCAGAAAACTCCTAAGGGTCACTGGTGCTGATGACAAACAGCAGCTTGACCATGAAGACCATAGGCAGGTGCGTGCTACTGGGAGCGCTGCCTTTCCTCACTCCCCAGCAGCACCTCACTCTGTCTCACTTTGCTGCCTTGGCCTGACAAGCCCCTGTAGATGTGACCTGTCTCTTGGAGCTTGTTATCCCACATTTTATTTGCATCACACTGGATCTGTCCAGGTGATTAAACAAAAAACATCTTTTTATTATTGTTGTTGTTTTTACTGTGCAATTGCTATGTCCTTTATTAGGGCTTTGCTTTTCCTGTGAGGAATAATCTCTGGAAACTTGGATAGGATCCTTTGGCTCACACTAGAAAAGGTAATAAAATCCTGGGAACCCAAAATGCTTCTCTGTTGTTTTCACCAAACATCTTTTCCCATCTTGAAAAATGTGCTTCTCTGTTCTGATTTGTTTCCTGATTTAGGGAAAATTTTTTCCTAAACTGCCAGCTTTCCTCCTGTCCAGCAGACCCGGGCATTTGAGAGGGGCTCAGAGGGCTCCACAGACCTTACTTCTGCTCCCCACCACACTTCTGACTCTCCCTATAGTTACAAGGAAGCCACTTATTTCCTCATTGCTCCGGGTTCTCCATCTGCCACCTTATGATATAATATTTACTTACCTTTTCAAAGCATTTTAAATCTCTGTAGGAATGCATTATAAAAGTGCATTAGTGTTATTACTATTCTCTGTTGTGTAACTTTGAGAAATGGTTTACGTAAGGCTGGCTCCTCTGTCCCCTCTCTGACCCCCATCCATTGTCCCGGTGCTGCTGCCTCCTCCCGCGACAGCAATAATTAAGCTCCGGTTTCCCGGTATACCCCTCAGGCTCCTACCCAGACCTCGGGGAATAACCATCCAGTTCCCTCTACATCGGTCCAGAGATCGGCAGCTTTGGATTCAAAGGTTCTGCTGCTTCTCTCTCTGCAGAGCTGTTGAACATGCTTGCGTTAGAGTCCCAATATATGTCTTCAGAGGCTCCAGAATGACCTGTATGATCTCAAAGCCCCTTTTTCTGGCATCTCTAAAGTACCCCATCAACAACAAACTTAGATATTTCCTTGTAACTATGACATGATTTTTATCGGGCGGACATTTGGAACCTTTTACCCCCACGCTCTCTCAGGCTCAGCTTTCACAAACCAAGTATAGTAGGACCATAAGAGCAGTCAAGTAGTAACCTCAAGTAGAATGTATTCAGATGGTATGGTGGGGAGGCTGAAGCTCCCGATGAGAATGACATAGCTGAATGCTGATGTGCTACTGACTGTGACCTGCTTTCTCTGCCACAGCATTTTTCTTTTTAGTAGGTAAGTTAAATTTTTTTGTTCCTTTTATTTTCTGTCGTGCCAAAACACCTATTTTCAGTGAGATAAAAGGCTGTCAAAACAGCAGGTACTTGAACTAACAACACAGTATAGGAGCTTTCACTAAATGGGCTGGCGACAGGAATCCGAAGGGTGCAAATTAGTGAGACTCTTCCATGCTCTTCCTCCTCTTTCTCTTCCTCTTCTCCTGAAGGACATTGGTCCACATGCTTACCATTTTATGTGAAACAGCTGCCAGGTTTCATGCCAGAGGTGACTGCATTTCAGAGACAAGCAAATGTACTGCTGTATTGCTGCCAGATACTGATCTCGCATACGTTAGACTTGGCTTTTCAAACAGCTCCACTGGACTTTGGTGGGTGGTGCAGCTCCAGCTTGACCCCAGCATAAAAGAGATCTGAGCCCATTCCACTGTTTTTTGGCATTAAGAAAATGTAAAGTATGTGTTTTATAACAATGTACCCTTACATTCTGCCATCCTGTTAACTCCTGTCTCACACAAGCGCTCGCTCTCTCATAGCCAATTATTTAGACAAGAACTGGTGACTAATAGAAGCAATTTGTAGGAAACATGCTGTTCCCAAGTGACCAACAGCGAATTGCTAATGACTGACATTAGAATGACCGTTCTCCGAAGAGGAATAGTTGAAAGCCCACTGTGCACAGCGCTGATCACATCTAACAACAAAACAACCCCCCCTGATACTGGCACTTGCCATTTATACTGGCTACTGCTTGCCTCCTTTCTCTGGTACATCTGTAAGAGCAATTACACCGAAATGCAACACCCACGTATTTGTTTACACAAACATGAAATGTGATTTAAAACACTTCGGTAATGTGACCTTATAAACTTGATGGACAAAATATTAAAAATACGAATGCACTACAGGGAGCAATTCTGCACTGCTCAGGAGATGGATCACAGGGCTTAATAGATCGTTTCCATCTCTGAAATTTCTGAGTCATGATGAATGGAATTTCTGAGTATTTGAAACAAGAGAGGGGCACGTTTAAAAAGACTGGAGAGGACTGCAGTGTAAAATCTTTGCACTATAAAAAAGGCAGCCTTGGTTTTTATTGCCCCTGCGGGGAGTCTCCTGTGAACCAAACAGCAACTAAATCAAATAAACATTTCTGAATTAAATCCATCTTCTCTTTAGCTTTGGGGAGTTTAAAAAACCCAGTAATTTATTGAATTGCCTTTCATGGTTATACCTGCAGATGCCTTTTGAATTATATAGCAAAACCATTTAAACTCATAGTGTTTCCCAAATCAGCTAAATCCATTATATCACCTGTGCCAGTTACTATATTTGTAGGGCAGTAAACAGTGGCCTTTATTGTTTGCTGTGCATAAGAAAGAGCTTAGTCTGTCTCCAGAGATATACACCTACCTTACTGGCACCAGAAATATTATACTGGCTTAAAGCAGTGCAAGCTTTCCATGCTGTCACTGCCTCCCCTGTTTTGATTTGGTGACGGTAATCTCTACTCACTGCTGTGCTGATACCCTTTGAGTCAAGGCCCCTTCCCTACTTCTGCTGTTTCTGAAAAAAATTAGCAAGTGCGGCTTAGGCATGTTACGAACAGTTAGCGAATTTCCACACCTAAGAGGGCATGTATGTGGGCTCAGATATCTGGTTTCCTTTGCGAGCAGATGGAGAGGTGAAAATCCTTATGTGGGCTTGTAATATCCTTATCTCGAACCCTCCAGAAAAGTAGGAAAATGATGGCGACAAAGTGAATAATCCAGACATCAAGTAACTTAGCTTTTCACACAGGCAGTGAAATTTGCTTGGAAAACCCAAGAAAGAGGAAAAATCCAGGTGGATATGGAGTCCTGCAGTTTCGGCAAATGAGCTATATGAGGAGTGTGAGGGCAGAGCGCGGGGATCAGGGCAGAGCCATCCTAAACAGTTTTAGGAGAAAACATAGTAGAGGCCCCGATGATGGTATCTGCACTGCTCTCTGGGGTGGAGGTCTTTGGGGAGACCATCTCATGACCTCCCACCCCTTGCATTAATGATCCCTTCTCATCTTTCCCTTTCCGTCACACAATCCTTTCCTCTTCCTCTTCTTCCCACTCCTTCAATTTACCATTTTATAATATCTCTGGGGCTAATTCTGCAATTGTTTACGTGGCATAGGACGGTTAGGAAAGCATTTAACACATTCTGAGGTGATTTAGGAGGTGGAAATAGCCATGTGAACAGCAGGCTCTTGGCAGATCCATAAGTAGCTTGTGGGTCACAACTTGAAAACCTTTTGATGCGAGCACAGCCCAGGCCATTTAGCAACAAGAGCTCCTAGAGCGTCTCCTCATTCAAGTGACCGAGGCTTTTGCAAGGAACAGGAGAACATGAGTTTTCTTTCTGCTTTTTTTTGGCAGTTCTAGGGAGGCGTGACTGACTGCTTAAAGATATTTTCCGTATTGCTTATCTTTTCTTTCCTTTTGAGTGCCACATGGTCTATCATTTCCCTCAGCTCAGATATAGGCTCCAAGGGGACTTAGTCCACAAGTAAAACACAGAACTAAGCAATAGTGATTACAAACCAAAATGTTTTAGGCATACTGCTGTTGTTAGTGACACTGGTTTCAAATGCTTTCCCCTCCTCCTCTCTGTCTCCCCTCTCTTAGCGGCTTGTTATGAGCTCCATGATGCCACTTGTCATCCAGATGAGCTATGCCAACACAGGATGGATGGAAGGGTCCCACTGCAAATGATATCACTAAAAGCATTTTGTGAAGCCTACCCCAGCTATAGCCAAAAAATTGCCTTTTCCTGTGTTGATATCAACATCTTGAATTCTTCATTCCATACATTTCCAAGTCCTGTCAGCGGATGGACGGTAGCTCGTCTCATTTCCTGTTTTCACTTTCTATTTCTCAGGTGCTAGCACAACTAGAAAGTCTGAGTCATTTTTAATTTCACCCCCTTCCAAAAAGGTTTTAATTGATTTTTTCTCCCCCCACTGTAGTCAACTCTTTATTTTTTCAGCCTGTTTTTCCACATGACTATTGTTTATGCAGCCACACTGGCTTTCAGTCTGGCTGCAAGTCCCCTTCCAATAGCTTTTGAACCTTGTTGATGAATTTCACTCAAATTTGATGGAAGGGCAGTAGTCTCAGAAACGATCATGTTCCTACAAGATCTGTTAATAGACGGCATGCCAGAGGAGCGAGAACTAAATTCATGCCCCCAGTGAGCAGACATTATTGTTTCTCTTGGCAGCTGGTACTCACCGGCCAACCCGCATCTACTGCTTCTTGCTTTGCAGGGCTGTCGTCCGTGGTGTGGGGAGGAGATGAAATTAATGCAGCGGGGACGGAGGTGGGCTGAGGGATACAGGGAGCAAGTTTGTTGGAAATCAGGCCTTGCTGCTTCCAGCTCTCTCCACAGGAATTGTTTTGTGGCTAAATTAAATCTATATTGTTTTATTTCAAACATGTCGAAAGCTTGACTTCAGCTTCAAATGGCATTATTTTTGTGGAGGTAAAGCCAGTACCTTAATATTATTTTAACAAAGCCTTATGAAATGCACATACATTTCCAGTCAGCCGGATTCTTCCTTTTTGCTGAATACTGAACATTCTTTTCTTCCCCTCACTGTTGTCTTTGGCTGTAGAAATTGTACTTTCCACTTTCACAAAAACTGTAGGGGCATTATGAATGCCTGTATTTTTCTTGAGCAGACTTTTTGCTTTCTAACAAAACGGTTACACTAATTCACCTCACGCAAGTTCAGCGTTAAGTATATGATTGTAAAGCACAAGGTGCTTATCTACTTTGCCCGTGTAGATGCAACTGAAAATTAAATTCTCCTTTGTATTTTCTAATAGAGTGCCATGATGAATGGTTGAAAAGATGTCATGTTCTTCTTCAGTCAGCTGCATGTCAATGTGATAGACAAAACAACGATTTCCCGACAAACAGTACAAAATTGCTTTGGGGTCCTTAAGGAATACAGGAACACAATTACTGGTTTTTATGTGACTTAGCAAATTGTTTTCTCCACAGTTATAAGTAAAATATCTTAACTGGAAGTTTGCATAGCCAGGTGTTGGCATTGTAAGAAGGAGAGCTGTCTAGTGTTTCACATTTTCTAATCAAATAATGAACTTTGATTACTATCTATCTCCTGACAGCACTCTCAGCAAGAAAAAAGTATCATTATGCCCACTACACTGATAGGGAGAGTGAAGTGATTTGTCCAGGGTCACCCTGGAAGCGGCAGAGAGTGGACTGCAGTAAGATTCTGGCCCACGTTTTGGTGCTCAGAGATACATGCTAGAGTGCCAAAGCTCCTTAGTTAGCTACAAAATCTTCTTCAAGATTTTACTAACCCATTTTATCATGAATTTCTTCCATACAGAGAGCTTCAACCTGAGAGACAATTAGTCATATGTATTTTTGCTCATTACCAGTTTATCTAACTAATGAAAAGAGCCGTGACTTCCCTGCCTTACAAATACCAAAAGCCACACGTAGGTATGACTGCAGTTTCACCTCTCTCACCTTCCTAGAGAGCAGCAGTATGATAATTTGGGGACAGCTTTCCATTTAGCATTTCAGGGTTGTACCAGGAGGCCTACTGCAGATGTCACCACTGCAGATGCTCCATTTCTATTCAAACTTTTGAGGCTGCCCTGGAGCCTGGCCACGAATCAATGGCTGACGGCCCAAGACTCATGCTCCCCTCGGAGCCATTCTGCCTATGTTATTTCTTTCATCCTAAGGTCTTGCACTTAGCTACTTAAAATTCTGCAGTTTGCCTTCCTCTCGTCCTTATTTTCAGGAGGCACCAGTGAGGATTCATTTCACCTAGCTTTAACTATCTGGTCAGTGAGAGTGCTACCAAAGTCAGCCATTTCAGCTCCCCATGTGCTGAGCTGTCTTAGACATCCATTTTCGTTTTGGAGCTGCCTAGAGAGGGGAACTTTCATTACTAAGTCTGACTAAATGTCTGTTTCATAGTTAGCACAAGTCAGGTGAGCTGAATCACTCAACAAACAGCCTCCTGACACAAGAGACAGTGCAATCTAACAGGGAGTTGTCTTCATCTCTTCAACTAAGCAATTTTGAAGGATTTGGGATGCTATTAGTACTTTTACTTAAGACCTTGTCCAGACCAGTTTTGAGATTGCACAAGGTCTTTGGGAAGCCCGTTCCAGTGCTTGACCATCCTCATTTTGAAGAATTCCTTCTTAATATCTAATCGGGATTTCTCTTGCTGCAACGTGGGACCAATGCCTCTCATCTGTTTGCTGTGCACCTCTGAGAAGAGTCTGGCTCCACTTTCTCAATAACGTTCCACCAGTGGAAGACAACAGCTAAGTCCCCCCTTAGCCCCTACTTCTCCAGACTGAAAGAACAAACAAGATCCCTCAAAAAGGGACGACAATGGAATTTCCAACATTTTTATGACTTTTAGGATGAGATTCCCAGAAGGGTCATTCCCTAATTTTTTTATTTTAAGAATTGACCAAATTGATGACTGATTCTCAGCTCCGCAAAGGTACCTATTAAGGCAATGAATTCTCACTGAATGATGGTGGGCACTTCAGAAGAGCCGATGTTGTCCTCAAAACTAACAGCAGTAGAAAAGGGGGATCCCACCAGGGGAGTGGCTATGGGCAATGTATCCCTAAATGGGTATGGGGATCAGGTTTTGCCCTGGTATTTGTGCCTTGCAGGAGTTTTTCAGAGGGGCATGTTTGCATGTGCACATGAAATTGTTGTGGGGTCAGAAAGCAAGCCTGGGTCGCTTTGGTCCTAATCCAACGGCTCTAGTCATCCGGGCATGGGCTCGCTTTGGTTTTAGACAAACATAAAACTTTACTTAAAACCTCCTGGAGTTTTCCTTTTGGATTGGGGCTTTCACCAGATTTGTTTACCGTACAAAAACATACATGTGGAAAGAGTATAAAAAGGTTAACTGCGTCAACAGTGAGCGGCAGTAAAGCACGGTGCAATAAAAGCTGAAAATATTGCCAGTTTCAGAGAAAGTTAAGAGAAACCATCTCCTCACAGCAGTGGAAATCATGCCACAATCATTTTCCACTTCTCTCACACTCAACAGGCTATTTTATGACAAAATCCACGGCTAACAGTAGTAGGGTTTTCCCCTTCATGCAGCACTGTTGGGCTGATGAATCATTGTCCCTTTTTAGCTAATAACTAAATTAAGATGAGTGCTTTTTCTTCCCCAGTGCCTGAAGCCATCCTCTCCCACCGGCTGCCCCACGGGAGCGGCAGCACGGCTCCGCGTACCCCAAAAGGCCCGGCCGAAATCTCCTTTTCAGTGGAGCCGGGCCCCAAGCTCCCGGCCGGGGACCCGCAGTGTGGCCCCAGCTCTTGGGGGAGAGGAGGCCGAGGGCAGCGGGGCTGAGCCCCAGGGT
>NW_008824051.1:2954120-2955109 GCF_000699105.1 Pygoscelis adeliae
GCCGCTGGAGGAGAGCGCTTGAGCTCGTCTGGGGATACGTTCAGTGTGTGTGAAACGTGTACGTTACCCGAAACCTTGGTTTCGGTACTGCTATTTTTATTACACCTAGAGGAATAAACGGAGGCTTGTTATTGTAATCTCCTCCTTGGTATCTTTCCTTTTGGGAAGAGCAGCGTCTCTTGTTGTGACTTACACGTAGGTAGAAGTCAGTCAGTTTTTGCCAGCTGTAGCTGGCTGGTTTTTCCTGTTTACTGTGTCTGTTGTCACGTCTGCCGGTGGTATTGGCGCGCATGTTGCTGTCCCGGCGAGGTTTGCCCTCTGGCAAAGCTAAACTTTGACCTGAATGGTCTCTTGTGTGAGAAGTGCAGGGCGAGTGTCGGAACAAGGCATGTAACTTTTCACAACCGGGCTGTTCAGAACATAACTGTGGCCGCAGAAAGGTGCGTGCTAAAAATAAACACTAGAATTAAACTGTGTGTGCAGCTCCGCATTGGTGCTTATGTGTATTCGTTGTGATAACAGTACTTGGTTGTCGCTAGACTTTTTTTTTTAATCTCTACTTATGCTAGCGGACAGAGTGGACTATGCTCGCGTAATGGGTAGCGTATTTTGCTTATTGATTGCTAAGTATTGCCATATCTCATTTACTTCATAGTAGCTGTCTCTCTTGTTTTGAAGACACCACCCACTCTCTGCTTTTGGACCCTTGGACTTTTCAGTAGTAGTTACCACAGCAATATTTTAATGTTTCTCAAGCACAAACTGTATTCCAGCGTAACACAGAGAGATTAACAGATGGTCTTCCCCCTGCTCCCCCCTTCTTCTTACCTCACAAATGGGGAAACTAGGATAAAAAAAGGAGGAAAGCCAAAGTATGTCTTAAATTGAACACAGAAATCTGAAACGAGTTGGTTGACTTTGTAATCAGATTTTAGAATACTATCTAATACTCTGAATGCAAAGCTTCAGTGGCAGGGGTACTGTCTGGC
>NW_008824051.1:2955120-2955492 GCF_000699105.1 Pygoscelis adeliae
CGGTGCAGTTTAACAGTGTGAATAGTTCGGTCAGTGTGCGGGCTGCAGCTGAAGAGTGTGGTCTCACTCCTTCGCCGTCACTGGCCATGGGTTACTGCTGCTCTCTTTGTAGTGGATTTAGTGGTTGCAGGGACAGTTGATCTAACAGTTTTGTGGGGATGGCTTTCTGTCAGATGGAAGCTATTCTAGTGAGTATTTGCTCTGATATGAATGAAAGCTGTTTCTCCTTCTGCACTAATGTAAACCAGCTGTGGGTTAAGTATAATGTGAAACTGTACCTTGAGAAACCAAATCTCAAATTTGGTCCTCAAATCAGTCCTCAAAATCAGGACTACACTTAAAATTTCTGAAAAGTTTGGAATAAAAAAAGTC
>NW_008824051.1:2955525-2981709 GCF_000699105.1 Pygoscelis adeliae
AGAGTGAAGGAAGTATAAATCTGTGAAGGAATTTTCCCACCTTTCCAGAGTCTTTTCTCCACTTGCTTCTTGCCAAAGAGCTTCTGCGCTAAAAAAGGGAAGTTTCTTACAAAGCTTTATTTAGACCTCAGGGGCTGGTCCACCATGTGTACTCAGTGAGGCAGGAGTCTCAAAGGAAAAATAATATTGTACCCTACTGTAAAAGCCAAACTGAAATTGCGCAGGGAAATCTTGATTCTGGTATGTTTCAACTCCTCAATCTTGATGAGTTTTGCTTTCATGGAGTTCCCTACCCTCCTCACAAAAGCAATCTGAAAAGAAAATTGGAAGTGTAATGAGGCGTCTTCACATCCGCCTGGGGTTTTAGCAGTGTTAGGGTTACTCGATCCAGCAAATCCTTTCTCCAGTTGCTCAGGTGGCAGGCTGTCATGTGTTTCATCTGTTCCTGCAGAGTCTCTACTTCTTCAGCAGCCATTTTTAATAATGCCAGGCTAGATTCTTCATCACCTGAACTGTCTCAGGTGCAAATCCTCTTGTCCTTCTGCTGGCTTTCTCTTTGATTCTGTCCAAGGCTTCTCCCTGTAGAGTTTCTATCTCTTAATTTTTGTTTAGGCAGTATCATTTATGTCCTTTCTTTCCTGTCACTTGTCCTGTCCCTTGTCCTGTCCTTCAACGTGCTGCTGTCCCCCCACTCCTCCCACCTCTGCTTTGCCAAAACACACCTTTTCCTTTTGTTGGCTTCTTCCAGCTTCTTGGGACATGCAGAGTCTTTGTCTCAGTTTATGCTTTCCTCCTACCTGGTCATTGTTTACGAACGATCTTTGTTTTCCTCTGTCCTTCTTTCTTTCCTTATTTCATTCTCCTCTTCTCCACTTACAGTCTTGTTCAAGGTTGTCCCTTCCTTGTTCCCTGGTTTCTTCAGGTTGTGGTGCTAAGAACACCCAGGCAAGATTCCTCATATTCTGTATGTGGTATTGAGTTCCATAATCTGGTTTAATGTTTTATTAGCTATGGACTGAGAAGAGCTGGCTTGTTTGTGTTTCATGTGTGGTGTTTGGTCAGCACTTAGAGCTAAGAGAGGGGAAAATGGAACCTTTAGAGAGTTGACTTTTTGAAACAGGTCCCCGCTGAGTGTGGGCAAAGGCTCGCAGTTTGGTTTTACATGACTTTGTGTTGACCTGGCCAAAAAGTAAATTGCTCCTGAAAGACAATTCTGCATTATAAAGTCCATTGTTGCTGCTGCAGGGCACAGTGAGATGCAAGAGCGCAATGTTAGCAGATGCAAGAGCGCAATGTTAGCAGATTTCTTGAAACATAGACAAAATGTCTTTTCTTTTTCCTAGTCCTTTTCTCAGCTGAACTAGTTTGCTTGTGAACTTGTGTTGCTATAATAAACTTAATTTACTTAATTTGATTTGTTTGTATTAGGGTTTCTTACATGCTTAGGGGTTCAAAACTGGGGTAGTCTTTACTCGTCAGTACAAAATTAAGTGCTCCACTCGGTTCACACACTATCCTTTCATGGGTTTGAGAAAATGAATTTGCCTTTAATCTGACAGCAGGCTTAGTGGGTGTTTTTGGGTGTGGGGTGTTTTTTTTTTTTTTTTGTGGTTCCCCCCCTCCCCTGGGGATTCCTTGAAACAAAACTGTTTTTTTATCTTGCTGCTTTTAAACATGCCTTTCCAAGACTTTGCATCTGTGATATTAAAACTCCCATGACTCTTGAGGGGTTTTTTTTGGCATCCTTTAGTATAATACCTGCTATTTATGTTATTTTAGGTGTCAAGGGACCAGATACTGCTTTCATTCCAGTGGTTCTGAAAGGCATTGCTTAATCTCAAGTGCTTTCTCATTGAGCTTATGGTGGTTTTGTTGTTTTTAAGGCATCCAGCATATCTTACGGTTGAAAGAAATCTATATCTATTTGCTCTTCTCTTTTGATGGCAGCTTCAGACTGCCATCAGAGCCTATATGAAGCAGTTATGTGGATCACCACATGTTGCTTGTAGAAAGAGAATTAATTTTGCTTGAAAATGCTCTAGTCTTTTATAAAATTACTGTCTGAATCATGGAAGTGTTCCTATAAACTGCTGCGTCCCCAGACATGCTCTCAGTTCCTGGGTGCTTTAGTATGTGAATGATAGATTGTTTTGTACTCCTTCACAAAATCTGTAAAACAATGGAGCTGGTTATAGTCAGAAAAATCAAAAGATAACCAAACACCTAGGCTTTTACAGGAGAACAAGAAATAAAACACAACGAAGCCATTTGTTTCTCTTGCTAAATCAAAGACAAACAATAGCAGGCAGTGCAGGTACTGACAAATACACACAATCGTGATTTTTAAATAGGAATGGAGTTACTTGGATTTCCTGAAATCCTGTTAGTTGCATCAAACTGGTAATGGTTGTTGCAGATGAAGATTTAACTTACTGTTCAAAGTAACTGGAATTTATTATGGTTATACATGAAATGAACATACAGATCTGGAGTTAGTGTGTGATTATATATTTTTTTTCCTTTTAACTTTTGCGTGGTCAGTATAATAATGATTCCACCAAATATAAATGTTAATTGTGAAGTACCAGAAAATATGCTGTATGATCCTTCAAATCTATTAGGAAGACCCTCTCTGGTGTTTGAAAGTAAAAATGTTACCATCTTGCTGTATGTGAGAGCTTGCATGAAATGCCTCCTGTGCCCACTGATGCAGTTTTAACAGTGATAAGTGCTGAGAATCCTCTCTTGAGCTTGATCAGCTCTTGGACAGACAGAGGCAGTAGATAAAAGATTCAAAACCTTTTTTTTTTTTTTCTGAAAGAAAATTCTTTATGTCTCAGTAATTAATTCCACATCACTTAGTAATTTTGCTCTTAGGTTTCATTATGGTTACTCTTATCTAGTGTTGGTATTGATTTTTAACATTGATTTCCCCAATCTCCACACAAGCAACGATCTACAGCCTGCATTTGTTCAGATCAAGTAGTAGCATTATGTGTTTGAATTCAGAAGATAATTGCGTATCTTGCAAATTACCCAATGGCTGTTTCATCTTGAAACATTTAGAAATCCATTTTAGTTTCTCATAATTATAATGTTTTAGTCAGACAGCAATCTAAACTTAGGACAGCACTTTGGCAGTGATATGCTTGTTTTTCTAAAATGAGCACAGTTTCTGTGGTTAAATTTTCCTTTCATTTAAATACAGATTTTAATCAGTGTAGGCCAAAATTTTCCAACCATGTTTAAAATTAGCTCAAGCCATATTTTAAAAAGTATGTCTTCCTAATATGATTTAACTTATGTAGAAAAATGTATGCAGAAATGAATGTTTTTAAGGTGATTAATGCTTTGGAAGTGTTTTTACAATTTATTTGCAAAAAAACTTTTATAGACTGGCTCAAATATGACTTGATACTGGTAGTCTCTTTGTAATAAATACCATTGAAAGCACTTCATGCTGTGCTTCTGAAATTTGAAAGGTAGCTGTTCAGAAAGAAACTGTAAATTCCACTCATCAAGCAGCTAAGTTACAACATCAAAACAAAGTAAAATGCCTGCTGTTCTTCCAGACTTCCATGCAAGTGTTGTTTTGGAGATACTGAAGTTTTCGTTTGTCATTTTGTACTTCTTTAGGCAGGGTATAGTTACCATTTTCAGTTGGTAAGCTGAAGTTGTAAATAGATGTATAGCTAGTGTTAAGCCTTGTGTGGAGGATATTCAACATTGTATGTATTCTGAAATAGAAGTGGGAACGAGTCTGCACTGAATCTCTCAGGTGGCTATTACAACTCCCTGAATTACTGCTAAACATTTGGTAGTTTCAGTTTCTAGAAAACTATTAAAAAAACCCAAGCAAAAAGACCGCCAAAACTGTTACCAATCTTATATCCCTGTTTTTACCCAAGTGCAGGAAAAAAGGTCTTTGCTATACCCAGAAAATTTTCCAGTTGGCAGAGTGTTCAAAGGTCGAGGGAGTCAATCTGTCAGCAGACTTCTCTTCAGATAGACCGTTTCTGCTGATCACAGGTAGGGTGAGATGCTTTCACAGAGAAATGTGAGGACAAATGTCCTAAGAGGGAGATGAGTTGTGTGGATTTCCATTATATGGAATACAGTGTGTTTTTATGTGAGACGTGCTGGTTAGCTTTGACACACTGTTTCTTTAGTGAAAATGATGTAGAAAAGAAATGCTGTCCTCGTTTGGACATGGAACTGTGAGAAATCTGACTTAGTTTTTCAGCTGCTTTATTTTACTATTCAGATGCTAGGAGGACTAGATCCTTCTAGTTTTTAATACTTAATCTTACAGTAATCGTGTGTCTGTTCAGCTGACCAATTCCATTTGCTATCAAGATCGTGTTTGTTACTGTGATTTTAATGATCTGCTAGAATGTAAAGAATGTTGGTTTTGAAAAAGCTGATAATACTATAGCGATAGTAAGCAATAGCAAATTTATCAGTGACTGGTAAAGCTTACCTTTTTTCCCATTGCTGCAGCTTGTCCTATTACTTTTAAGAAACTTAAATGGAACAAACGCATTTTAGTTTCATTCAATGATTTTTCTCATAAACGGGACTAAATCTTACCCAGAATTCATGTGGTACAGTGGGAATTTCTCAAGCATTCAGCTCACTGAATAGCAGTTACTCGTTTTGTGCTTGTTGAAAAACAACTTTTAACTCTTCTGGTAGGCTAAAGCCAGGAGACAGTGGTGACCACATGCTGATCTATGGAAGTTAACTTTTCAAAGTGAACCAAACTGCAAACTGGCTTCTAGCTTTCAGGCTACAGTCGGAACTTGGAGCTTGTTCCTAGTTCTGCTGTGTAAATTTTTTAGATTGTGTGTCAGCTGGAGTTGGGGGCCATGCGCTCCAGGGAAGTCATCACTAGGCCCTTTAACAAAGCCAAGGAAAACTACAGAAGATTTCTCAAAGAGTAAAACAAGTGGAAGAAATACTTACCTGGTAAGTGTCTGTTGGGAGTCAGTCCATTTTTTTTTTATTTTTTTTTTTTTTAACTCTCCACTCATGAAAAACCTCTTTCTCTTGAGTACAACATTTCAGAAAGTGTGAGGTAATAGACTCATGCCAAGGTTATTGAGCTAATCTGTAGAGTCTGGTAAGGTAAGGCTAATCATTTCCTTTCAGCCTCCTGCATAGACAGTAGCTTTCTTCTGGTCTTCCCTCTTCAGTGTGAAAACACCACTAAATCTGTCAACTTAACTAGTGAATTCCCTTAAAAAGAAAACAGTTTTAGCAATTTCTTTCAAGGTCTCTTGCCTGCGTCAGTAGATTCGTGTTTAGGACAAGTAAAAATCATGCACTGCCAGTGAACTAATTATGTGTAATTCATCATCAGATAGTGGAAACAATTAATGTTCTGGGAATTGGCATGCATTTCACATTTGGAAAGGGGGTGTTTGGTTTGGTTTTAATCTCTCTTAAATAATTGGAGACTGTCTAGGAAGATGGAATGTAATCTTCTGGGTATGTTTGATCTTTCTAAACTTTGGGGATAGACTGTTTTAGAAGAGGATTGGTCTTACTGCATTTTGTGCTGTCTCCATGAGGTGGATAGATTTTGCGTTAGAGTTTCCTTAGGAAAATACTTGTGCATCAGTCTGATTTACAGGAAGTGTTTTGCAGACTCATCTATTTCTAACCATTGAAAGTGACAAAGGGTGTGTCTCTCCCAGAGTTATGGCTTTGCTCAGAGAAGTGTGTTCTTTTATTGGGAACATCAGGTTTAAATTTTCACTTGAACACCAAGTTTTAAATAAAATCCTGACAGTTATCCGCTATTTCCAGTGCCTGCATGGGTCTACTATTCATTACAAAATGGATACTTCATTTTTTTGTCATAAATGGTTGTATCTTTAGATACCAATTTCCAAAATTTACTTAGAATTGTCATTTTTGTAAAAACTTTCTTCACACAATGTTTTTTTACTTATGTTGTAATAAAGGTAGGCATTGTACTTATTGTATCTCAGTCCTACTATGAAGAAAGAATCTTGTTCTCTTTCCTAAATATTGAGAAGCATTTAGTTTTGCACCTCTGTTGGATACAGGGTTAGATGTTGAACAGTGTCAGCTCCACTAAGCAATAAAAAAAAAAAATCCCACTTTAAGAAAATGCTTTAACTGAATAACGTATCTCATTTAGGTTTTGACAGTGAGTAAGAGAGCTGTGTGTTTATCCTGTCTGTCACCTTAATAGTTTTTGAATGACAAATGCCTGCAAAGATGTCAAGGGTTAAACAGCTATATTTTTTTTGTGTGTTCTTATTACAGTAGGTCATTGAAGGACCTTGAAAGATGACTGATCTGTAAAATTGAGACAAAGGCTCTGTAGTTATGGTAGTATGGAAATTAAATATAGGCAGAAGCAAATGTGGCTTGAGTGGTCACAGTAGGGATATTGCTAAAACGATTGTTGATAACACAGGAATACATATTCTCTTCTGTCTAAAGGGAAAATAGCTGAAATTATGGGTTTTTTGTTAAAGTAATTACAGTAGGCTAGTCTACTGAAGAACAATATGACGTGATACGCAGCACCCTTTTGCAATAGATCTCTGAAAATATACTAATAGCAGTTATTTTTAGTTAACCTTACGAAAAGTTTAGAGGATTTAGTAAGCTTTGATTGTGTCAGTTGCATGTTAGTAAGATTCTCGTATGGTCTGCCTTCTCTCTGTGCCTTTGCAGCTTGGCAGACCATCACCCTTCCGCAACAGCACTACGCTATAGCAAATACTCCCCTTTTTTTAAGAGAAGCTTTAAGTTATTCCTATGTTGCCTGTGGTCCCAAGTGTATTCAGATTCTTGTTCATTTTATGTGTAGACAGTGGCAAATAGAGGTGGTAAATAAGGCTGTTTTTTCTTTTTTAACTTTATGTAAGGTATCCGTAAAAATCTGTTGAGCAAACTAGCATTGCATATACTGTCCATAGCTTTGTTATCAAGCGCTGGGCATGCAGAATTAAGCATGCTTTCAGAACAAAATGTATCAGCGTTGTGAGCAGAACGCTAAAATGAGTTTGCATGTTAGAAAGAAAGAAAGGTTACTTTTCCTGTCTCCATCTCTCACTGTGTCTTGAAATACAGGGTTAGCTGAAAAAGGCATATTTAGGAGAAGCTTTTGCTGAAGTTTAGAAACATGTCATTTATTCATAAATGTAAAATAAGCAAACCTTAAAATTTAGGGAAACTGGTAGCTTTGGATTTCAGTGCAAGATATTCTCTATGTACAGTATTAACACAGATGATAATGTTTACTAGAAGTATCACAAAATGACATATTGGCTAGGAGATACCCAAAAAATGGAAAATGGTTGTTGCAAAATATTGTTGTACATAGAGTTCCACAGGCTGCGGAATATTTTAGAATGAAAATCTTCAGCAGTAGTGAAAATGATCTGATCTGGCAGAAGAGTAATATTTTTAATGAATGCTTATAGCATGACAAGAGGAAAGAGGAATTATCAGCAAGTATTTCTTCATCACTTAGACTGCTGTAGCTCTCCAACCATTTAGCTAAGGGTTTACAACCTTTACAGGGAGTAAATATAACAGACTGTAGAGCAAATGCCTCAATATCCTGTAAAGATGCCATTTCCCAGGAATTTTGCATGTGGGACCTTAGTTCTTCTGCATGCAACTGGTGCAAGCCTCCCAGCTCTTAAGAACTTGGCATTTGGTGTTAGTATGGAGGAGTGGCCCACCCTTAGGAGTTGCATCTTCTTCTGTGAGACCTCAATGTCTGTCCTTCTCTTGAGAAAGGTTATGGGGTGCTATTCTGCCAGTTTCAATGTCTTGAATGATTTTAATGTTGAGAGTGAAGTTATCAAGGACTTTCATTTCTGGTTTGGGAGCTATTTGATATGGAACCATCAGTCTCTTGTTCTTAACTAGGTGATTGTTTTCTTCTTAACATCTCTCCCCTAAGCTGAACCTTACTAAGAGCTGTCAGATTTCCACCAGGCATGTACTGAAGAGCTAGAACATAGAAGTGAAGTTCATGTTGGAATGAGATCTGGAGAGAAGAAAAGTTGTGGGCAAGTATTTTTCCTTTTTCCAAATGTTAAGCTTCAGCCATGTTAATAATATTTCTACAAAAACATTATTGGGCTAATTTAAAGCCAAACTCTAGAACTGTTATATCCCACATGGCATGAAACATGCCTGCTTTTTGTCCTGGTGTATTAACTTCTTTTACACAGAAGAAATTAATTTTAGAAAGAATGTTATACATAAACCATTTGAGACATTCTCTGTTAAGGAAATACCAGCTGTCAAGAAAGATGCAGCCAATGTTGAGTTATATTAAAAACATTGTAAAGGAAATATTTGTCAAGGAAAAGTGGATTAATTAAAACATTTTAACTATTTTTGCTCTGGAAGAAGGTTAGGGAAGTACTATATAAGCCTCTTCTAAATGCAACCATTATTAAAAGCCGCAAATTTATTTTTTGGAAGGAAATTGACTTAGGTAAGTTGTTCCTTAATGTAGAATAAAGACATTTTCTGACTACAATGTAACTAGTAGGAAAAAAAAAAAGAAAAAAAAAAAGACTTGGAGTCATTATACTTTATTACCTTCAAATTCTATAAGCTTGCTTTCATTGATTCTTCTTGATGGACAGAATTTATCTCAAAAAGAAAATAGGTTAAGTTTTAGGATTTTCATATTAACATTTTGATTTGAAAATCGGTTCTTTTATGAGCAATTAATAGCACTAGGAGGCATTATTTTGCTTCGGTAGAGGAAAATTAGTGAAGTACACATAAAAAGGTATCTGGATCAGGCGTGTGAAACACTAAATATGGTAGGATTTACTCTTTCTTTAATCCAGTCTAGCCTGCTGGCTTTAAAGAGTTGTACACTGAATATGCAGATGTACTGTAGTGGTTTGAAACATAAGCTTTTGGTTTAATTACCACTTTCCTCTTTTTCCCATTAATCTGTTGATGCTATCAGATCTACCCTGAAATGTAGCAAATACAGAAACAGTTATGTCTGTACCTTTCTATATAATGCTCCATTTTTTTTTCTTTTAAATTTAGGTAAGGTGGTTGAAGGGGGATGCTTAGACGTTATAGTTATGTGACCTACCTAAATTTTTAAGTTTTGATTTTAGGAAAGCATAAATATTGTATATGGGAATGTTAGGTCTTCCTCTGCTTAAGAAATCCTACCTTTTCATTACAATTATTTTCTGGAAATTCATGAAGATCAGTGTGTTTTCTTTTGTGCCTTGAAAATATTAAAATTGCGTTTCTCAAGTTACATGATTGCTATTAGAGACGAGCAGCTGTTGTTCCCCAAAATTCTCTTGACACTAGGCTCGTGATCTTAGACTTTGTTAAAATACCAACAAAAACCAAATGATATATGGGCAAAATTTTTTAATGTCACCCACATCTCCACATTTGAATTGACAGTCTGTAATTCCATTAACACGTTACTTTTCTTCCCCTTAAAAAACTTACTGTTCAGGATAGCTTGTATTTTAGGAATGCCTTAAAGATTCAAGGAATGCGGTCTGTAGAACCCATTTTACTTGTTGCACGTGCGTGGTGTTGTATACTGAACTGAATAAAGGATTGAAGAAGATGATCATCTGAAAGTTTCTTTAGTTAAATGCCACTCTGAGGAATTGGACTTTGCTTTTTACTTGATAAGCAAAACGTGTAACGTTATTGTTAACAATAACTAGTTGTGATCCTTGTATTGAATAGTAAGGTTTCAAGTTGGACACCTATAAAATAAAGAATGCAAAGCTTTCACAGCTGCAACTGAAGCTAATAACAACTGTGAATTGTGCTTGTGATGTACTGCACAGTGACAAATATTCTGAAAAATATTAGCCTGGAAACATTCCAGATTAGGCAGACACAATTCATGTACTTGTGCTGTGGATCTTGAGTTACAAAAATATAAATAGGATCTGTTGTGAAAATAAATTACTGACATATGACATTTTCAGATAGTAGTAAAATGAGCATAATACGGAGGAAAAAAAAGAAAAAAAAGTAAGTTGTTTTTGTTCTAGGATTTTAATAGCTTAGGCTAATTTTAGCACTGTACTGTGAGAAGGGGAAAAAGAAATACAAAGTAATTTCTCCGTGTTAACCCTGCTGTCAAAGCATGTGCGTTGGATGAGGCAGGGTTCCTGTTTGAAAAAACAAATAAACCATCCAGGAAGGAACAGCCTTAATTCTGGTGGTTTATAATTTCTGTATGTTTGATTGTGCAGCTTCAGTATCCCAAATGTTTTTTTGAGTGCAATACGAAGGTAACAATTCACCAACAGCGTGCTGGGTGGTGCTGAATGCCCCATATCTTTTAGCTGTGAATGTAGCAACCTGTAATTATGCTACAAGATGACCCCTTACTAAAGGTGATGTTCTCCATGTAAATTTTGATGGTGCTGTATGTGACCTCAGTGCTTTTCAGTCTGAAAGTAGCTATAGTATGTTAGACTTCCACAGAGTCACTTCATCTGTAGTCTGAGTCTATGCTTTACTGGCAATCTGTTTTATTGTATACAAAATTATAGATATCTGAGATCAATGCTGACTCCAAAGAGGAGTAACTAGACCGAGTTCCTGAATATAGTATCAAGACCACTAATCATGTCAGGGCTAGAAAAAATCTGTCAGTATTCCAAGTTATTTCTACAAAGCAGTTAACAGTCATAAATGATGCTGCAGTTTGACTGAATTATACAGATCCTACTTTATTCCTCGCTTAAATCTTGCTTCTAGAGTGAAATACTTCTTTGTGTATTTACGTATGCACAATTGAGCATATGGTTATTGTTCCAAGGAGAAGTAAGAGGAAAATAGTCTCTTCTAATCTGTCAATTCACACTTTGAAATTTTCTTAATGGTAACTCTTGTGAAAATTGTATTAGCCATCTAGGACCTCTTTTTTCGATTTCAGTCTGATGCCTCTGCGAGCAAGATGAAGGATGTTGATCGGCATGCCTTTCTTCTGAGAAAACAATACCGAATCACTATGCATTGATTGACTTTTACTGTCTAATTGGTGGTAGACAGGTTTGCCCAATCTTTGTTGGCTTTCACAGTGAAGTTAAGCCTGAAAATGTACTTAAAGTTATTTGATCTATATATATCTTAGTCTTTTATGTTATTTAGAACGAGACAAAGCTTATTTGATGAACTGGCAGACATCTTTACGGGTGGATAACTTGGAGAGATGCATTTTGAATGAGGTGTGAAGCTTGGAGTTTTAGTTTTATCCTAGTTTACCTTATTTGATGGTCAGTTTCTTCAGCTGTTGATCGAGGACACAGTAATCATCTTTACGGATATATCTGATTACAAATTACAATTAATGTCCTGAATTCCCTGCCAATGAGAACTAATACTCCTCTATGCACTCCTTAAAGTAAGAACTTTGGGGAAAAAAATGTTATCGCTACAAAGTATATTTCTGTTATCTGTCCTGCATAATAGAAAGTGACTAAATTATATTATCAAAATGTATAACAACTTTACCAAAATTGCAGGTTGTAGATGTTCTTTAATAGGGCATCTTGCAGCTAAGTTGAGCTGGTTCTTAATGTATAGAAAAACCGACTTTCAGTTTAAAAGGGTCAGTTATGATATATCTTGATGTAATTTTCCATCTATATGCTTGATATCTTTATCTGACAGTATAGAAGCTAGAGATGGAAAGTTATAAAGAGAAATGATTTGGCTACATTGTGTTATGGGACAATTGATAGATGAGTCGCATTTGCCATGTTGTATTGAACTGCAGCCAGCCATTTTGAAATATTTTAAATCCCTAGCGTTCGTGAACAACTGGAGGAGGATCCTTTTCTGATATTCCTTCTAGAAGGGATTATTACTTATTTTTGTTGTAGTTCGGTCTAAGAATTTCAGTAAAGTATCAGGAAATTATTACATTTTTCCTTAGTGACTAATGCAGTCAAACCTGATTTGAAGCTTGGAATCTGTTACCAGTAAAAAAGGCTTACGATTATACTGTTAGAGGTTTTAGATCACTTTAAACATATTTCCCGTAAAATACCTAAAATCCCACCAGTATAAGTCATAAGCTATTTATCTACATACCTTAATTGTATTTGGATAGAGAATCCTGTAAGAGCAATCTTGTGCAAAGCTAGTTTTGCAAGTTTTTTTGTTCTGTTCATTACACTTGTGTTGATGCTTTCCATTTCCAAACCCCTTCAAAGTTTCCAGTTTAACAGCATTTTGAGATGCAGAAAGTGATTGGTCTGAGTGTCTTCATGCTGTATGGTTTGAAGATAAGATGTGTCTGTAGCAGCTGCCAAACTGAAGCCTGAAGCAGTGCCAGGACATTTATGCTGAGTTTACTAGAATGGCTTTCTCTACTTTGTCTTGCTCTGTCACCATTAATCTCTTTCTTCTTTGCCTCAATATTAGTTATTAAAAATTCTGACGTCCTAAGAAATGCTTATCAACTAACTTCTCATTCTGTTTGTCTATTACATCCTTTCTGCATACTGCAGGTTGCTGTGAATTGCTCTGGAAAGCACTGTGAAAAAGTAATGGCTTAATATAAATAAGTGAAAGGGATCTTTCAGTTGTTGCTCATGTCTTCTAGTCTACCTAGACGTTTGGTATTGGGTCCTCTTAACAAAATGTGGAGACAGAGAGGGAGAAATGTTGGAAGATCAGTGAACTTTTTTGTTTTGGAATATATTTGCCTTTTCCTAAAGTAATTTGAACTATTTTGTTAGGCTATACTATGACACAGAACTACTGAGACCTTATACGCATTGTAAAAAGGTTTAAAATTGGAAACAGTGTCACCTGTTTCCCTACTTATTTATTTTTGGCAATGATTGGTATGAAAATGTCATCTTCATTTTCTTGTTCTTCATGTTTTGTCTTTTAATCTCTTATTAGTTCTTCTCTCAGCCTTGCAAAATCGCAAAACAACATTATAAGCTTAATTATTTGCTTCATGAAGTTTAAACTGTTTGAAATGGAGCTGAGGACTGATGAATTTTTAAGTGACTTTATAGTCTCTTAATTTTGCAGCTAGCAGGGAGGTCTTTTCAGAAGCGTTGGCATAATTCAGAGTTTCCTAAAAGTTGATCTTAATTATTCTGGTTTAAGTTAGGATGAGGACCAAAGGAATTATTCTAGTGGTTAAAGACGGAAACCCCCTCATGCTGAATTTGGAGGACCATAAGCTCTCTTTCTCCTTATAGAAACCCTGTGCAGCAGCTAAAGGGACACTCAGGGGTTTAACTTCCCAGCTAATAAGGACACTCTCGATGCTGCCAGAGTTTTTAGGGTCGAGACCCTGCACAAACACATACTAGACATACTGGAGAGAGTTCAGTGAAGGGCCACAAGGGTGATGAAGGGGCTGGAGCATCTGATGTATGAGGAAAGGCTGAGAGAGCTGGGACTGTTCAGCCTGGAGAAGAGAAGGCTCGGGGAGGGGGATCTTATCGATGTATGTAAATACCTGAAGGGAGGGTGCAAAGAGGACGGAGCCAGGCTCTTCTCAGTGGTGCCCAGTGATAGGACCAGAGGCAATGAGCATAAACTGAAACATGTCAGAAAACACTTCTTTACTGGGAGGGTCAGTGAGCACTGGCACAGGTTGCCCGGGGAGGTTATGGAGTCTCCCTTGGAGATATCCATAAGCTGACTAGACACGGTCCTGGGGAACTGGCTGTAGGTGGTCCTGCCTGAGCAGAAGGGTTGGACCACATGATCTCCAGAGGTCCCTTCCAACCTCAGCCATTCTGTGTGATTCTGTTGTGCAAATGTCATACAATCTTTATTGGTTTGAGATCACCCATAGGTGATTCGCAGGGGAAGATGATTCTCTGTAAAAGAAGATACCTTATTTATTCCTTTAAAGCTCTCATCAGCTTCAGAGGAGGTAACTACTTAGCTTAAAGTAAGTTGCAGAATAAAGGGTCTTATTTGGGAAACAAGGTTCCTTTCCTCTTTTAAGTTTTAGGAAGCGTGTGAATTGAGAACTGAAGCGGTAGTTTTAGTTGCTGTTAGAGTAATTCAGATGTACATGGTAACTGAGCCACCACAGGAAAATAATTTTCTTTCCTGAGGGAGGAAGGACAGAAGCACTTGCTGTGTACTCTGTTTTCCTATAGGCTGTTTCTTCTCTTGTGTAATGGTCTTGCACTGTAAGAATGGAGAGAAGCACTTTAAACACAGGAAAATGTGGTGGTTAAGCCACAAAAAAATAAGATTTCAAGAGCATGCATAGTATCAAAAACAATTTCTCTCCTGATTTTGCTTTCATTTTGAGAGTGACAGTTTAAAGAAAATTATAAAAAAGGTGACTTTCCTTTAGGTGATGGAAATCTCCTTGTCATTTTTGTAATGAAAATGCTCCCATTTTGAAATGCTTGTTTATTTTCCAAGTTTGGAGTGGCTCTAAATTCAGTGACTTCAAAATGTGCCTGTACATTTTAATTGGCTTTCTTGACACACTTTGTTGTTAAATGAAACATTTCTATTGGCACAAAAATATTTGCCCCACCTGTTTTCATTTGCTAGTGGTGGGAATGGTAACATTAAAGGCTGTTTAAAATATATGAAGTGAGTTCTGGGGTCCTTCCCCACCTGTTGTTTATTTTGGTTTATGCAAGAAGAGTGAAAAGTAATCATGTTGGTGAAGTTCTATCAGCTAAGTAGTGGTTTTGGAGGCTAACATCACTGTATCCTGCAAGGTGTAGATTTAGACAATTTACACATCAACAGGTTTGATTGGCTTCTTCAAGCAAAACTTGGGACTTCTGGGATAATGAACAGTGAATGCTGGCAAGAAAGGTCACTTCTTAGCTTTAAAGTAACCTAGAGTACCTTGTATTGAATTATGGAACAAAAGACTGTAAATATAGAAAATCTTTGATTAACTTCTCCTTTTCACAGTCTTGACCTTTATTGACTTCCCCTAGCTGACATTTTTAGAAGACTTTTAGGACTATTTCCTTTCATTATAAAGGGTTTGTTTGCGTATTTGCTCCTACATATTTCATTGTCATCTTCTCTGCCATCTGATTTTCTTCAGCTACAACGGCAACTACATTTCATATCAGCATGGTTACTGTAGTAGTGTAGTCATGTAGTCCTTTTTTATATAAAATCCTAGAAATGCATTTCTGTAAGTAGATGTTATCTTGGTAAGCAAAAGAAAAATAAAGCAAACGAGTGAAAAAGAAAAAAAAATAGCAAAGCTGATAAGCACCTACAAAAACATTTGAAAGACAGCATAATATATTCAAATTAGGAGTAAATCACATAGGATTCACATCACATATCTTTCTATTTTTACTTTTGAAATTATTAGCTGCATTTTCTATTTAAAGGTAAGACATATTTAGTCAGACTTAATGCAAGTGAATCACAGTATTGCATTGTTATCGTATAAAATAGTGATTGTCAGTTGTGTTTCTTACACCCTTCATATTTTGGAGGGGAAAAAAAAACTTGTCTGAGCAACTTACAGAGCACAGAGATTTCATAGTCTGGGGTGGTGATGAATAAATTTTACTATAAATAATGCAGGCAACAGGAATACATATTTTTGTTTTGTTAGACTAGACTTCTCCAGTTGGCATCTTTCTTTCCTTTTTTTTTTTTTAGAACCCCCTGTGGTGTTAGCAACATAGGCTGTATAAGATTACAAATAATTTTTTTACAAGGAGTCATTGCAGACTTGATCTTTTTACATGACTTTTCATACTGGTTCTACTGTCTAAGCTGGTAGCTCCCAGCTGTTCTTTAAAGGTCACGCCAGCGGTGACTATGAATATGGCTGTGTCCTTCCTTTCCCCAGATCCTATCCTGCTGTTGCTGCAGCAGAACGGGAACTTCCTCCAACAGTTAAAGGCTGATTAAATCTTAGTAGTTGGCACCTTGGATGGCTGACTAGCTCAACAAGATCTTCCTGGCTTGGAGAGACGGCTTCTCAAGAGCATCCCTTGCTCTATAATAACTGTCTGAACAAATCCCAGACATAAGATCTAATTGTCTCCTTACTACTTTCTTCCTCTTCAATACTGTGTTCCCTGAAGCCTTTGTTTTACACAATCTGAGGTGCTGTTCACGGCTAGCAATGCTTTCTAGTAAGATACTCCATAAAATGGGAGCTTTCCCTTAGAACAAGATACACAATTGTCGCAGTTTAACCTCAGTCAGCAACTGAGCACCACACAGCCGCTCGCTCACTCCCCCCTGCCCCTGGTGGGATGGGGGAGAGAAGCGGAAGAGTAAAAGTGAGAAAACTCGTGGGTTGAGATAAAAACAGTTTAATAATTGAAATAAAATAAAATCCTAATAATAGTAATAATAATAGAATATACAAAGCAAGTGATGCACAATGGAATTGTTCACCACCCACCAATTGATGTCCAGCCAGTCCCTGAGCAGTGGCCCCCCCAGCCAGCTTTCCCCAGTTTATGTACTGAGCATGACATCACATGCTGTGGAATGTCCCTTTGGCCAGTTTGGGTCAGCTGTCCTGGCTGTGCCCCCTCCCAGCTTCTCGCTGGCAGGGCATGAGAAGCTGAAAAGTCCTTGCCTAGTGTAAGCACTGCTTAGCAACAACTAGAACATCGGTGTGTTATCAACATTATTCTCATCCTAAATCCACAACACAGCACTGTACCGGCTACTAGGAAGGAAATTAACTCTATCCCAGCCAAAACCAGGACAAGAGTTTAGACTTTTCAATTTTGTTTTAAAGATTCCAGGAGAGGGTGGAGGGTGGTGATGAGAATCACTGGTCATTTGCCATTAAGAATGTTACAGGCTTTTAATCACTTCCAACAGACTACCGGCTACTGATAGTTGAGTGAAACTGAGGGTGGGATTTGCACCTTTGTTGCTTGAATGGGCAAGTTCTCTGGCTGCTGTCAATCCTTTTCCTTTATGGATTTGGATACTCAGCAGTAGTGAAGAAGACTTTAAAGATTGCTGATAGAACAAAGGGATTAGGTCTGTTTATATAGAAGACAAGATCAGCGTGCTAATGAATGAGTAATGTTGAGAAGGTTACAAGCTCATGTATTTTATGGCTTAAGATAAATGTTAACAGAGACTAAGAATAAACTTGCCATCACTGCCTACTGCAGGCTTTCCTCCTGCACCTTCTTACGAAGTACATGGTTCAAGACACTGCCAGACAGGATGACTGGGTGGACTACTGCTGATTCGGTTTGGCAATTTCTGTCTTTTTTCCACTGGTCATCTCTTTCTTCAACACCATACAAGATAACAAAGTCTCTTAGGTCAAGACACTGTAAATATTCATTCTCCATAAATGTTGTTCTGTTAAACACAAGTCAGATCTGAGTTTATAGAATCCTTTCTTTCTTCAGCCTGGGCAACTTTCCAATTTTCTGAGGGCAAGCAGCCCAGCAAACACTCCTTCAGACAATTCCTCATCTTTCTCCTTTTTCCAGAATGAAAATCCAAAAATATCAGCAATGGGGGCCAAAATAACAAAGGAAAAGTGGGTGTTGCCACTTCTTGCCAGGCTTTTTGTAAATGTTCCTCTCCTTCCCTATCCCAGAATAATAACAGAACTTCCCAAAGAATCCACAGAATAAACCAGACTCTTTCAGCCTCTGATCTAATTCAGAGTAGATGCCATAACGAAAATACTAGAGAACAAGTACTGTAAAGGATATACTTTTTATCTGACTATTAAGGTTTTATTCCTCATCTGTTAAGGTTGCAAGAAATTCTAGGGCAACTCCTAGGTCCTTGATGATGCTCAGCAGTTATTCTTGTTTCTAGGGTATCGATTGGGTTGATGCTATTTGCTCTTCTTTTACTTGATAGTGAGGAATCTTAACTGGGGCATGAGTGGATAGATTCTGTAGTTTAGGACAGACTGGAGTGAAATACTGTTATGAAGAGCTGGAAAACCGGGGGATACAAGCTCCAGAGAGGTTCTCTGATCCACGCCTGCTTGTTCCTCCTCCAGCTTCAGTGACATGACCACAAGTAGTAAGTAGGGTGAGGGGGTACAGTAGGCAGTGAGATCCAGAAGCAGTGTTAAGCAGAGGTGGGATTAGAAACCGAGGCTGTGCTGGCAGAATGAGTTAATACAACTGAAGGGCCAAAGACCACTGCTGAGAAGCAGGATCAGAAACTAAGACGGAATGACAGCAAGAGGGACAGGAAGCAGGTTTTTAGAGCAATGATCAGGATGTTATCTGCAGCTACAGAATAGCTGTTTGGGTTTCTTCTGTAGCAGATGTGTGTGGCAACCATTAACGGAGTTCACAAGGTCGGTTCTTTGACTCGTTGAATGCTGGTGACTGGCTGCAGCTTGTCTGTCTTGAGTTACATGTGCTGCTGTTTTCTACAGGTCATTCTTATTTTAGTTGAAATTCTTGGGGTTACAATGAATTCACTATTGTGAGAATTTAAAGAGAAGTTTTTTTTTTTCCCAAGGGTGTGTTAGATCAACAAGTCATTGAACTTAATCATGTTCATACGTGTGATAGGAAGGAACAATTTCTTCATCAGTGGATTTACTAGGGGAAGTTCTGCTGCCTGGATTTAGGCATTCAAACTCTGTGAGACTGCTGCCTTTTGATCTGTCAGAGCTATACGATTGATCTATATAATTCAATAACTGTGTATGAACTGTGCCATGACACGTTCAAAGAGCTAATAATTGATTCCTTGAAACTATTTTTACCCGTGTGAGTCATGGTGGGACTTGTGACCTCCCTAAGATGTTTTTTGAGCATCCTAATTGTGACCATTCCCCAAAGGGCAAGGGTCTATGAAGTGTTTCCAGGTCAGTGGCTGTCAGACTGGAATTCCCAAACCAGAGGGAACAGCCACCCAAACTGAGACATAGTCTGGAATCTGAGGACCATGTCTGTGTGAGAAAAGAGTTTCTCAGTTCTGTGCTTCTGCTTCTATTTTGATTGCTAATATAGTTTCTGGGGTTTTTATTTTTGAGAATGCAAAGCTAGAAAATTTGATTCATCAAGTCCAGGCAATGTCTCATTGGAAGACTCCTGGAAAACCACACTTGTTCTAGAGGCAAACACGATGTCATTTCAGTAGCAGAATCCTTTTGTGAGCCTCCTGGAAACAAATGTTTTGCATTCTTCCCAAGGAAGAAAAACGCCATCACTCTAACATCCCCCCTTCCTTCTTCTTCCCCCAGCTTTATACGCTGAGTACGACATCCGTCATATGGTATGGAATATCCCTTTGGTCCTTTGGGGTCAGCTGTCCCAGCTGTGTCCCCTCCCAACTTTGTGTGCACCCCCAGCCTACTCACTGGTGGGATGGTGTGAGAAGCAGAAAAGGCCTTGACTCTGTGTCAGCACTGCTCAGAAGTAACAAAAACACCCCTGTATTATCAATACTGTTTCCAGCACAAATCCAAAACATAGCCCCATACTAGCTACTATGAAGAAAATTAACTCTATCTCAGCCAAAACCAGCACATTCTAACAACTAAAACATCGGTGTGTTACCAACATTATTCTCATCCTAAATCCAAAACACAGCACTGTACCAGCTACTAGGAACAAAATTAACTCTATCCCAGCTGAAACCAGCACACATGAGGACTCAATTTTTCTTGTTCTGAATTCATTCAAAAAAATTACCCTGCAGACTCTATTTGTGGTAAACTTTTCTTGAGAAAGCCTTTTCTTGAGCCCTGTTCAGAATCAAGACTGAATCTGAATGCTGTTTAGAAGCTGCAAAGGTTGTAAGTGTGTGAACAGGTAAATGTATCAAGAGCAGCACTGTGCCTCAGTCTTCTGAGAAGCTAGGAAGATCAGTGTCCTTTAGAGCTTCCAGCTGATGTTTCTATCTGTTCTCCAAACTATTGTGCTCTCCATAAAAAAAGTATGTTGACCTGGAACAGCAAAGCAGCTTGCTTTTCTTTCTTTAATTAGGTGATGACTTAAGATATTTACAGAGGAAAGAGGGTAATTTCCTGAAGTAAAGCCAATTGATAGTAGGGGTGTTGAGGACCTCTCTTCATCTATAGGGATCTTCCCCCCTGGCCCCGTGTCTGAACAATCCCAAGTTTTTGGTTTCTCTAGTGCAGAAGCAAAGATAGAAGGCTGGCTCAGAGTGTCAGGGAGGGAACTAAGACATAAATCCAAATGTCCTTATTGGGACTTTGACACATTTGCTTTCCAGCTGGTTGAGAGCATAGCCACGAGAAGAACGTGCTTGAGAATTTTCCACCTGCCCATTTGACGTAGGACAAGAAAGAAACCATTCATTTCCTGACAGCATGTCTGAACGCTGGAAGTGGAATGGTTATTTAATGTGTTTAGTTTTTTTGGCAATCTGATTCATAGTTTTTGAATGTTTGTAGTTGGCATTTCTTGATGCAATACATATTTTTTTTTTATTCCATGAATAAAAAGATGCAACAGACAAATCTTCAGGGCATCAGAGCATACTGTGGTCTATTGTCTGTTTTGTTCTCCCTCCAATAGCAGGATAAATAAAAGTATTTTAGGGCCCGTCCTCTTCCATCAAGCCTCTGGGAAAGAAAAAAGAAAGGGCGGGGGGGTGGACTGTGAGCATGGAAAATTTTATGAAATTGCTCATGGGTTTCCTTTTCATGTGAAATTTCCCTGAAATTTTCCCCATGACTCATTTCATTCTTGATTCCTTTTTAAGTCCATAGTTTGGGCTTTTTTTTTTTTTTTTTTAAAGACAAGTAGGTAGCTTTTTCCTGCCCAGTGTGACGTGGATTTTGCAAAGTTGTATATTCAGTGCTGAAGTTATTCTGCGTCTTCTGAGTGCTTAGACCTTGCAGTCTATTCTCCATAGGGACAGATGCCCTCTTTTCTCTAACTTCTCTTTATAGCCCGTGGGCAAATACAAGAAGCAAGGAATGCACTTCCAAAGAAAACGGATATTAATCAGAGGTGTCTTCTGTGAGGGAAGAGGTGGTGTGAAGTAGGATGTTTTATTTTAGCAGGTGTCTATTGATGGTTGCGAAGGTCTTGTATTGACAGAAAGTCAATGAGGGAATTTGGTACGGTTTCATAGCTTCTGACTTGCAGTTTTCAGTTCATGCTGATGTACGCTCTTTCCGCTGGATTTAGACTTCTCTAGAACTCATTCCCTGAAATGCCACCTGGCATCTTCTACAGTGGTAAGGGCAGCTCTTTTCTGGATCGAAAACGTGCATGACTAATTCCTTTTTATTGGAGAAACGGAAATACTGTCCAGTGTGAGAGATGTAAAAGGTTGATAGAATGCCGGAGTCCTTCACCAACCTGTAGTCATTGCCACTCATAAAATAAGTTCCATGGAATCCATACATTCTTTATTTACTGTGAATACATCTGGTCTGACCAAACTCTTGGACATGCGTAAAGCTCTACAGTATAACTTTTCTTACAAGGGAAAAAAATCAAGACTCCCAGGATTCTTCTAGTACCTGTAAGATAGGGCTTGCTTCTTTTGTAGAAATAGCCACAATAATATGTTCTTCTACTGGAATTGAAGTTTAGTATAACAATTCAACGCATCTGAAGCATTGTAAACCCTTGAAGATCTTGGCAGCGTTTCTTGGAATATCTGATTCCATAAAGGTTTGTATGATCTGATCACCAAAGTATCTGAATGCTCCTCACAGTGAATTAAGGCCTGTCCTTTTTTCCTCTCCTCTCCCCACCCCCTTTCAGGGTTCAGATAAACCGTATTGTTTACAAGACCTGAGTCTTTTGAAAAAGCGTGTGATCTCCCTAGTGAAACAAATGAAATTATTTAAATTCTAAATGATTAATTTGTTGGAAAATAAAGCTTAAATGCTAGAAGTAAAATTGCCTGCAGAGGTTAATTCAGTTTTGATCTACACATTGGTAGTATCTTTGATTTATATGAACACATACTATTTTTTCTGTAACCAGCTGTTTTCTTTCTCTAAACTTAAAAGCAACCAAATGGAGAGCCTTGAGTGAAGAATGTCGCTTACTCTTTAATTAGAAACACACCTACCTGTCCTGCTCATAAGCAGTGCAGTCCTCCTTATGTTGAAAACTTCGTGGTTAAACTTCTTCATCCTTTATGAAGAAGGAGCTTATTTTGTAGAGAAATTAAGCTGACTTCTTAGCGAGGCTCTTTCCATATCACTAATAGCATAATTTCTTCTAGTTGGATAAATTACTACATCTGAAAAAAGTTTGGGATACTTGAAAAGAAGTCTTAAGAACAAACTGAAAACTGAAATCCAAAATAAGATTAAAGTGAAATAATAAAAAAAACCCCAACCCTACCCACACACACCCTCCCACCCCCATATAACTGGAGAAATCTTCCCTGCATTAACTTACAGCTATTATGTCATAGGAACTTGCAAATACTGAGAGAAAGTGGCAATTTCCTTGACTGTGGCAATGCTGGCTTAGTTCCCCTTTCTAAAATGAAGGGAGTTTTCCATCCAGGAATAAGTAGATGTATTGCAGCTCACTTTGGATTTAGGTGTATTTATGCCTTCCCATGTATAAAGTGTAAATTCTTAGCTTGTTTTGAAGTATCAGTACATCTAAGTGCTGATATACGCTATTTAGCTGTTTGTTCAACCGGATAGGAACCCTGAGCAAAAACTTGCTGCTGTGTTTGGTTTTTACAATCCTGTTTTTGTGTTCTTGTCTCTGAATGTACCAATAGCTATAAGTATTTGTTGAAAGGCCAAGTTCTTGTAAATTAGATGCATGCTCAGAAAGTCCCTTGGTAAACTAGGCAAACTAAATTTCCCAGCTTGGTCACTGTTTACTCTTTTCAGTTACGAATAATATGACTGGAGACAAATGTGGCTGTTCCTGAGTTGGGAGAAAAATCATCCAGTGAATATCTTTGTCACGACAAAAGGAAGAAAATTTTTGGAATCAAAGTGACACTTAAAATGTTACCACTTTAATGACTGTACTAAATAGTCCGTTATTAAGGACTGGTAGCCTATTAGTAATGTATTATATACATAAAGAGTGTGTATGGGGTAGGAGGCTGGGGTACTCATGGCATTAGTAATAGATTACATCCTTGGGATTATTAGAGGGTAATGGGTTAACATCACAGCAAAGTGATTAGGGAATCTTTCTGTCTGATGTGTTTTATCATCAGTAGGTTACTTTTTTTTAATTTATAATTTCTTTTGAAAATAGAACTGGATAAGGGAAAATTCTAGTGGTCACGGCGACGCTTGCCCAGTGTGCATCTGGCCTAGGATGGTCTTTGAATACATATGATTATATGGAAAATAAGTTTGGTTGATTAAATTCAGTAGCGTTTGTAATGTGTTTTACTTAGCTGTTCATGATATATTATTACGTTTGTCCAGTTTATCTAAATGAAGACTGAAGTTTCATGGTTAGCTTGTAATTATCTTTATGGAAACAAAATTACTAAATCAAAATATGGGTCAATAGCATAATAGTGGGAGATGATAGGTATCCACATGCTGGTCTTTTCAAACAGGGCAACCTTTGGAAGATTGTTCTAGATAAACTATTGTTTGCTAAGTGAACTGAATTGAATAGCCTTCCATAAACATTTGATTAAATGATCTAATGGTATCTTCTGGCTTTAAGCTTTGAGGAGGACAAGCCCATGACAACTAAAATACAGTCTGAATCTAACACAGTTTTTCCAAATGTCTTCTGGTGGCATTGATGGAAGAATATTCTTTTGTGTAAGTCGTCAGGAACAAACTGAAAGAAAACTGAAGAGGGAGCTATTTTGCAAAAGCACTTCATTTTGCAAAGAGCTTTTTTCATCGCTTAAGTTTGTTATGACTCTGCACGTATTTAGTCACTTCTCATATGTAAAGAGAAAAACGGCAGTTTTCATCGTCACTTTTTATCCTTTTCATATGTAAATGTTAGTGAGTCTGATAACCTGGGTCTTGAACTGCTTTCTAAAACAGCTTGAAAGGGCTAAACTTCATAATTTGCTGAAAATCTGTTCAAAACTCCAAGCTGTGTGGGTGTACAGCAGTAGTAGCATGTTCTTGTAGGAAAACCTTTATTCATAACAGGAAACTCTTCCAGGGCATCCTGTACCCTGTTCCTTCCCTCCCTTTTCTCAGAAGAAAAACTTGAAAAAATATTGCCTGCATAGTATTTTGCATTTGGAATGTTCTAATGTCACGAAGATGTGAGGAGAGTGAGGCATCCCTGAGGTTAAGTGTCTCTTTACCTTTTCCTACTGTGATTGCAAATTTTACTCAAAAGTTCTAAAATATTAACCCCCTGTAGATCAAGCCTCCATGAAAATAAGCTATGTGTATATTTGCTGCTTCATATGAAGAGAAAGTGGAGCTTTCTTTTGTGAAATTAGATTATAGGATCAGCCTACTGAATGGAGCGAGATGGGATGGGGAATGAGGGGAAATAATTCCAGTGACCCAACTTAAGGCATTTACGTAAATGCCCAAAATGAAATGAAGGAAATCCCTTCTTTGATGGATTGGTACTAGGCTCGGCAAATTCAAAATTGCATAAGGTGGTTTTGATCCAGGATTTTAAAAAGTCTGTGCTACTTTGCTGGTATGAAGCAGAAGACAGCTAATTTCTTTTCAATTTAATCTTTTCTCTCAAAGATTTGAAAAAAAAAAAACCCAACCAAACCCTTACTCCAGAAACACAGTAATGTTATTGTAATATACATACAAAGAGGTGAAAGCTGACTTAGAAGGCAATTCTTAAAATTACTTGAATTCTTTTGACTTCAGTATCTATTTAAGCTAAAACACTTGAAGAAACGTGCTCCTTTACATAAGCACGTCTCGCTCTGGAAGCTGCTTGTGGTTTAATGTTTCATCACAATAATGGCAGCTTATATGTGCTGCCAAGAGACCATTACTTTTTCTTCTTGCACTCAGGCTGTTCCAGTGAGATACCTTTAAGGTGAGAAAATGCATATTTAACAAATCCTGTCATCACTGCCTATTCAGTGAGAGAGCTTTGTGTGTGAACTTCTTACCCCAATCCACCAAGCGTAATTGCTGATATTTCTATGGAGCAAAGTTTACTTTAAAAAAAAGAAAAGGAAAAGAAAGAAGGATAAAATAAACCCTAATACTGGAATCAGATGTGATTTACAAGGAGAGACTTTAAAAATGGCTTATATAAATAATGAAGATTATTTGATTATAAATACTGTAGTATGTTTACAAAAAGTGTTTTGCCTTCTGCAAGGAAATCAATGGGAAGGTTCAATCTGATGTTGTTAGAAACTTACTTAGAAAATGGGTTGTGCCATAATAAAACCTTGATCCTTTGAATTTTTTGTTTTTATCTCCTAATGATATTCCCTTCAAAGCACCAACTGCAGCTTTACCTCCACATCTTTTGCATAATGGGAATATATCAAAGAGTAGCACACGCTGGGGGTAGTGCAGGGCTACGCATGTGCTATGTGACCAGCCAGCTGCTTCCAAACGGAATTTATATGGCTATATGATTTCAGCGTACTCTTTGAAAAGAGTGCTAATTTGTCATATGAGTAAACTGGTGAAGGTGGAGGAGGATCTAAAAATCCTGGTTTTGGTGACTATTGCTAGCTTACCTTTTACAACAGAAACTAACAAAGGTGACATTTTTTTTTTCTTCCTGTTCCCCATTTTCTATAGCAAAAAAACTCCCAAACAAACAAATTCAAAGAGAACGTTGATTAAATAGTAAGTATGGGTAGTAATATCTTTATTAAAAACTGAATTGCTGTACGCATTGCCCATAAAGCTTTTATAAATATTGATGTAGAAGGTTGTTTACATTTCCTGATATATTCAAATCCAGGGCAGAGGGAAAATGAAGACTTAAAGAACAGTTTCATGAACGTTTGTCTTCAGTATATTTTTCTGAATATTCTGATGTTCTCATCAATACATCAAAATTAGTAATCAGATTTAATTGCTGAGCAATCCTTGACATCACTTAGTCCAATGATTGATTCGTCTTACCAGAATTACTTTAATAATATATCTGTTTGATCCCAAAAGAAGAGATCTTTTAAAAAAGTTTTTGTGAAAGCTTCTTTTCTTACTGTAATGGTTCAACAAAATGTTCAGCTGTGGCTGAATTGGAAAGGAAACTCATTGTTGTAGCTTGTATCTGCGTTGGAAAAAAATTTTCAATATAATAAATCTTAGCTGTTGCT
>NW_008824051.1:2981756-2993811 GCF_000699105.1 Pygoscelis adeliae
AGTTGTTTTCAAATTTTCTCCTTACTGCACTTTTGAAATTTTTTTTATAACCAGCTTTACCCCTCCTCCAGTGAGTTAGACAAGGGTTCTTGGGAAAGATGGGTGATGGAAAACTCAGGCTCATATACGCCCGAGTCAGTACATTAATCTTCTGGGTTGTAATTGGCTTCAAATTGTCTTTGTTAGAAGGCATGTTGTTTTGCCTTGCTTAGCTGTAATACAGGGCTTTCCAATAGCTCCAGGCTTTGCCTTTGACATAGTATGTCCTTTATTCCCACTGCTGCGTTGTTTTGGTTCTTTCTGTCCTCTCTGTCTGGCTGTTAATCTGCGACAAGAGCAGGAGCAGGTGAAAATGATTTGTGTGAGAAGAAAGTTTGGAGTGTTAAGCAACTTCATGTAAGATTAAAAATTATATGTTTTAGCCTTGAGAAATTATGGGCTTAATCTAAGTTATTTGTGTTAATCCAGGTATATAACTGATACAGTAACAGCCTGGGATTTTTCTCACAGCACATTTGTAGATACCATAGTAGAAGTTGCAAACATTTATCTTCTATTTAAACTATGAAAAATGGATTATTAATCTTTTAAATAAAACAATGTAATTCTCTGTGCATTTCTGTGGAGAGCTTTTAAGGCCATCTACATATTAAGAGCTACCCTCATGGGAAGACAGTGCTCTTGCATAAATTCAGATCAAAGTACATACAAGAAATCATATTTAGTGTTAAGAGTGGAAGCACTCAAAAGAAGTGTCCCCATATGTTCTCCTGTGAAAGTCAAAATTAGGAGTTTTTAACTTAACAATCACAGCTTAACTTTTTCAGAGGTGTTATTGCCTCAGTCGTTGCTCAAGGTGGACCTGCTGAGTGGAGAAGTTGAAACTCTGAAGGGCAGGACCCTTGCCTTGCTTGTCACTGGAGCTCTTATTTTAGTGCCATTGTGGAGAATTAGGTTTAAGACCCTGCTCAGTATGAGTTAAGGTGTGTAGGAGTTAGTGTTTCTGAATTAGGTGTCTCCACTAGAATAGAAATTCACATACTATTCATTCTGTCCATGAGCTTGGAAAGTAGCATCCCTGCCTGTCATCTTGGTTTTATGCCTCTGGGAAAGACGGCAAGTTGACCCAACTGCCAGTTAATTAATTCATAACATTTTAGTAAAGAGTTGGAACAATTTTACTGTCCCTTGTTTGATGAAGGTCTTGTAACTATAGTTTCTCTAAATAGTTTCCATGCTTTTGTTAGTGTTTACTTATGCTAGCATAAATGAGTAGCTTTAATCGACTCCAAGTGATACCAGGTCTTCAATCCTTGCGTTGCATCATTTGCCATCACTACTCTTGCTCATCAAGCTGTTTGCTTGATGGTCATGCTGGCAATAAAAATATTTCAGAGCTGAACATCTCAGTATAGGATAAGATAGCTGTCTGTTCCATGCTCGGATGAAAAATGTCACTTAGCTCTGAGACATAAGAATATTTTGTAGTCAATGCTGTTATTTTTAATGCTGGTGCTTTGTAGCTGTGCTTGTAATGTTTTTTCTTAACTTCAGCGTGCCTTGCAGTCATGCCAGAAGCGGACTAATTTTCTTGAGGCTGTATTGTTTGGATGCAAAGTGTCCTAGTATGTAAAGATATACTGTCCTTTAGTTATTTGGGAGTACTGAGAGTTTCAGCAGCGTGTTTACTTTCATAAGACACGGGGAGAAGCCTCAAAGTGATGAGGAAGAGAGGGAAGTGGAATGTCGTATGCGTCTGTTTTTGACAAGTCCATGGTTTATAATTTCCCCAATAAAAATATGACCTCCACAATGCCCATTGCAATGAACCTCATTAAAGGCATTTCAAGAGCTGTGATTGCATTTGGGAATTCTTCTGCAAATGCAACTAGAAAGATGTTCGTGCTTTCTCATATATATCCTTAGCCAGTTGCCCAGGTACTTCACTTATTAATGAGCATATTTTGCAGCTTGAAGATAAGCTCTTCTAGCTTCTGTTTCTGTGATATTAGTATGCTAATCAGAAATAACAGATTCTTTCCAGGAATTCTGTGTTTTTGTATAATCTTTTTCCTGAAAGGTCAGGGCACTTGGTAAAAGGGGAAACATATGCCAGGGTGTGTTCCCACTTGGAAATAACTGAGAGAATGATAGATCTTCTTGGAAGAGAAATTCTTGTAGCAAGAGAGGGGAAAAAAAAAAGAAAAAAAAATCCTTATAATTAATTGCTAGATCATTAAATCTGTCTGGCCCTAAAGAAATGAAAAGTCTAGATACAGCTGATATTAAACATGTTCCATGACTATAGAAACTGCTATGAGAAGATTCCTGATTTAGATAATTCTGGTAGCATGATCTCTGCACAGCCAAATCTGGATAATATCTTCCTTTTTTGGATATGATTTATCTAGTGCAAAGATTGAGTCATTGCATTTCCTCTTAGATTCCTTTTTTATTATTATTTCTTTTAAGGGGGAGAGGGGATACCAATAAATAACCTTCTCTAGACTGTGTGCCTTGTCCCCTGTCTCCTATATCTTCCACGTGATAGTTTTGGTGTAGGTCAGGGTATTCTTTATCCTCTGGCCTCTCATCCCCGAGGTATGAGCAGCATAGTTTCCAACCAATTTTTTTCTTCAACGATCACAGTCTTTTAAAAGTTGTTCTGTCTTTTTGTTCCTTTCCTCTATTACTTTGCAGCTTTTTAAAGCACTTTGCTAGCAACATCAGCGGTACTGAGTGGGAGACTGGAAGTGGTCAGTTGGCCTATAAAAATGCCCCAAATATGTGTTGGGGGGCTCTTTATCTATAGCTCTTGTGAGGCTTTCCTTCTTTCCTCCCCTTTTTTCCCTAAGAGCTCTTGTTAAGCTAGAGCATTGCTCACATGTGTAAAATCTAGTAGCCCCTGAGTAGCTATAATGGGTTATTTCCCTGATTAGGTCACTTGCTGTTCTGTAATTATTTCATGGATACTTTATTCTTGGATTGCCTAGCATCTATGTGTCTGCCACAGCATGTCTATCTAATGAATCTGCAACTGCCAAATATATTTGCAGCTGACTTGAAACTCATTCTTACTGTAACATTGACTTGGTCTTTGTGATGGGAAATACAACACCTATTAAACCACTTTTAATTCTTTTTTATAAGCTCTTTTCAGTTCTGGCAAACTTTATTAGAAACTGAGATTGTGTATGAGCTACTATTTTACATAATACAAAGCTAAAAAGCTAAAAATCTTAGTCCTAGAGGTTGCTTTTTTCCATTTGTCTTCTGGCAGCTTAGTTAAATGTTGCATAAGCACTGGCAGATAACTTCCCCGGTTGCTTCAGCATTGAATTACTTTATTTAGCTTCTTATACTGGTCATTTGTTACAGGATAAAATGACCTCGCTAAATGTTCATGCAAAACATTTTGTTACTCATTTGTCAGTAGCAGTGGGTCCTTTGCGTCTAAATGCAGAACACCTTACAAGTAAGAATCAAATGGGCTCATATCTTCCTATGTGTTTGAGGGACCAAAGCCATTCAGCTTTAACAAGAAACATGAGTTTCTTTATTATGCTATATTGGTAAAACATTTTCTGGCTTTGAGAACACTTAAAGTTTGAAGAAAAATGTTGTGTGTTTTATAGAATCAGATTCAGTAGCCCTGGAACCAGAACCAATGTATCTGCATCAGCCTGCCGCCGTGCATGGGCTGAGAATCCCTGCTGAGACATGGCGCTTTATTAGCTCAAGTACAGATCATCTAAGTCAGCTGTGCGTCTTCCCAAGCAAAGTTTGCATCTATGACCAGCTCCACGCAGATGTGTGAAGGAAGTGTTTACACTGTGAAATGCAGTGCTCTGTTAGAAATGGCTCTGAAGACCTGGATCGACTTGAAGCCCTGAGGATGTCCCTTTGCAGTTCTGTCAGAAGAGAAGCTTCCCGTCGTAGCTGGTGGAAAGAAAGAATTACAGAGCTGAAGACGGGGTGAAAGCTACAGTTCTTAACACTGGTTTGTAATGTAATCTTAGAAATATTCAGATATACTGTTGACTGATCCTACTGGTGAGCTATGCAAACGAGATTTGAAGACTGTTCTCTAGAAGGCTCTGAAAAGCACAGCAGATCTCCTTCTCTTACTGTAAGGTCTTGAAGCAGAAGTATTAGTTAGTAGTGGGACGGTAGTTTGGCAGTGAGTGGGTTTTGGCTATATCGCTTTGGGTGTTCCATCTTCACCAAAACATAACAGACTGAGAACAGGATTTCATGCAAATAAACTGTTTCTGCTGCTTCTAGTGGGAATGAAAGGTTTGTAAATTTTCTGCAGAACTGCTGCATTTTTCCTCTTTTGCTTCAAAGCCTGCCAGGTAGCCAATCTTTTGTTTCTGCTATGCTTACCTTGGAAAGCAGCCAGCCGGTAAGCATAACTCACTAGAAAACTACAGTTTATCTGGCTTTTAAAGTTGTTATAAACATGTGATATTTGCTGATGTGTAAGTATGCTTCAAAGTGCTGTGTATTCCTGATATAAAGGCAGTCCTGCAAAATTTCAAGTTCTCCATGTAATTTTCCAATTAAGTGGCTAGAACATTTTTAACATTATTTGCAAATGTTTTTTTTTCTTTGATATTTGTCTTGGAAATGTATTTTAAAAAGCCTGAGGCAGTTGCACAGACTCAAAGGCTTGGCAGAGTTATATGCAATTGATAATAGCAATTTATTATTGTTAAAAAAAAAAATACTGACATAAATTTGTCTGTAGGCACTGTTCTCCATCTCTTGTATAAGTACTGTTTGGCCAGAATGACTTAGATGGTAGAGAAATGAAGACAAATCTCCAGTTTTTCTTTTCAGCCCTTTAACAATTCTGAGAGTAGATAAAATCCATAATCTGATCTTGGTGAAGACTCACTGGCTTCAGTAAGTTTGCTGTTGGGATTTTTAGCATGGGGCCTGCTGAAGTTTTATAGCATGTAATGTGCTACTAAGAAAAGGAATCAAGTACTCCAGCAATTGCCATTGTTTTACAGGTGACGGCTGTCATAGTATAAAAGATATATAAAAAAAAGCTGCTCTAGTTCAAACAAACAAACAAAACCAAAAAAACATGCTCTAATATTACCCATCCAGAATTAAATTCATTTGTAGCATATATTATAACTGGGGAAGGAGGAATTATTTGGATTAATATATTCTGTTCTAAAACCAGGAGAGGTTTTTGTAAAGGATGGTCACAAATGCAAAGCTCTCACTGAAACTTTCTGCAAGTTGGGTACCTTGCTTAAGGCCTCTGAAAGTCTGCTTTTACATCCCCCCTTTTTATTTTCATAATTGCACTCCTCAGAATAATATGAGTTAGCATAAGTTTTCTGCCATGCTGTTACTATCCTAGTGATGGTCGGTGGTTTTCATAGCTTGTTGAACAGGCTGTTTGAATTTTGTTCATACACGTCTCCTGTATTTCTTTTGAGTTGTTAACCTGATGAGAAAATTCTGTCTTAATGAGCGTAGAAAAGACATTAGACGTTTCATGGATGCATCCTTACACAGAAGGGAGTTGTGAGTTACTGTTCTGTAAGCAGGCTGAGAAAAGAGTTCATTTTGGAAATGGTGAATGCAGCAAAGTTTTTAGAACCTTGGAAATTAAACTTTTTTTTTAAATTGTAAGTTCAGGATCTGTTGCAGTGCATATCAATAACTTGAAGAGCTTTCACTGTTGTCAGGGAGTGATTTTGGTTCAACGCCAGCAGCAGAGATTTTAAGATACTCCACTGAACACTCTACTAGTTTTGTCTTTGAGTGACTGTTCTTCAGCATGGAGTCCTTGATTCCTGTTCCCCGGCTGAGGATTTTGTTGTGAAATAGGTACTTCTGAAATTATAAATGCCACCCCTCCCCACCAAGAACAGCTGTGAACTAAAGTGTTGGGGTGCTCTTATGCAGGGGGAAAACAATTGTGATTGGAGATGTTACAAACAAAACCCAATAAGTCAAAGTAGAACTTTTTATCTGTTTTCATAATTTTCACTTGGATTTGTTATTTATCAAAATTGGTAGGCTTTTTGGTCCGTTATAGATTTTTAAAACCAGAGGACTTAGATTTGCCAGCTGTCGACACAAGTAGCTTTTTTTGTAAAGTAGACTGGGCCTAGAGCTGACCTGCAGGTTTTACATAATATACCTAATAAAACTCCAGAACTGACCACTACTCCATGTTTGTTGCAAGGTTAGGGGTTTTTTTTGTTTTATCTAAAGACAAGGGGTGAAGGGGATGGGGGAAATACAACAGCTGTTCTTCATCTGCCAAACCTATTTTTGATGATTTGTCAGCCGGGGCACTCTTTTTGTGTTGGTTGCTGTTTAATACAGGCTTGTGGGGCCACAGTAACTTGAAGGATAGTACAGAGAACTACTATATGCATGGAAAGCCATGAAGAAGTAACTCAAAATTATTTGTGTCTGTGCAATATGCATAATAAAAAATGAGGTACCTTTTGGTAGAAAAAGCTCTTGTGCAGTTCTTCCTACAGCAGCTCAAATTTGTCAATTCATCTAGATTTTCTGAATATAGTAAGGAATAAAAGCAAGCTACTTTTCCATAAATCATTCTTTTTTTTCCCAGGAAGCAGCTGTAGCTGTTGCTTGATACCCTCTTCGAAATGATTTGAATTACCTTAGCTCATGCTCTTATTCAAGCTTTATTGGTCTAATAATTGTCTGGAGGAACAGTGGAAAGAGTACAGGTAAACGAGTGAAAAAGCATCAGACTGATTTTATATCTGTACCCTGACTGAATTATCTGCTTACAGTATCTAAAGGCTGTACTGCAAAGAATCTTGGCCAGGTTTTTTGCATTTGGAAAGACACAAGTACTTGGAAGAGCAAATTAAATATTCTATTGAATTTTTTATTGAATTATAATAGTCAGATTAAGTCTTGGCAAATAAAAGAGATAATAAATTGTAAGATACAGCAATAATCATATTTTATTGGTAATATTTTTGGAAATTACTCATTAAGTATTGTACTTTTTATTTTGTGCATGTGTAAGCTAATATATGCTGTACTGTTAGAGAGGGTCAGGGATGTGGTTTGTGATGATAATTATCTTTTATTACCCTATCCTATATTGTTTTATGATAGGCGTGTTAAATCTCTTAAAGGTTTTTAAATGCAATAACTGAATAAAAGGGAAGTAGTTTTAATGGTCAAGCGCCTGTTTCTTCACGTGTTTTTTCTGTGATAGTGATCTGTGCCATATTTGTATGTTCCTTAAAATAAGGAAGTGCCCAAGAGAAGAATCAGAAATAAAATGTTGTTCATAAAGAGGTCTGTGGAGACTGATGGAGCTTCTTGCCTGTATCGTGTGGGCTACTGATCAGAGTGGATATCTGTGCAATTAATAATTCAGCTTCTTCCTGTCATTGCTTCCCACATAACCTCTGCTATTTCTGCAGTTCTTTTAACTGAGGCACAAGTGAGAAGTTACGTGATCAAAGAGATGGGGTAAGTTGTAGATCTGGAAATACGATTGAGTCAGTCGATAAAAGCTTGCTGTAAGCATTTTTCTTTTTAAAATATGGTCCTACATAGAAACTAGTTTCTTGCTCTGAGTGCAAGAATTGGTAAAAATTTCCTTTGAAATGTTGTTATTGGAAAAAACCCCATAAAATGCTCAAACAGAAAAGCCTGGTGATTTGTTGGACTTCAAACGTTCTGCTAGGATGTGTCATTTCCACTGAAACTTTGCCTGGCTGATCTTTTGTCACTTGGCCACCTGCTCGGTGGTTGCCGAGACCCCGGTGTTATTTGCCTCACAAGCTGGGAAGGATTGTCCAGCTGCCTGCTCTCCTGTCTTTATGATTTTGTTTAGTAACCTTAAAAACTAGTGAACAAGTAAAAGTTTGGGTCATTTGTTTGATGGCTTGTTCAATGGGCATCTGGGAAGTTGGCAGTCTTTGTTCCCCTCTTGCCCACCTCCTTGAAGTCCAATTCACCCAGACGAAAGGTTTTAAAAGTTGTTGTGAAAATTGTATCTTCTGAGTTGGAAATTATGTTTCAGAATGCAAAATTGAATATGGGAGCTGGAATTTCCAGCTCACCTCTTTCATTTGCCATGCTTAGAGGAAATGCAGAACTAAATTAAGTCAGTTCGCAGTTAACTGCTGACTTTCTTTGCAGAACTGTTACTGAAAAGGCATTATTGGCTGGCTGTGTGAGTTTTTGCTTGATTTTAATTGAAAATAATGTTTACCTTTTCCACTGGTAATTGACTGAAAGAAGAATTAAACCCAGTGCCTAGTATTCCCCATTCAGTTCTTGAAGACTAATGAACAGTTTTATTGCCCGTGCTGATTTAATGGAAACATACTGACCGGTAATAATACAATGTTGTTTTACTGGCACTAAAGAGCATTTCTTTATTGTTTCAGTAGTGTAATAAAACCTGATTTGCTGACTGCATAATACTAAGTGCTTAAAAATCTCTCTAGTTATCAGGCAGCTGGCTCTGTTTGTCAGGTGATATTGCTTAATTCCATACTGTAGGTTAAATCTTGTTTTACCTTGAACCTGGAAGATGAATTAACCTGTTTGTACAAGAACTTTGAATTAGCCAGCAACTGTTAAGGAAACATGAAGCATGTGGTGAGTCTTGACTACTGTGAAACTTCTAGACCTTTAATTTTAGAACTTTTTTGTTTCTTACCAGATAAACTTATTTTGCATCCTTTGCCCACTTATAAGCCATAGAAGCAGTTGTGAAGAAAAACTAGTGTTGTTGTAGAGAACAGGCTGTTCAAAACCTTTTGAAGTCATCATCATCATAACAAGCTGTGGTTTGTCTGTCATTCCAGCTGTACTTTGAATAAAAGCATGTAGATGATAAGCAAAACAAGCCAAAATCCGATCACAGGAAGGTGCCTCTGCTTTATGTTACTATGCAAAAACCTTGTTTGCATAGAATATTGAAATAACTTCAAGAAAATACTCTAATAAAGATGAAGTTTACAAAAATGCAACTGTTTTGGAAAGTAATTTGTCCCATTGTAGCCAAGAATTTTTAAAATTAACTGAAATGTAAATCAAAAATTGTATTTTAAGAATTACTGTTTCCCGTTACCTGGAGACAGAGCATGTTTTTCTTCTGCTATGGCAACGAGAACATGTAAAGTACAGTACCCCAATAACTTGGAGTTCTGCCACAAAATAGATGAAGAACTACAAGCCCAGTATGAGGGTGCTGTCTTTCTTACTGTTTGCAGCTTTCAACCTGAATCTTAAAATGATTTTGACTGTCTCCCCACAGCTCTGACCCACACAGCAAATGGAAAGTGACTTTAAGATGCATAAAGTCCGTAATATGCGCTAAATCCAGCGTTGAGAGTGATTGCTGCATTAGGAAGAGAGAGTTGTCAGTAAAGGAATGCTTCTCTACTTTGAAAATGCTTGAGTTTTGTAATTCAGACTTCCTGTCGAATCCTTTAATTTCTTGGGTGTCTCATCTCTGACATGAATCAGCTCTGATTTTCTTTGTTTTGAGATTTTTCACATTTGTTTTAGATCATTTTACAAGTCCTTATTAAGTACTTCTTTCCCTTTGAGATTACTTGTTGTTTTTTAATCATGTGTTGAAGTTGCAGGCGTGTATTTTGCATTGATGTGTAGCTGTTACTTCTCTTGTTGGATGCATATGTTAGATTTGGGATGGCTGACATATATCTATAAAGATACTTTCTTTCTAAGCTAGGTGTTTAAGGGGCTGAGAGATGCAAAAGACTGATAATAGAGTCAGTTCCCTGTTGTCTTTGGAAGTAGGTGTCTGGGAATTCCTCAGGTGACTGACGCAATGGTGAACCGGTTACAAGAGCCCTTGTAGTGCCAACACAAGTTGACACCGGCGTGCAGAGCCTGGCCTGGCCTGGCAGGACTCAACAGCTGAGCCTGCACGCCAGTCGTGCAGTCCTCAGCATTACGGCTTTCCGTTTCAGCACGGTGTGTGGCCACTTGGAGCGTGCTGCTCTTCGCCTGCCCAAACACGCTGGTATTGCAGGGGCAGGGGGGGACATGGGGTGTGTATGGGAGGGGTATTGCTGGGTCGGGGTGGGAGATGTGGGATGTGGGGCTGGGAGAGGGGTTGCTGTTGGGAAGGGAGAAAGGTGAGGATACAGAGCTGAGCAAAGACAGGCAAAGGAGGGTTTGTTAGGCAAGTTGCAGCACTGTGTGAACACGACTGTACTGCTTCAGAGGCAGGGCAGTTCCCAAACGGTAGCGAAGCTTTAGCAGGACACAGAGGTGTGACTGATTATTTTGTCTGACCAGAGCTGGCTCTGTACAATTTACAAACCTGTGCGCTGTACTCCTAGCCGAGGAGGTGCTGGAGCTGGCTCCCTGTGGCACCGCTTGAGTTAGAGAGGGCACATCGCTTCAGCGGTGCACCTGGTCCGGCGAGTGTGTCAAATCCAGCCTGGGGCTTCAGCCTCCTCTCTGCCCTCCCTGCTCCAAACACACACAGAGCAACGCTTTTGCTGACTAGCCCAGGGCATGTGCTGTTGGCAGCCAACACGCCCAGCAGCTTGTGTGATGAATACCCATCCTTGACTGTTGGCGAAAACGAGGGTATATGTAAATGTTTCTCAACTGACATGCGTAGGCAGATGCATTTTAAATCATGTAACCTATTGTCCAGGCTGTAACTCCACCACGTGAACCCACAAATGAAAACAAATGGGTTGAGTGTGTTAACAATTTCACCTTGTTACTAAAATGAGCTTGCTGAGCCCTGTTTCCAGAAGGCCAGCTGGATGGCCACTCTCTGCTCTAAGTTCTTCACGTTATCACAGGCTTCTCATTTTGCAGTTTTGCTCAAATTTATTAAGAGGGAGTTGTTTTTCTGTTCTCATACCTGTTTGGATGGTATGTGCTTTATTGTGGTGGAGGTAATTCAGAGACAAAGTCTATCCGTTATTCTAGATAAATGCATGTGTACATGTGTAAAGATATATATATGATATATATAAGCAATAAGCAAAATATCGTATGTATCACACTTTAAAAATGTGGCTGCAAGAGAGATAAATGACATCGATTAAAAACACACATGGTATCTCTTGTGTCTAGAAATAAACACCGCAGTGTTTAACCCACTGGAATGCAGTATAATTTATATATGTATATACTGTAATGTTAAAGAAAGTACTGCTGGGGTGCAGGTTGAAGATGAGAAACTTCAGAATTTCCTCAGGTCTTTTCCATAGCTCAGGTACCTTCATCTAAAAAAAAAAATGTTTACAAGACAGTCTTTCACATACAATACAGAAAAGATTTTTTTCTTAAATATTTGGGTCTGTGCTATAATTTGAGGGAAGGACCAGTGTAAACTGTGAAAAGCTCAGCCTGTAAGTAGGTGACCTACATTGCTTTCCTAAGAGTCTAGGAGGATGGCAGAGCAATGTCTTCTCTCATTAACTCTGTGGTTACCTGTGTGCAGAAGTCAAGTATTTGGAACTGGAAGACGCGCCTCTGTGTTGTCCAGCAGCTGCTTGGAGCCAGGGTGTCTGTCTGGTGGATGTCCTTGTGTCTGACTTGATGCCCGGTGGCTCCGAGCAGCCTCAGAGAGGACCAGAGCAGCTGGCTGAAGCTAAACAAACTTGTGTTCTGTGTCTGCTAGTGGGTTTTACGTGTCTGAAAGCTGTCCCTAGATGTTTCCAGTTGTTTTGCTGTGTTTGTTCCTCAAAAAATGCTTGATTAGATCAAGCACATTGAATTTTAATCCTCTCTACTACCTTTTGCAGTAGGTCTCAAATCTTGATATGTCGGGAGAAGGCCTTTTCTTCTACTCTCGCTGCAATTAATGCTTTTCTTTGCCCTTTCTGTTGTTTCTGTCCGCCTCTCGGTTTCATCTTTTGTCCTCTGCTACCTTTATTTCAGACTTTCCCAACACTGGTTTATAGTAACAAATACAAGAAGGTGTTTCTTCAGTGCAGTGCTCTTCATGGATGCCCTGATGTGTTAAAATCGATCCTACCTAGTGTGTGCATATGTGGCCAGATGGTTATTTAGTTCCCAC